>NW_019211457.1:42820285-42846169 GCF_002443255.2 Varroa destructor
TTCTTTCTGTAGGTATTTAGCAAGGTACACTATTTACACTATATATATATATATATATATATATATATATATATATATATATATATTTGCATGATCGTTCTTCACTCGTCGTCGCAACACCAATGACAGTAACGCAATGAGGAACTACTTTCAAATTGTTTTTTAAGTCAGTGGCATGCTATAATAGGCAGTCGTGAGCAACATGGGGTCAACTCGTTTCTTCGTACAATACAGACAAGAATTAAACCGTATCATAATGAACTATTTCTGCTTCTAACTGTAATATATATCTCAAGGGTACCAATTAATAGCAGATGACTGTTATTTACTGAATTATTACCATAGCTCTAAACCAGAGTATTGCCCTTTATCTAATCAGGTGATTATCAAGAGAAAATATCCTAAGTGGTTTGTTTTACAGCGATTTGACTCACAACGGTCATTATACGGCCTTATGCAAATAACATTTTGTATATATAATATCTACATTTCATATTTACTTCAAGTAGCGCGAGCTTCATTACGAAACAAACTGCTTGGATCTGCGAGTTTTGTGAGTGGCAAATATGCCGTGCAACAGCAGGTTACTCAGGCCGTGCACAAACATGTGATGTGGTCCCTTGAGGTGCAAGTATATGACCTATGAAGTGAAAACCATGTTCGATAAATAAATATCAGACGTTGACCACCCTCCAAAAAACACATCACGACAGAGCAACGCTTTGTATTATTGATGGGCGTGAGAATATCAATCCTTAATTGTTTTTTCGTAGACAAAAATATAACCGAACATTCTAGCGCCGCTCCCATTGTTTATTGTTATCATGTTCTCCGTGATAAACATACACAGTCCAACGGCCACTATTAGTCGAAACGCAATATAAGTTTCTATTAGTTTAATTCAAGCTTGCATCCTCTCTTGTTATACGCTGATTCAGGTTCTTTTAAATCCACGAGTTAGTTTTTTTTGTTGGAGGTGGCTACGAATTCCTGCATGGCCAAATACATTCTTACATACGCGCGCTCAAACGATCACAAATAATGTATGTAGTCGTACCACCACCATGTACGTAATTTTGCCTCTTCATAACCTTCGGTGGCAAAGGTGGCCTCATCGTTCAAAACAGTTTTAGCTTTCCTTGCATATCGCGCTGCTGAGCCAGTTGAAGTCAATGGCGTTGCTGTTGCTTTTAGTGGATTTATTGTAATTGCATACGTATATTCTGATAGTCTGCCTGATTTGATTGGGTGTCAGCGTAAAGAACACTTTGCCATTCTGCTTTATTCGATGTTTCTGTCTTACTGGACGGAGCAGCAACCAACCTCTTGAACATTGGGCAGGTCAGGCAACATATCGGATGGTGGCTCGCTATACACTCCGTCAAGGTACACTCGTATCACATATATCCAATACTCGTTTCGTGAAGCATTGTACGAAAAGGACGATTCCACACCTGGCTGTGCTTCGCCGCCAGTGTACAAGCGCATTGCAACGGTTTCCGAGCTGAGCACTCGAGCGCCTGCAATTTTCAACGAAGTGGGAAGTAGGCATTACTTTGGAATAATATTCGTGTAAAATTAACACCCTGCGGAAATAGAACGTCAGATAGTTTGTATTAGTAGATTAGGCGTTTTTGCATTTGAGTATTCACGTCGCCCTGCATGTATAACGGCAGTCGTTACCGCCTCTCGCCTTTCACCCCGTCTAGATAACACGTCTAATGCAGAGTAGGTGCATACTTCAAATAATTATCATTGATCTCTTATAGATATAAGTAGTGCAAGATCTAATGCATTTACGAATGAGAACGGAACTTAGCGTCAATTAGTCGGTCGTAGTGTTTCATAGAATTATTTGGGCCGTGGTATATTCGCATCTAAGGCGAGGCTTTAATCGGTAACAAAAAGAAGCGGAGAAAAGAAGAAAATGTACCAAAAATATAATCTGATCTATCTTTCTTGAAGATATGTAGATAAAAAGGAAGGCATAATACATGTTGCCGATATCCAGGCCTCGACTCGACGTTTTGTAGCGGAAAGGCTCTCGAATTCGGGCACAAGGAATCCCCTCGTTAACTGGGCCGGTACGAATGTCTTGCAGCGAAGTTGCAACGGAGGGCTAAGGGGCCCGCACGGTGGGGGCAATCCCTCTAATGAGGCCGTTGACCGCGGGCTTTTCGCATACGCAATACGAAGAATTCGAACATAGAAGGTACTTCGTTCCGCATGTTCTGCAATGAAAAAGTTTTCATTGACCACATTTGTAATTTCTCTAAGAGAATACGAAAAGTAGATGATTAGATAACACAAAGTTGCAATAAAGACTTAACGTGCTCATCGATCAATTATATTTTCACAGGGAGAATTTCTGTATATCAATGCTCGTCTCAAAAATGCTCAAAAATATCGCAAAATGGTATCACAGGAAGCTTTGCAATTTTAACATTCAGCATGGAATTTCTGTCGGCCTACAGAAACCCTTACTCACCTGTATAACACATTCTCTGCGTGTCAACAACTGCTCGTCCAGATTTCAGCTTAATCTCGATCGACTGAGCATTGCAAAACCGCAACGCGATTTGTTGTGAACACCAAGTTGATGCGCGTTCCACGACAGACGAAAACGCTTCAAACTGTGGAGTAGAGAAAAGTCCACCTGATGAGAGACTTTGCGGTACAAAATCTGCTACACCGATTTCTTCTGGGATACCATAACCTGCACGAATTGCAAATTATAATAAAAAAATCACGGTCAGAAGACTACATCTATAAACCCTTATTTTTATGTTTTCCTTATTTCACCTTTTTGTTTTCTTTAAATGCAATTTCTATATTTTTTACAACATATAACATGTTTAAAATAAATTCGACAAAAATGAACTAATTGTCGTAATATGCTTACAGTATAGAAAAGTAAAAAGTAACATATTTGCCATCAACTCAGTGCATTAGATCCTAACATTTTCATTTACATTTGGCATTTTTACCTAAAATGTTTAGGCCATGGAATTAATAACCCCCTTGGATCTGCAGTCGAAATCCAAGGGTGTTTCAAATTCATTTTGATCTAAATCAGTAATACAATGTATAGCAGTGTTATTAATATATTATTTTTATGGAAAAACATGTACACACTATTGAGTAATATAACTAAATTTATTAAATGATGAAATACATTCTAGCAATGGTTTTGCTATGGATCTACACCCGCACCTGTTCAGGTTAATGGGTTGTTGGAAATGTATGATAATAGTCAATGGTTAGCTCCAGCATCATCGGACGTTAAAGCTATTTTCCAGAAGAAACATGATTAAAAATGGAAAATGATGATAACAAAAGATAAACATAAAACAAACGCACATAAGAGATCTATCGTACTTTCAAGTTTGGTAAAAAGACTTTGTTCACTCAGGGATTAAGTTTGAACCATGGCCTCATCCCCACGACCTTAAAACCAACTAAGCTGGTAGGCCACACCCTATTAACCAGCATGACATTATGGTAACGGTAATATGATAACTAATAATAAAGATCCATTTCGGCCGAGATTTTTAATTAAAGTATATTTTATAACATTTATGCTACTCCCAGTGTATGCATGTAAACATATTGCACACATTTATATATTATTATTAACTTCCATATCGTCCTCTCTGTTCACAGTGATAATCATAGTAGTAATATCGTGTAAACATTGCAAATAAATTAAGAGTTAATAGCAAGTTTAATAACTAAGATATCACAGTTTTCTGTCCTGCTCTCGTCAATTCAGTTTACGAGATAACCATCACCGAGTCACGGAACGTGCGAGGCCTACATAAGTCTACATAACTCTTTTCAAAAGTTGCTGACCTCTTTTGATAAAACGTTATCAACATATGCCGACCATTTTGCCTATTGTGCGGTTCTATGTACCTGCCATATCTTCTGTTTCTGCAGCTATTTAAATTCCCCATACTGAGGCGAGCACATACGAACGTCCGGAAGTGCAAAATCTTAAAAAGCCCTAACCCCTTAACCTATGCGGACCTGCCTTGCCCAATGACCAGGTCTAAGGTCTATCCGCCCTATACCTTCTAACCCGCTTTTAGTGGTTGATGTTTCTCGGCTGAACTCCATTTCAGTGAGGCCTATCCTATTTCTGTTCCTTTTTTAGTGTCTGTTTTATATCTAATCTCTCTTCCACTCTCCTTCGCAGTTTCTCTAAACCACGACACGATGTACTTTCAAGGACGTCATCCTGATAACCAGAAAACCTCGCACTCCTCACCACATCTGGTCCGACCGAGATTTTGCACTTGCTTACTCCACCCTCCGCTGGCACTTTTACCACAGCAATAGATACACCCTGTTTGGTCTGCCTTCTAAATAGGTGCCGAAGAGGTATTGGGTTCATGGTTATGTACATGTGAAACAAAGAACGTATAACTAGAACATAATGTGTATATTTAGAATGCAAATCTCCTAAACCGCTGATATACTAACCACCTCAACGACAACCATAGTCGACGGATAGTATGTCTTATCGTCACAGAGATAAAGTATCTTTCAGTGCACCGCTTCCATGTCTCTATCGTATTACCTATTTTAGCCTTCATTAGCTTCTGCAACTTCTGTTATGAGTCTATGGCGAGGGCAGCAATGATGGTAGCTTTGTACGGGATAAAATTCGCACACAACGAAGATACAGCGTATGGCTATCCCTATTGCAGCCTCTCCCAGTTTACACACGATTACCCTTTTATTGATAACAGATAAGAACATTTTAGCGGTATAACGAAATTTTATCCAATATAAGGCGGCAACTAATGTCGATTTGGACACGGAGGTAACTAGTGTGGTGCTTTGATAACGCCCACTAGAATGGAAATAGACATGGTCTGGCGTCTGTGAAGAGATCACCCCACACGTGAAGAACTGACAACAACTCACTCATGTAATAATGCAAGCATACGCACGGCGCCGTAAACACTAAATCCCCTGGGCACTCGGCAGTCGGCATTCCTCGTAACGCACATAGAAAAGGCAGTGAGTGCTTATCAGTGGCCTACTCGCAGCGAAAAAATATCAGAACCCTATCAGAACCCTAGCACAAAAATGAGAAAAATGGCGGGTAAGAGAGTATCTAACCCCCCAAGAACGGTCTGAAAGTTTCAAAAGCAAGAAAATATCTATGAATACGGATGGATTTAGACAAAAAAAAGGGGCAGCGGCACGTCGGAAACCGGATATTAAATGCCGGCACCTTTTTTGTTTTTCTTTTTTCAGTAAAAGTAGGCAAAGCGCAGTCAGAGAAATAAATAATAGATACATTACAAACTGTAATAACTTCTACGGTATGTGGTCTCGTCGATTATCAAAAAGGATGTGTGCATGAGACAGGACAAGCCACTAAGGTAGAACTTTAATATACTAATTAACTATCTATGACAGTATTCTGGTTTAAATGTAGCTTAAATGAAGTTAATGACACTGAATACAATATAGCCTGCTGTGTATATTTATCGTATGCCGCAAAAAAAAAAACGCTGAATGTTTAAATGCTTTTGAGAATTGATGAGAACAAGACAACAAACATTGAACCTACCACCAGGCTGGAGTTCAAAGAAGACCCGTACAAGAAATACGTAATGTTTGGTACGACCACCGTGTTCACACCAATATGTCCGATCAGGGTCGAATGATGAGTATGTCGGGATTTTCATTTCTTGTGTTTCCACCGTAATTACACGACCCTGTGGAGGTTTTCCTCGGCTAGAGTAGTTATATCGCTCCAATACCTAGAAGGACAATTATACTTCAACTTAATGATGCAGTCTGATTTCAATGGCCCGGAGAAACTATTAAACATATAAAAACTTTTTACAGTTGTTTTTTTTTACTTGGAACACAGTGTGACGCAGTTCTTCATGATAACTGGCTAATCTAACCTGTGTGTTGCGAAATGCTCATACTAGGCACGTACCATGCACAGACTAACTAGTTTATTCGCATAAGACAAAGATAGATATGAAACCGTTTTTAAGCTAATCGTTTTAAAAGGCTATCGTATCCTTTTACCTGATGAAGACTCTCGAATGTTGGCATCCCAAAGAGTCCAGCATGGCCCGTTTGCTGCGGAATCAGGTCGGCATAGTCGATTTGTTGAGGAGGCCGCGATGTATCCGTTCGTGGGACTAGCCACATTCTGTAGGATACACATTATTATTATTATACACATTGTTGGTTATTAGACAGCGCAGCAAAAATTCGGTCGGTAGAATTGCTTGGTTTTGCTTATATTTTTGCATTAAAAGTGAATCTAAGTAATCAAACAAGTAATTGTCAGAATAATTAATCTCGAATATTTAGGATACAGTGCACAGAGCTCGGCAGCACCAGTCTTGCAACGTTGAAAGACGAGACTACAGTCGGCATATTGTCAATTGGTGTTTGTATTGCGAAATGGACGAAATTGTATACAGTTTGATGAAAGCCCCCCAGTGCAGGGCGACTGAAGCAGGGAACTTCGGGATTGATATCAGCAAATCACTGAAGAGATAGCTCAACAAAAATGGCCGGAGGACTATTTCGTCCGAAAAAGTCAAAGGATACCTCCAAAAAGCTACAATAAAGTTACAAAAAAAGGTACGGCCTTAAGGTAATAGAAACCCATCATTCAGAAATAAGGTCGCAGATCGTTTCTCGTTAAAAGAACTCAGGCCAGTCGAGCAGCTGATTTCCGAACGCAATGCTCCCAAACACAATTTCGGTATGCCGCGTCAACTGCAACCAGAATACCAGCCCCCGTTATGTCAGCACGGTCCAAACGTTAGATGAATGGGCGTATCACCCGAAAGGCGGAAACTCCCGTCGGAAGCTCGTTGCTATGGCAGCTATAACAGTAAATTCAGGTATGAATTCTCGGTAACCGACTGTAGAAGTTGACCAATCCATGTTTGAAACCCGCACTTCCAGAACAAGAGTTGCTCTCGGCGTTTCCATGGCAGCTCGAGCCCTTGGTATTCTCATACTTTCACTTCGCCTCTTAAGCTGTTTACCGAATATCGCACTATTGTATAGAGAAGAAAAAGCTGACTTGGAGTTCGTGAATACTTGCAACACTTTGCTAATTGCGACATGTGCCTACATGCATACTACAATGAAGGCCATTTCGCGCGTTTGTGGACCCAGCAATCAAGCATAATACAAAGTAAACGTGACGCCTACCAGGGAAAAACTCCCATAATCGGAATATATAAATATTACTACTCTGTTCGTTTCCAAAGAAAGCGTCTGTTCGGGGGGCTTGCGGCAGCTGCTCAGAGAGCCACAATGCCTATCATCGGAAGAAAGCGGCGCAAGGCGAAATCAAATAAAGGCGCCACTTTTACCCTTTACCAGCTCCGTTGTAGCCTCTGGATATCTTATATTAGCGTTTTAATTTTGGGCTGTCGTTTGAAAACATCAATGAAACGAATGGCGCAAATTTAGGTTGTCATTTCAAAGCAATAATAAAGACATATGTAGGAAGGAAACGCAGCTAAATTTCATCCTTTCAATTTCCTAATAGGCCAAACTCGTTTGTATTTTAATATACCATTGCTTTCCTATGTAACCATAACCGATAATTTTTCGTTTATCGTAAACTGATTGCGGACAAAAAATATACCACCCTAACTGTCAGCAGCAGGTGTCTTACGACTTTTTTCATCTCTGTGATGAAAATCTGATGTCAATAAAATAAATTGTTTTTAATAAAAAGGAAAATATAGCAAAAACGAAATCCTTCTACCTGATATCTAAAACACTGACCATTAGTGCGCCCATAATGCGGCTTTTTAGGATTCGTGCTTTATATCAAACGGTGACGTTGAGCACGATAAGAGTACAACTCTATTGTATAATTTCATGAACTAATCTAATACTGCTTCAACGCTGACGTAAACCGCGCCCCTTAAGTGATTCTTTTACATTTTCGAACACCATAACCTGCTCAAAAAAAGCTTTTTAAAAAGTGTGAAATCGATCGCAGCATCTGACCATTCTGTGCGATGAAGGATCGTCATGTCTTAAAGAACTACTGACATTCAAAATCAGTGAAAGTTAGATTTTTTAATGGAAAACCGATTAACGATATATTCGGATCAATAGCAAACGGAGTTAAACTGCATGGTAAACACATTGTTATATAATGATTAGACATAGTTGTATAATAATGATATAAACCATCAAAGGAAGGAAAAATCGGATTCTGTAATCTACTCAATCAACTATTCAATTAGTCAAAAGCGAAAAGATTATCCCTAACCCCTAATACCTATCCCGCTACTTAGCGAAATCTTCAATCAATATTCTATATGACAGTCTAACTATATTGTGTGTACATATTGTTGATGTACGTCTTGGTGTCATGATTAGGAGTATTGAAAACAAGTCAGTCCGTCTTGTGACCCACGATGATTAGATCTTTGGATCTTAGATTACTCTTAGGCTGCATTTGAATTGGCCAAATGCTGATAAAGTTCACAGATGGCTGTCTGCTATGGCTGACTGTCAGGCTAGCTAAATGGTACCGTCTAATAGACGGCCTTATAGTTAACCGTACAATAGGAATCAAACGGATACAGAAGTAAAATATGCATATATATAGACGGAACTAGTTTAATCAACCGATACTGCTCACATTTATACTGTATATTTCTGTCATTTATACGAGCCTGTGCAATTGTTTACGCGAGCGTCGCTGTAAGCATTCACCGGTGAGGCTGACAAGAATCATATTTACACGCAGCAGCCGTAATCTGCGCATTTTTGCATCATTATTTCACATCGACGCGTGTACGTCATCCGCTAGCATGTTACTACTACATGTGGGACTAGTGCAAACTGAAAGCAAGCAAAAATAGCCGTACCCAAGGTGGTAGTAATCAACAGTATTCGAAATGCTTACAACGACGTGCCCATACAGCGTTAAGTAGTTGATTAACACTAAGTGAATTCGAATGTCAATACGACAACTAGAACTCTGGGTTCAACAAACAAAAGCTAGCACGGACCTTCCGTAGCAGAATCGTTGCCAACACTGCGGGCATACGCATGTACCTAATAGGCATAATTTTTTGGAGCAGGCTCAACTTAACCACAGCATGTAAGGCGATCCAGGTCAGTCATCTACAGAAACCTAACCTCACTCAACCACACGACGAGACCATATTCGCACACAATAAATGTCAGCAAGGAATACGAAGGAGAAAGATACGCTATGACCTGTTATCAACGACGGCACCAGTTGAAAGAAAAAAGGTTTTTTTGTCTATTTGATGGTGCACTTTACTGGGCGCTGGTTAAAGTTATCTAGTATACGGCAAGCCCTAGGAGAGATCATACTTTGCAAATAAATAATGAAAACCAGAAAACAAAACATTTTGGCGCACACCACACGTCGTAGTTGTGGAGTGCAATTAAAGCACTTAAAATTCAGTTAAGCTTAACGCGATTTACAGAATGTGCTTTTCACACTTGTTTCACGTAAAACCACCTTTGATTTACATTAGTAAGTAGTTAACTGAGCTTTTTTTTCATGAGACAGTATCATCTGTCAGAAACACCAATACAAATACGCATATAATTTGAGGAGTAAGTACACATAATACAACAAATAATCGCATATACACAAATAGTTCTATTAGAGTCTAATCTTGACCATTTTCTAGACAAGTACAAAATTTTATAGTTATATTTACAAACATTTCGCAAGAAGAAGCAACGGCTTTTTTTTCGCGCGGTACAGCTACACTGATCCTTGTTGTAAAAACCTCTGCGTACACGACTGTTCAATTAACACGCAATTAGAACCATGAAAAGGTTCTATCGGAAGGGCCTGCTGTAGAAAAAAACATGATTGAAAGTCGAGTAAGTATTCCTATGGAGCATGTCTGAACGTCAAAATGATTGATTTTTTACATTACGTTTACACGCATTAGCAAAGCAGGTCATTCAGGACTGAAACCATAGGGCCATTTTTCGGATTCTACTCTATAGGGAGTAAGAGAGGGAATATGTTTCCGCAGGCATCTAGATGCTCATCTTCGCTATTCCTCAGTGAACTGGTTACCGCTTTACCATCATAGTTGCTTCTGATTCAGCATGACTGAAATTAAGGTTCTACCGACTACATGTGGGCAATGTGCGCTTAGTGCCGAACCTTTGCTCACCTAAGCGATCTTACGTAACGGGTACTTTGCTCGCCAAACTCAAAATACGTCATTCGCTCAGTGTTGATCACTTCAGAATTGGTCTTGAACTCAACGGATTCACAGGTTTTTACCTCCCATTCGGAGTGCTCTCGGAGCCATTCGTTTGCGCGGTATACCAGGTACCTGTGAAAGGGAAAAAAATGCTACTTAATATACATTCGTGGCAATCCTCAATAGCAATGTATGAAAGGAAGCAAATTAATGACCCCTGATTACTGGACAATCACATTTACTTTCTTGTTTATACAGAAAGTAAAAAGTCGAGGAGTAACATAATAGAAATCGCCAGTATTGCGCGTTCGTACTCAACAGCTCCCATATACTCGGCCTTTAAATGTCTGGTTTTTCATATACTTATCAAGGTTTTCGCCTGAAATTCTGTTAACAGTGAATTTATAAAGTTATCATAATTGGTGTTATTGTTTTCAGCGAATCGCATTATATAATAATGAAACGATTGTCTATTTGCCTTGCCTCATTCTCCAGGCGATTCTTGATTAACACTTTTAATGACTTCCTTTTTGTTTTTAAGGATTTTTGTTGGAAAGGAACGGTTGCACAAGCTAAGCGAGATAGGCGGTCGCCCTATGAGCACGCTGCTTGTAGAAGCTTTGCTTGATGAAAATCCTTAGGATAAACATTTTTATATCTACATGACATATAGACACTTGCCTACATATTACTTTGCATTACAATATATTTGAATATTTTTGAATAACAAACAAAGAACTGAGTATTAATCCAGGCTATTCTTAAAGTCTGATTTCCAAACAATTTGGGTAAAAAAATCGCGATACACGGATACGCAAAGCCTTAGAATGAAACCGTAAAACTCCTGAAAAAAACAATTTTCTACTAATTTCGCTACTTTGCGCATATCGATAAAATAAATGACATAAATGTATAAAATCCCTTGATTTCACATATTTAAACATTATATGAAGAAATGTCTGTTTTTATTAAAAGAAACTGTTTAATAAAAGGTATTTGTTTATCATTGGGATATACTTTTGCCGCCGTTGCTATATGCTTCAAGGTGATACTTGATCCATTATCTTAAAAATACAAAGCAGCTTTGCACTACTTTAATAAACAAGTTGAACTCTATTATATTAAGATATAAAAATCTAACATGATGGTAATCTTGATCAATATTGAACAATATTGAAGGGAAACATATATTGGCAGCAGCCTAAGTAAAACACTTATGGTTGATATAGTTAGAGATTAGGGTACTTGTTAGAGCCATAATCAACTAGCTTGTCTTCTAGATGACATGCGTTACACGCCTCATGTGTGATAAAGAAAACTGTTAAAAATTTTTATGTTAAATTAAAACTCAGGGGGATTAAAGTGAGTACATATTTCGAATCTAGACCTTAGCGATAAAGGAAAAACGGGGCCTTTATTAATAGCTATTTTATTCTTTTTAAAAACTGACGCCCTTCCTCACTAAAAGTTATACAGGCTTATTTAAATGACTAGCTAAACATATTGGTATCGAACATAGCTCACTTGAATGAAAACACCTGAATCTTTCGTATCGTCCCGGATATTCCATGTTAGACTGCAAAGGTGGAAACCGTCCAAATCAGCAGAACAATGACCTAATGCTCCTCAAATTATCGTTGGCTTGACTTGAAACGCTTTGCAGGCGATCACTCACTAGCCAACAAATGTAGTGAAGCTTCCCTGCACTGCATTTCAACGGAGAAGATTAGATTGAAGATCTGATATAATGCCACACACACACACGCACAGTGCCAAACGTAAAATTCGGCGAAATATTTATTTAAACTAGCCTGGAAGCACGAGTCGTTCAACTCCAAGACAATACTTCAATTTTTTACATAGGTATTATAAACCTAACCTGAAAAAAAATAAATAAAAAAGAAAAAAATTTTAAAAAAATAAAAAAGAAAAAAAAATAAAAAAGATGGTTCCAACAATATCTGGCCTGATTGGTTGACTATCAACTGGTATAAAGAATTTCATCGTGTGTCACATCGAACGGCGAAGAGCGTAACTAGTATATCCCGTCGTCAACACGGACTAGTATCTATTATATTTTTCGTAACAATCTCAGTCGTAATAACGTATGTTGCTCCACTTATTCTGTTGACAATAGCTAGTCTATCTTTTTAAAAAAGACGGCTAAGTCAAGCTAATACAAGTACATAAGACAGCATGAGGGTAAGTGTGCTGATTTATACGACCTAACTAGCTTATGTCTAAACAACAAAGCGAGCAAAAACTCTTTCACTATGGCGAGTAAACATTACTTTGAGAAACTGCCATAGAAGGTACACATATAAGTACGGCGGAAAACATTTCACTAATCACCATCCTCATAGCAATGTCAAGGTTTCCGACAAGCTAGTAAATCTTATTCACCCTATTTTACATTTTGAGAGACATATACAAACCACATATGTAAATAAATAAAGAAAAATTATTAAATTCTATTGCCCCCCTTTTCCCCACCCTATCCCTTTCCCTAAAAAGATAAAAATTTCCACTCAGCATTGGAGAAATACATAACAGACACCATGTCGTTTGTGACATCAGTGCTTATCATATGGTGTGGAGAAGTTCTTTTCACAAAATGTTCAGCCAATGACGGTCAAACCGTAGAGAGACTGCCACCGGTATTCTGTAATAAAAGGAAAGTTTAGCCAATTACATCGAAGTCCCCCTAAAAGATCGTTTCTAATCAAACGTTTGTTTACGTATGGGTTGCAATGAAGATGCACAACTGCTCGGAGTTTAACCATTTGGCGTTGCTTTCTATAGTGCAACGATATTACCGACTTGTTTTAATTACAACGGAAAACGAAGATACAAACTTCTGCTAGAATACAAGCTATGAAAATATATCAAGCTTTATAATTATACATGCAGATAATCTGAATAGCGTCAAATCGAAACTAGGTAAGGGACAGAGAACTTAATTGATCCAATTCAAAAGAGACAAGACCATACAAAAAAAATCGTGAAGTATACCATTGAACTTCGTGGTATCGGATACTCGGATATTTCTGAAAACTATCGTTATAACGTATAAAAAACGATATCACCCAGATATCTGCTGATTATCCGCCCATAGAACCGCAAAAATCGTGTTGGAGCGACACCTCAGCGATGTTTTTAATAAGCCTACTCTGCTTGGTCGTTCTGCTGTTTTTCATTAAGTCGTGCTGAAGCATGATGTCGTGATAGAAGGGTATGCGAGTAAAGTTCAAATGTTCTGCACTCCAAACATACGTTTTTAGCCATAATATAATCTACGTAATACTACGTCTATTTATCACACTATACATGCGATATTCAACGAAAGTGAATGCTGATGTTTCCGTAACTCATCAGCCAGAGAATTTCGGTCACACTGTATGGGAAATTTTGAGCAGTGTCGGCTTCCGGAGGATCTTTTGCTTGTCAATTTCGTTCGATCAATGACCCAAAATGTTAATTCAGGCGAAAGAGAAAGATTGCACCGAGCGAGTCATTAAGACACATGTATTATCACCTAGCAACTATTTATTATCAATTCTGCTTTATCATTACTCTTTATTTGTTTGTTTTTTTAAATTGTATGTCCATCTTCTTAAGTTACGGCGAAAAATTGCAAGCCGCCGAATTTTACACAAGGAATGAAAGGAAATACTATTATGAATATTACTATTATGGCAGTTCTAAGTGAGTAATAGCTTAGAATTATTGTTTGCTGATACAAATAACAAAAACCAATTTTATTTGCTCAAAGTTAAAATCGGAACCTTATTTTTAGCCTTTACAGGTTTCAACTTACATATACAACATATATGCAACAGACAGATAAAATGTGCTTTTTATTTTGCTGCCGCGATTCATATTACCTGTATTTATCTGTTTTACGTCAAGTACTATCTCTAGACATTGCTTAAGGCGGGCGGCGGCCTTTTCCAGCCGTCAAAGCGAAGTATGTGTCTACACCCGGTCTCGAACTTTGACCACCTTACGTATCCCAAGGTTTCGTAGGCAAACGTTTCGTTATTACATTATCAAAAATACTTAAATTATTATTTATCTAAACGATTCTTTTCATTCCAGCCATCTCCTACTAGCTACCTAGTATTCTCAATATTTGTGGGTCATTTTGGTGTGGTTTGTGCAGATATGAAATACCTGAACGGCTCGAAGGCCGGTTGCGAGAATACGCCTCCGGAGCTCAGGCACTTTGGCAAAAAATCAACAAACGTCAGTCCACCCCCAAGCGACGCGTGTTGGCCCGTTGCTTCTGAATATGATGGAGGGAACATGCCATCTCCGGATTCCGACTGCACCGCGTTACTGCCCCCACCGCTCCCAGCGCTACTACCCGTCGCTGCTGCTGCCGCCGCTGACGAGGGTGGCATCTTCCTATTTTTTGATGCTCTTTTCGCAGCTCAATTTTTACTCCGTTAGAAAATTACCCGCAGTTAGCCCCTCATCAGCTAGAAGTGTACAAGCTTGACATTAAGACACATTTTATACACGACCAGTGTTCTGGCTTGTTAACCACTGTTGCAGCATTCAGATAGTACACCAATTGCGCGAATTAGCGGAAATCGCTGCCTAGCTAACAGCTAGTAAAACACGATCAAAAAACAAAGTTAATAACACAACAAGAGCCCATGATGATATGAGGAATGTTACACATTCACAGACGAGTGATACACCCATATACACGCATACGTAATAACGACACCTTTTTTCCTTTGGCACAAAACTCTGGTTCTAGCTGAAAATTGACTCTGGATATATAGAATACTGACGCTATCCACAGCGCGTGACAATGGGTGCGACCACAATTTGAAGAGATAAATATTACTATTTTTCAAAAAAGCGAGAGCATATGACAGCTTACAGCACCCACTGCTATTTCGAATAACCACGTTTATTTTGGCATCTTCATCACCATCAAAGGTAAGTCAAGTTAATTCCAATATGGTGTTGCAGGGTTGTGCAAAGCATGCAAGGCTGTTCGTCGTTGTTGCCGGAAACACTCTTCTTGCGATGAAAAAGCGATATCAGCACTAGCGAACGCTGAATGGTCAATCCAGCCACACGTACACACAAAAACGCACGACGGAGACTGAAAGCGCAGACTCAGCTCACGCAGATCGTGAGTCCAGCTCCAACTTCCACAGCGCCAAGCTACTTGAGACACACTGTTGCTATACGGACTCTGAGAGATTAACTAGCTGCTGCATCTTCAATAAATGATAGGGTACGCCGAAATCAACCTTCATCCTCGGCAGTCACAAAAGACAGAAACGCTTGCCACTACAACTTTGTACGAATGGCTCCCCGACCTACAGAATGTCAATAGAGTGAGCTGCTACTGCCGTACACGACTCCCCTCTGGTGCATAGCGCTAGCCGAAGCACAAGCACTAGCCAGTCTCACTGACCAACGAACGGCGGCTACAGCTCTAAATGAGCGTGTTACTGATGCTCACCTGCGCTCTCTACTGCTCGCTGCCCCAGTTGCTGCTGCTGCTGCTGCTGTTGGACGTTCACTTACCCGTTGGCTCACTGTATCATCTCCCAACTCGACTCCTGTCAACAACAAATGGACTCCAGTCGAAGGAAAGGGAAAATAGCGGACAGCAGTCGACCAAATGCTACCACAAAGGTACCATAGCCTCTACCAATTGTGTAAGCACGTACCACTCAAAATAATAATTGGGCTTACATTGACGTTAGCGGACAGTGACATTCCCATGGGCATATAGAAAAGATCGATCCTTATGGCGTAATGTAAATTACGTTATATGCACTTATTCTATTTTTTTTTACACTGATTTTTATTTGTTCAATAGATTTTCTCTCAAACAAACGGGGCAGCGTATAGTTTGTCAAAAAAATACAATGCTAATAGCTAGTACATGGAAATACGGCTCCATGCAATGTATGTGAATGATTTCAATGGATGGTAAACGACATCTTTTGCGATTTACTTGTGCTCACTAATGAAAACTCAGTGAATATTGAAATATAGATAATATACTTGTATCATTTAAAACAACGACACATCAGCTACACGGAAAAGAAGATTTGTATAAGCTCAATATCATTAATCGAGCTCGATATGTGGTGCCTTTTGTGGTTCATAGATTTCGCCGCCATTTTGGCTCGAAAATTTGCGCCATTTTCGCTGTCTCTGTTGTTTTCAAGTTTGGTTGTGTTTGTGCGCAGGATTCATATAAACGTTGGCGGCCCCCTCTGAGGCCCCCTGAGTGTTGCCAAACGGCCGTAGACCCCCAGCCACCAGTTCAGGTGAGCGCGAGTGGCTGTAAGCATAAATTGAGTACGTAGATGCCCTTCCTACCATAGGCGATGCCGTGGCTAGTTATATTTTCACCTTCAAAGGAACGCGCCTGAAAGACCTCATATCTGCCCGCTTGTTCGGGCAGACGGCGGCAACAAAGCGAACGGTGGCCTTTTGGATCGTCTCTCATTAATGTGCTGCAGTGCGGTTGCAAGTAGACAGGAATGGACGACTCAGCGGCCACTGGGCCGGCCGAAAATGGCGCTGGACACAACAGTATCACCGAGGAAAAATTGGTTAGTAAAAGCGATTTGCCGCCTGTCTTCTGATCATCCGTTCTGTCTAGAGTGTACTGCCTATATGTTCCATCAGTCATCTTGATCTCTGTTTAAATCACGTGGCTGCTATAGGTTTCTGGCCGATTTTGAAGGAACCAGCCAAGAGTACTAAGTCCGTTAAGCTAATTCGGTCTACTACTGCCTAGCGAAGTTGCTCTATAAATTGGTCTGTGCCTCGAAGCAATAAAACAGCTTGAGGAGCGTGTTGACACCTGACGCGGTCAGCGGAGCCGTGTTCAGCTACTGTAAAACCAACGGGCCATAGAAAATAATCGCTATCGATGCTGAGCTCAGCTACCCTTCATATAGGTTGACGTATGGCGCCAAAACTCTCAGACTCTTCCTATAGATAACATCCCTGGTGAATGGTTATTCTTGGTTGTTCAAGAAAATCTGCAAAGCGTATTCCTTCTGTTTAAACTACGAGCAAATAGTTTTTTTATAACCAATAAGGCGAAACCTAAACATTCATTTGCTTCCTCAGTTGTTATGGGCCAACAACCAGTAGTAACTTACAGGATTAATTCGTGCGATTCATATCGGCCTTGACAAGCTGGTATGCCGCGTTAACGATGGAGAAACTGCAAAATGAACGTCACACTACATAGATCTGATTTGCAAAATGGAGCTAGATATAATAAACAACTCTAATTGCAAAATGTTGCGTTTTGAGCAACTGTGATAAGACAGTAGTTGTCAACAATGATTATAGGGTCTGCTTCAGCCTGCCTTTGAATTCGATTACCTGTGACCATTTTTGGCGGAGTGGCGCACTCGACGCTTAGCCAGGTGTAAGACCTCGAGAGATTTATTTTATATAAAAGAAAAGGCAATCACTTATAAGAAATCGATTTTCCAATAGCAGTGAACAATGCTTCTTGATGTGATCCCATCGTTTATCATACGATAAAAACTGAGAACAATCTGGTCTTAATGGTTGAATACTCTCAGCCAATGATCGTGGCATTATTTTAATTGAAAGTTCGATCAACAAAAGAATTAGTGAAATCATTGATTGAACGAGATAGGCGGAATATGCATTTTTAAAATAATAAATTTTATATATTAAAGGTCGAATATTGTAATAACTTGTGCCTTTATCGGGTGTGCTACCCTAGTAGACCAGTGTCAGTGACCTTGTCAGAAAATATATGCATACTCTAATCAAATTTTTCTAATTTTAACTTCTAATGCTACCGTCGAATAGCTTTACTAAATACTGCGCTTTTCACTCAGCATTTAGTATTAATTAGTAAGCATCGTTAGTATATATATATATACTTATTATAAATGTTAAATGGTATGTTAAATATCGGTTTACCTTATATTATATATTAAATATATACGTAAAATATGAGTAAAATATCATAAAAAAAAGGTAAAATAAGAGTTTCAACATATTCATTGTGTTTCACATAGTTTAACTAAACGTAGCTTTGCTAAACTTGTATATGTATTTTCATTCTATAAACGGTTCTTACCTGCCAATGATTTATCGATATGGGTTTCCACGGATTCACTATCGTTCCTGTACAGACAGTTATTGTAAGCGATTTTATGTTACGAAAGAATTGACGAATCAATGTTTAACCATTCCAGAAGGCTGCTGCAGTGAGAAGCAAACTGCGGATTCAGCTTACTCCGCGTGGGAACCTTAACCTCAAAAGGCTGAGTGAAAAAACCCCGCTGAAAACCGGTGACGGAAAATCGGCTTATAATAACTCGGAAACCAGTGCTCCAAAGAACGCTGGATTTAAGTCTGCACGAGCTGCATCAAAAATGGCCAGAATTTCTATCGGAAAGATACTGCGCAGCTTCTTGGCATCGGTCGAAGCTTTGGCCACAGACCAAGAGGACTTTAAGGCCGACCAAGAGGCTGAGGAGCCTTCAGACACAATTCAGTTTGCTGGCTATCTCGCCGCCGTTAAAGCCGCTATTGACGCCGAACCCAATACCGATTTCAACCTTGACAAAGTGGACGCTGCGAGGTTTTCTGTTACAATAGAAGGGGAACGAGCAAGTCCTAGTGTTTCCACCGAAAACGATGCCAAAGGAGTTGAGTCAGAGAAATTGGTAGAATCAGGTAGTAGATCTGAAACAGGGGATGACGTATCAGCAAGAAGTGATCATGAGGTTGAGCTAGATGCAACTGGTTTCGTTGAGAAACCAGATACTGTTCAACAAAATGACGAAAATGAAGTCGTTAAGGAATTATTGAACGGCGAGAGCTTAAGCGATGATGAAAAAGAGAAAGATACAAGTGCTGTACCAAAAGCAATTCGTCGGGGCCGCCCAAGAAAAACTGAGATCTTTGTAGAGCAAACCCACCTGGAAGTAGCTTGCGAAGAGGGGACTCATGAAGCAACCGATACAATTGGGGCAAAGCTTGTTGACTCTGATCAACGGGACGAAGGACAGCAACTGCCCCTAGAGGAAGTTCGAATCCCAGCTTTACGGGGAAGGGGTAGACCGAGAAAATCAGAGCTCGTTTTAACGACAGGGGCAGAATTACCTAGAAGCAACCTGCCACATACAAAAAAGGAGAGACATGACGATCTAAGCGTTTCTGAATCGGAACTTATAGGTCTGGATGCAGAAACTCCGGGCCCTCGTCGCGGACCACCTCGAAAATCAGAAACGGTTGAGATGTCCGGGGAGGAAACGGTACGCCATCGACAATCAGCAACACAAGAAAAAGTGGAAAAGAAACGTAGGGGTCGGCCACCAAAGAAGAGCAGTATTGGTAAAACTCGTTGGGAGAAATCGGCAGGTTTTCTAAAAGAGCGCAAATATGGAAGATCAGGTAAAGCGAAAGAGTCGTATGATGCTACGAATGATGCAGCGTTGGAAGATATTAGAGCAATTGAAGAATTAAGTGCTGCTGCACGGGAAGAAATGGAAAACGAGATTCAAAGAAGTAAGCAGGCTTTCCCTGAAAAGGAAAAACCCAGAAGAGGACGGCCACCTAAGAAAAAGAAGAGCACAACCTTGCCCGAAATTCAAGTCGCCGACGAAATAGCAACCACAACGCATTCAGCAAGACAACAGATACCAGAGTTAACCAGAGATTTTCTATCTAGTGATTCACAGATTACTGTAGAAAGTGACGCTACTCAAGAAATATATGTAACATCAATTGGTAAACATTATGAAGGATTAGATTATGATACGACAGTGGACGAACGTGGGGAAGAACCAGAGGTCGTTGTTCGAACAGTCAAAAGAGGGAGGCCAAGAAAAGGTGAAAATCGGCATGATAAAAGACCCGACATTAATTTAATCGAAGGTGAGGGAGCGTTCCGTCGAGGGCGATCATTTAAATTATCAACAGACGACCAAGCTCCATCCAGTGCAAGCCATGGAATTAGTGAATATAATAATATTCAATTAGCCAACGAACCATTTCTGAATCGTAAGGATGGTAGCGAAGGTGCAACACTGCGCACGACGCCGGGAAAAAGGGGTCGACCGAAGAAATTTACCGCAGAAAATGATGTCGACAGATTGAGAAAAGCCGAGGAACAAATGGAGAGCGCTAACCCAGAACTTGTAAAGCGAAATATCGGTCGTCCACGCAAAACAACTAAAGAATCTCAAATTGAAAATCGAGTAGTTAAAAAACGCGGTAGACCTTCAAAGATCAGCTTAGGAGTATTTTTAGGAGGATTATCCGACACTGAGCCGGAAGATGATAATGCGGTTGCTCTATATGAGCCTGCGCAACCCAAAAAACGTGGTAGACCTCCTAAGAAACGCCTGGAATCTTCAGTTCGGAACAGTACGGAAGTCACCAGCGATAGAGAACCATCCCTGGCAAAACCTAAAGCACCCAAAAGGCGTGGAAGACGGCCTGGGAAGAACGGAAACGCATTAGCCGTGAACAAGAATAAAACAAACGAGGATGCCGAGTACATGTCCTTGCCTGAAGCTATTGCACCTAAAAAACGCGGTAGGCCTCCTAAAAAGAGCCTTCAAACTTTGCAAGACGAACGTCTACCATCTTCGAAAGCTGCATCAGAGGATGCTAAAGACGTACCACTAATCAATACTGAAATACCAAAATGGCTTGATAGGCCCCCTAAGCACGCGATCGCAGCTTCTATCAGCCTTGGAGTGTTGGCCTCAACATCTAATGAAGAGGAGCCAAGAGTGAGTACTGAAGGTCAGCCTAAAAGACGGGGTCGGCCACCTAAGAACAAGCAATCTGTTATGGATAGAGCTACTATTGAATCGGCGGGTTCGGACGTAGATGTTCCAAAACGACGCGGACGCTCAAGTATGGCTGGAAAACCAGACGTGACATTCTCGCCGTCGAAAGATGAATCCGGTACGGCCTTTTCGGATACAACAGGTAAGGGCAATGTTGCTAACGGCACATCACTTACTGATGACTCTGCTGTTACTGATAATGAGAAGGAAACAATTACTCCGAGGCGTCGTGGCCGGCCGCCACTTACAGAGGAACAAAAACAGGCCCGACTTGCCCAAAAATTGGCTCCGAAGGGCCGAGGAAAAAAGAACGTGCTCAAGGTTTCTCTGCCTGTTCCGATTCGTCCTAGATCCGAACGCGAGGCAGATGACAAACGAAATGATGAATCTACAATAGAAGCAGCCGGCTTTTCTCAAAAGGATGGGCTTGAAGAAGGAAGCGTTTCTACAATCTTAGAGTCTCCCGCTGGTGGATCTCCACTGCGTACAGGAATCCGCTCAGCGGACGGCAGTCTTGCAGGATCGCCTCCTTTGCTTGAAGCGGGATCAGGATCACCTAAGAGGATCTTGGACACCCGTGTGCCCGAAAGTCAGACACGTAAAGTGACTGTTAAAGTTGTCACCAAGAAGCAGCCTATTCGGGTTTCGCGGGGGTCGGATACAGATACGGCAGAAGAAACCTTAGACGAGGAAGAACATCTGCGACAACTAGAGCAGAAATTGTCTTCTGCACCGCCAACGCCACTTGGCGCTAGCCCACCTCGCACTCAGCAGATTGCTGTAAGCATTGGATCGCCAAGGCAGGCGGCGCAAGACAGTGGCGATGAACCCCAATCAAAAAAGCAGAAAATGGATGATAGGTCAATTCCAAAGGTGCCATTGTTCGAGGCACCAACTATTATGCAAGGAAAACGTGAGAGAAAACGCAAGGTTATGGACGATTTCGAGGACTCTTCTGATTTGTTTGCACGTGGAGCAATAACTAGCAAAGCCAATGACGCTGTAACAGAGTCAGAGGCACCACTTGATGAAGCCGGCCCGGCGTTCAACAAGAAACCCGATGTTATAGTTGTCACGCGACCGACAGTTATGTCACCTCCGGCTTCGGCGTCGGGCTTGGCGAGGCCTTTTGCGATTGCACAAAAGGCACCTACTCCTACAGTAAACGTCGTTGTTCCTTCAATGGTGGCGCCCCCTATCGTTGTGCAGCCTACCAGTTCTAGTTCAAACGTCACCTCACAACCGCTTCAGGTACAAATTCCGACAAGCCAAGTAACAATGTCGTTACCAGTACAGGTTCAGACTTCGACCAGTGGGACGACTCGCCCTGTGGTCATTACTGTACCAGCTAATGGTTTACGGTCGCCAATGGGGTCAGGAATTATGAAGACGATCGTTATGAACAAAGTCGTTCATCGACCGCTTGTCAGCACACCCGGTCAACCTGGCAATATTCGTCTAGCCGGAGCTGCTGTTCAGGCAAATGTTTCAACAACAGGGCTAGCAGGAAAGACCGGTACCCCGCGAGTTCAGGTGGTGACCGCTAGACCACCCTCGGTGAAAATGTTCCCGTGCGCAGTTCGCCCGACTGGTTTGACCGCAGGATCTACATCCAGTTCCGTAACTCCTGATACAGTGGTGATGCGTACAAGCAGCATAACTGGTTCATCCACAACATCAGTTCCGCGTGTGGTAACAGCCGCAATACGGCCATCTATTATTCGAGGACCTCGCATAATTACCTCTATATCACGTCCCGGTGCGCCACGACTGCTTGCTCCCACCGGTTCCACAGCACAAGGTCAAGCCCGGTTAATTACGATGCGGCCAACCATCAGTCAAGCCGGATCTGTCCAAACGCTTCGTCAAGGCACGGTTACAATGTTGCCCACAGGTGGCAAACTGGTTGTTCGCACCGTTAGCCCCTCAGGAAGCCTGGTGCCACCACGTCCAGTCGTGCAACAACGTCAGATAACCGTACAGGCGACTCCCTCCCCACCGCCCCCGACAACTATTGTATTTACACCGGGTGCTAATGCCGCGAAAAGTTCAACACCCATCCTGGTCACCCGAAGTCCTACTATCTTCACGCGGCCATTGGCGACGACTGTACGATCTATAGGCCCACCAAAGTTTGCACAACCACAAGCGCAGAAACCCGCCCTGGAGAAGCTCTTGCCTTCATCGACGACCACCAGCACATCAAACACAGCGACAGTGGCGGCTGATCAACATCCTGCTGTTCAGCAGTTGGTGACTGTCCACAGGAAACAACCCATACAGGCTCAGCTGCCAAAGGCGACCGTTGAGCGCAAACAGCCGCCTCCTAAAAAACCACTTGTGCAGCAAATGAGAAAGCCGGTCAGTGCCAAGATTCTGGCGTCACCCACCGTATCAGTGCCTGTAGTGTCTGTTGCTCCCATACAGTCGAAAGCTGTTGACGAGGCCACATCTGCCGTGGAAAAGCTTTTACAAGAACCCGAATTGCCCCAACCGAAACTGAGTAAGAAGCCTCTAACTAAGAAGCAAAAAAGTATGCGCAAAACTGATCTCATCAAAACCTCCACGCGCTCACGACGCAGAGGTTAGTGTTACTGTTGGCATTATTATTTATTGATTTGCTGTAGAACTGTTTGTATACTTTAGTAATATTTCAGTAAAGAACTGTAAAAATCACTTTTAGCGGTCAGTTTCTTATGAATGCATGTAAATAACAACTGAGAACTCGACAATTTTTGGTATATTTCGTGGAGAACATTTCAGCAATAGAAATTGTTAGAAGTCAGTGAACTTATTTTTGTAGTTGAAAATTAGGCTCGATATTTATGCTAATACTAATAATGATAAAACTTATTTTACTTTTGCCCTAATACACTGACATGTGATTTACCTGATTTTTACTTGATTGAAATTAATGACTTCAAATAAATGATTCAGGAACAGATCTGCAGATAGACTATAACGAGGACCGCATGGGTGCCATTGCCGGAGCAGACAGCGAAACGGATTCACAGGAGGAGAGTCCACCCTCAGAGGAACTTGGTTCACCGGACCAACCTGATGATGGTGAATCTGGTGTCGGCCAAGCCCCTCAGGATGACATCCCGGTGGCCGTTGTCGAAGTGTTTTTGTCCCAGAACGAAGTCAAGCTTCGCGAAGTTCACTCACCAACGAAACAAGATCTCGCCGATATTTCTAATCAGCAGCAACAACAGCAACAGGCTCAGCAGCAACCAACCGATGGCACAAGCCAAACACAGGCTGCTGAAGACCACAGTGTTCAGCCCCACCATCCTCAGCAGGCTACGTCAACCATAACAGGAGGTCAAGACGCGCCGGAAGGATTCTTTACTACGGAGGAGGGCTTCGTCACTGGTGAAGTACCCACTATGCTGGAAACAATTGCCTCCGCAAACATGGCCACTGGTGGCCCAAGCAAGGTGGCCTGTGGCGGCCTGATCTCGTCTAATGATAACGCGTTTGCCAAGGCACTTATGTCGAGCGATGAGGCCCTGATGGCTCGAAAGAAGTCAGTAACGAACTTCGCTTCTGGAGCAAGTAGCAGTAGTGGCAGTAGCAGTAAGCGAAAAAGCAATCCAATGTCTAGAGACTAAACGGGATGAAGTCAAATAAGTATTCATTTATCCATTCAGCAAGTACATTACAGTAATAAGATGAAGGAAAGAGAAAGACAAAGAAGATTAGATGGGGAAAGCATGAAAGTCTGGCCTGCTAACTGATCGACCGACGGGCAGAGTTTGCACCGTCGACGACAAATTCATGGCAATTAGAATAATCATTGTGAAAGCAGTAATATGACGTAATAATAGTATTAAAATTGCTAATCGTAAATATTGAACCAATAGTAGATATATCGACCAAACAAATGTTGTTCGTAGAATGGCTAAGACAGCTGTTATACAAAGTACACTGCAGTGAATGGCCTATGAGTCGAATGGTGATTAATGAGGACATGCTTGCTCCACAAGTTGGCGCAACAGCCACCCGTGGCGGTCAGTTAGTGTGCCAATGTTTGTATCTACCTGTTAAGTTAGTTGTTAAAAAAAGGAATGGCGAAACCTACAATTACAATTGCTAATAAAGAGAAAATTATCGAGTCGGAAATTACCAACTCCCTCTCTCTGACATTTAAGTAGGGAGAGGTGGACATTGTAGAATACAGATGACCGAAAACGTGCGCGAAGATATTCTTGTCACCCTGTTGAAATGGCGGGTAATTCTGTCTACTACATGTTCATGTATATGCTGCTATAGCTAGCCCGCTAGCTGTTAAGCTCCTGGAAATACTGTAAGACAGAGACAATACACGCGAGATATATATATATATATATCAACCTCATATATAAAATCGTATAATAACCATACGTGGGATGGATTTGCAACGGAGTGAATATATGAGAAAAAAGGGATACAATTGTGCGGGCAAAACGGCCAGTGTATATTATCTGATAATGTGTGATCTGATTGTGGGCGTGATTGTTGTGTATATGCGATTATTGTGCTTAGGAGAAATAGGTCCACTTCTATTTTACTGTAAACGGCGAGCCTTTTTGTCCATTATTTTTCAGTTATTTTCACCTAATAATTCACGACGACAAATCTTATGTTTTATGGTTATATCCAGTGCAAACGCCTACGAAGGTTACTATGGAATAGTGATAGAAATCAGCATATGCTTTTGTATTGCTTACTAAAGCCATGATTAATATTGTTGCTACTGGACACGGCATATGCTCCTAACAACATGTGACTCTATTACACGTATATATATAAGAGAGAGACAATAT
>NW_019211457.1:42846269-43005218 GCF_002443255.2 Varroa destructor
ATATATATATAATGAGCTATAAACATATTTACGATTTAAGAATCATATGATATTTAACAGACTAAAAGGTTGCAAACTTTCCGTTTTTCTTTTTTATCAATGATATGCAGTGCGTATGTTTTGTCTACCTTTTTTTGTTTCGCTTATGATAATTACTAGGTGCTATCGGGCACTTTTAGTTACGGGTTCCTTGCCGTTGTCGAATTTCGGGTTTGAAGATCAGTGCTCGCGTGCTTTGACTTCACTAGAAGGAGATTACGACTAAGCGGAATTTGATTTAACAGCTGAAAAGGACATTCAACCAAGTTGCCGGGCTCGCGACTGTTTATATAAATATGTAGAGTGGAAGTCGGCGTGTATATAATAATACCTTATAATAATATTATATGAGCATCCATTACATTCAATGAGAGTAATGATGCAGTACTGAGATCATAATAACAACACTAATAATAAATATATAGAACTGACAGTAAGGCGCTTAATAAATAATCGACCCGGCGGGTTCGGCCTTATGTATTGTATAAATAAATATCCATATAACTGCTAACTCATGTCATACAGTGAATTATTGCAGCATTGTATTGTATGTCGTTTGAAAATAGCGTACAGTATGTCAGTGTGAATTTGTGGGTTCTACTCATTCAGATGGCACGTCTGCCGTGTGAAGTACACTCAGGTGGCGCCTGTGTCATAAAAAGGTGAAATCCTTTCATATTTATCATTAATTATTTTTATTAAAGTTTTCCGAGGAAATACATGAAAGAAGTAGTTAAAAAGCATGGTAAAGGGATTGTTAACAATCAAAATTCGTTTCAGATATAGGTGAATGTATAAGTCGATAGTTTTTGGCAAACATTTCCAGGTTCATGTTTTCAAAATTTTACGATCTGTTTCTTTAAAAAACGGCTAAATTGAGACCAATTTTTTCTGTTTATATATGATCAAATGGTATATATTTTATACTTTATGCAGTCATGTAAGTTTATGCAATGAATGCGACAGTTTTATTTTAAAAACAAGTTAAACAGCGAAAGCTTAGTGTTCATGAAAAATCTATAAAATAGCTAACGTGCGCAAGTTCTTACTAGTCCATACACGTACTCGGACGACTTTAATGGATTATTTAATTAAGAATCATTTATACCGATTTATAAAAGAGAATAACACTCGAGTCCACAACTCAGATACGATTAACCTCAATATGCATATACAATAACAAACTTAACACCGCTGGTATACAATATTAGCTATTATCATGTAAAGACGTAAACATGCAGAGTAAATTTTATAAAACAAAAAAGTTCGCGTTTTTCTTTGGATGTGCCAATATAGTGCTATTTCTATTGCTACAGCATGAGGTTTTTGAGTCTCGTTTCGCTTTGAAATCATAGCACCTTATATTTAATGATTTAATATGATTCATTCATTGAATGCAAGAGGCATGCACGTGTTGGCGTAGTTGCAGATGACATTATACGCATTGATTGATAGCAAGTTTTTCGATCGGATTGCTGAAAAATAAAATTTCAAACATGGCTTCCCGAAATTGTGATTCAATTCAAATTGTGTTAGAATACCCCTGTGCCAGAAACGGTTATGATATATGATGTATGGTTTTAGCAGACCTTAACAACTTAGTTGAGCGTAATGAAGCGGTGCCCAACTAGACCTTTAAGGTACCCAAATCACAATTTTCTATATAGCTTTCTTTTTAAACTACCGAGATTCTTCTCTGTTAAAATCCATTAAACATATGGGATATATAAATCTATTTGCAATTCTACACTACTTCACACAGAATAGCTTAGTAAAAACAAACTATTTATCATTAATCAATTGAAACGCGGTTTACCGTTAATTATTTCGTATATGGACGAAATTACAAGAGATAATTACACTAAGACTTGAAATTAAAATATATATGTGCAGTTCATGGGTAACGTCACTGGTGTAAGCCCTACATTAAATTAAATAACAGTAAAAGTTAATACAGACTGATTTATTTTCTTATAATAGTTACATTGAATAATAAATGCTTATATAAAAAACGATGGAAAAAGCTGCGTCGGCCGGGAATCGAACCCGGGCCACCCGCGTGGCAGGCGAGTATTCTACCACTGAACCACCGACGCGCTGGAAAGTTGATGCAACCAGTAGCACAATATGACCAATGATGATCAACAAGTTAACAGGTGCGACTGCGTCTTCCTGATACGAAACAGCATAAAGTAAGCTGATACAATGTTTAATCAACCATACCGTGCGACAATTGCTACCTTGTGAAAGGTTTTCAAGACACTTAACGCAACAGATGTCGATTGTAAACATCTGTTACTAGGTGTTTCTAAAAGAAAGAATATTTTTGTATGTTTAATGTTTTGAGCTAGATCGACCCGAGCTGCTGGGAGGCCTATTTTATAATAACGCTGAATTGTGCAGCACAGACGTAACGAAAACAGTAGCTTCAAACACTGAATAATTAATTTAAATGTCGGCTTGTTACTTTGCAGAGAGCGATAGTTTTCTACAGTATTATATATCGCTTGCGGTAACGCCTTCACACATACATGCATGTTATATTTATATTCAACTTCAATAAATACGGCGCCATAGATATGTATCGATAAAGTAGTCTTGGACGAATAATTTATAATGAGCAATAAGCAACAGCATTATGAGATTCATGCTTGTGGGCAAAACTTGCATATTTAAGGTTCATTAGCCAGTATAAATCGGCGGAAAAACTGTTGATTATAAAGACAAGTGATTGTTAAGTGAATGTTAAAATGCCTTAAAATTGCCTATAATTTTGAGCAAGCCTTTCTAAGCAAAGTAAAATTGTTGACAACCTTGTGATTGCCTTAGCATAAAATATTTAAAGAAAAGAGAACTGTAAAAATACAATTTTAAATTATGGATTTACGGTAAGCTTTTCTCAATAAATAATAAGTATTTAAAACCATACCCGCAAGTATAGCACATGTATAGTTGAAAACTGTAGATTAACTGGTAACCTGTTTCAAAAACGATTCGTCGACGTCTATTTTTCACTGAACAAACAATTTTTATTAACTTATTTTTCTTTGATCGAGTAATATAAGTCTTTATATATTAGAAAGAAAGAAGAAGAAGATGATAGATTAAATTATTACTCCAGTTACTTCGTTACCAAAAATAGAACTGATCCTTTTTATTGTTATATTTTTGAGTATTAACGTTTCGTCCTCGTTCATTTCATTTGGTCTGTAGCAACCACCCATATTTATCTGCATGTACGTGCTAAGTGTATATGCGCACATGACTGTAATACGTAATTTTATTTTTGCATATAACACACATCATATATATATATATTGTGATGGAAGAAAAGCTGCTCATGTATATATGATTTACTTCCATCATGGTCAATGTTTTAGGAAAGCAAGAAATCACAGGGCTATATGTCGTTCTATATTCGTTTTTTACTACGTGCATTGACGTTTTTGATTAAGGCGGCTTCAGACCCAGTTATGGGTCCTATTGTCGCGTATTGTTATATAAGTCTATCGTGAGTTTGTTATCATTATACACACGATCTTCTTGTGGCATACGATGTCATAGTATCAGACTCGTTCAACTCGGTACAGACAGTCCTGCCGGCACATTCAGGTGTTTTGATCGCGATCGCCTTTTCGAAGGCACAGAAAATCAAACGCCCACAACCCATATCCCAAAATTTCACTTGTTTAGTAGTTGAAATAGCTAAGAAATATTATTTCATGTATAACTACTTGAGGTGAATTGGTAACCAATCTGATAATTTACATTTTTTTTTGCTTTAGAACTAATAGACCTTATCTACGGATACGATTTTCTTTGCGCTGCTTAATTAGCTTTGAATCAAGCCGATGCGGCGCACCTGGAATGATCCAATGGTGAGTCTACAAATTTTGCTTCTAAGTCATAGTAATTATTGCGGCGGTATAAATTAAAAAAATAATTATAGTAAGCTTCTCACAGGAAAGGGTAATCTGCATTTTAAGGAAGAAAGATGGTATCCTTAGCTATGATGATTTAAAGCTTTTGAAAAAAATATATATATATATATAATATAGGCTATAACGGTAGCACCCATGTTATGTGTGTGTAACCAATTTAGTATCCTTTTTCTCGTTCTTTACTTGCTCGCTCTCTCCTTCGATTGCTTTCTATTCACACGTCTGCTTTATTCTCGCTAACATTATCAGTACATCATATAACGAGGAAACAAATAATTTGCATATATATATATATATATATATTTGTCGCTACTACAACTGTCCCTGTTTTGGCAGAGTGACACTCCGACAGCCGTGCTTTCCAGTCATTTTGCTGCTGCCAACTATATTATACATATACATCCGAACAGCATACGAACTTTATTGGTTGACTCGCTGGACAAATTCACAAATAAACGGTATCATTTCTGGTTTATATTCGTATTTACTTGCTGCTTGGGCGTAATTTCAGACCACCTGTTTGACATTCCCCCTTGTCTGCAGACACTTGAGTACGATGTAATCTCTGTAAATTGCAAGGATATTGAACGATAAGGTTTGCACTGCCACTCATCAACAACGGTATATGCTGAACCGTTAGAGCACTGTCCATTATTACTTTAAAGTCATACTAATCCTGACTGGAAACGAATCTTTTAGCGATTATTATTCACAGTTTTCGCTTTAATTTAACTCTCGTATGGACTATGGAAAGCTGAAAAGTAACTTTTATTTTATGCAATGTAGCACGAAGACGATTGCTTGAAAGATTCGCTCGCTTTTATGTACTGATGACAATTGCCTATTGTTTTGTTCTAAATTGTTCATAAATTTAGTAACACTTCAAGCAGAATGCGGTCTTGATTCTTGTTTTTTTTTTTTCTAGGATTGATTCAAGTTGTCAAATGCACGCAGTTGATTGATGGTCAGCTTTGCCTATTGACGTATTGTTCAAATTTCGTTTTCCTTGCTTTTCATTATCTGGCCTCTCTGTGCATTGTTGTGTAGCTGAGGGTCTGCATGAAGCAGTCACAACAACATGTGACAGGAATAGTGTGTAATCTTTATTTGGCATAAATAAAAATACTCCGAAGAGAAATTAGCGTGACGGGTTATACCATTTCTCTCGCTCGCTTCCGCTTCTTTTCTCTACCTACAAACCCAATCCATTCCAGAAAATAGCGCCTCCGCATTTCGTGCCCGTGTTGTATTCGTGCTATTCAAGGTTTTAATTTTTACAAAATTAGTTCCATTCCGCGCTACATCATCCTCTGGTAGAATACAGGTACAACTTAGATACTTGTGTATTTTCTGTGAACATAACAACTGTATGTTTTCATGTTGCAGTACTCTGATTTGTTTAATCTATGCCCACATTCATTAGGTCATTGCGCTGCACTTTTCTTTCTTTCTTCTAAGAATTCCCCTTTTTGCCCAAAAAAATCCACCCTTTTTAAATTCACCGTCTTGTAGACGACTGTTTTTTTCTCACTAAGTAGACACCCAAAACATAATTTTATTTAATCTATGATAATTGTTCATCATACAACAATAGTAAATTAAGTTACGTTCCTATCAAAATCTATGAAAAACCTTTATCTTCACCACCACGGTCCTCTGATAACCAGTGTTAGAGCTCATTACTGCTATACATTGGAAAAGTCACGTAAAACCTCATATGCGCCCAGAACCCACTGTACCCAAGGCTCCTTGGTCGTACTTGACTATTTTTCCTGTAAATCGGCTTACTCTTTTCATAGCGTATACATCCTTGACCAGGTTCCTTTCAGCCCTTTCCGGCCACTTTTTTAACACATTAAAAAAGATGAAAACAGCGATTGTCGCATTCGGCGTTTTGTTCAACCTTAGTTCAATCGTAGCTCAAGAAAATTGCCTTGAGAAAGTACAAATAACAGGCCTACTTTAATGTCTAATTGCTTGTTCTATATATACTAAGCAAGAACCAATTAATAAAGCAAATGCCTTCCACAGCCAACAGCTGCAACTGTGCTCGTTTTCGTTATGCTTCGCTCAGCTGATTCTTGTTTTTTTTTTTCGGGGTTCATTGATTATTGATTCACCATGCCTCTACCGCCATGTATACAATTGTCTATATATACATATATATATATATATATATATATATATATATATATATATATATATATCACATGTAGTTACTGCGCGCACGCTTTCTTGCAGTGACAGTATGTTAACTTATTATCATAATCTGTCCATTCATTTCTATTAGTTTTCCTATTTTATTCGATTTCACCCCATTTCTTCTGTAAATCTTCAATTGCACCCTCGCTAGCCAGACAGAGGTTGAAGATCTACCCTGACTCGTTCCCCTCGACTTAGCAGGCCTACAGTTGGGAAGAAGCCTTCTTGGGGAAGCGGCATCTCTTTGGTGCAAACAATCTGTCCATTTCGGGTGAAAAAAACTTTAACACGGACGCCACAATCGAGCTGTTCATGTGGAACGTAATCATCGAGCTCGACGCGAGACTGAGCCCACAATTCGACGTTCGCTGAGTTTGCTGCCGCGCTTGCAGCTACCTGGAGCTGCCGATGTATTCGGTATCTTTGGTTGTCACCACGCCGGCGGTACTGCATTAAAAGGCGGCTGAGGATGTCAAAAATAAAAGCAAAGATATTGTAGAGGATAAGAGGATAAATCACGTGATTAACAAGCTGTTTTAACTAGACAAACAGACAGTACACGACGGTGAATTTACCACAGACGCACGAAATAATGAATAATCAAATTTGAGAACAAAATCACAAACCGACCCATTGTGCATTTCTTTGTAGCGGCTGATTGGACTTTCATCACTTCCGCGACCACATTCACGGCCGCCTTCGCCCGGGCTGATTGCCACAGCGGCTGCTGCAGCGTTTTCATCGAGCGCTGCTTGCCGTGTCTCTTCTAAATTGGAGGGAAACAGAATTCCACAACCCATTCGGTCGCCTTGTCTACACATCGGCGCACGTTCTCCGCCAGTTCCATTTTCTGAAATATACAAACGTACGCATTTACTATAGTCTTAGCACGTTACCAAAGCGCACTGAAATACGTACGCTAGCTCTTCGATAACGTATATTCGATTAATTCGGCCTATTAACAATGGGGGGACGCCATGATTTTGGCTATGAACACAGCAGAGCAAGCTTCCAACGTTCGTAGATTTGTAGACTGTAAAGTCTGCTGGTATCGTCTTCACATGCTGTCTATAAGCAATTTGCTTAAGCAAAGTGTCGGCAAAGGCTTAATCTAGAGTTAACTTTAGCTAAGGTCGACAAAATAAGGAATAAGACCTTAGAAAAGTTCTACAAAAGCGGCTACAAGCAAATATGCACAACGCATACCAACAAAGACCTCTCCGTCATCTGCATGATAGGCTATGGACCCTTTGCTCCATCCAGGGTGTTGTTTGCATGAATAATGACGATGTGCTATTCCTATGGCGATATAACAGCTTTCGCCGGGGTCGAGGATCTCCAATTCAAAATAGTGCGCGCTAGGTGTTAGGGGTTGCGCGGCCTGCGCAAAGCCTACGCCGTTATTCGATAAACCTGAACCGGCATACTCGATTATCTGAAAAATTAAAAAATGCAATACCGATTTGTTTTAGGCAGTTAAATTTCCCTCTGTGCTGTGAGCTTTTTCATTCGTTTCATAATCTATAAATTTTGCATAGAAATTGAAGCTGACATTAATGCGATCGAATTCTACTACTCGACGGATTCCGTCGTGCTTTAAGTGGAAATTCGAATTAATCCATTCAGCACTAATAAGGGCGAACAAGCAAGCCTTTTTTGTTTTGACGTGTTATGTGACAGTAACTGACCAATGTAAGACATCTAGGAATCTAGTAGTATAATTCAAATATCGATGCAGATCCAACATTATTTACGTCAAAAATTAACGGTCTTAAATAAATGCTGGCTAGTTCACCTATGCTATTACAATGCCATAATAACGTCTACGGTGTCTTGTAACTTTGAGTCGCATCTTTCGCGCTACATTATTAAAAATTATCAAAGATTTTACAACTTTTTACTTTTAAAAAGTTATAAAATTTTTGATACTTTTTTTTTTTACTTACATCTCCATTAAGTCGGACATTGCTGAGTCTATCCCAGAAGTCATCAAAATGGTCGCACTGCATTTCCTCGCCGTCTTCACGTGGTCGCGGCGGCCACGAAGCGTCCAGTCGAAATCGAACTCTTTCTCCCGGTTGGTTCAGGCTTACTGCAGGCACAAATCGTTGCCCAAATAGGATGACCTCCCGAGAACCTGTCAGAACAAAAAATGAATATGACTATTAAATGTGTTCAATCAAGGTTTTTAAATTATAAATAAGGTACATTTTGAGAGATTTTCCTTTTGTGAATTGAATGACAATACTGTTACTTAACTGTATTGCTAATTTCGTGTCACTTCATTCTATCATAATCAGCCACTAGCAATAGCTATAGCATACCAGATCCCTGCGGTAACTATGCATAAGAGACGACGGTACTAGGCAAAACAATCGTACCAAACTCTCGCCCGTTATAGGTGAAAAAAACGGAAACGTTGTTTTTGAGTTCTGAAAAGCCGGGTCCGAAGTGCATGCCAATACCAATGACGTCTCGGTTATGGCATCGCGGCCCGAAGTGTGAAGGTGCCGATGAGCTCTGTAGAAGACTGCAATTGAAGTAGACAAAAAAAAAGACATTGATCGTATGTGACGAAGGAAAAAATGATAATATTATAAGTTACACGGTGGAACTATATCACAGGAAACAATATTACTCACTTTGAACATTTCAATTTTATGGAATACCTCCAAACCTAGTTTACTTAATGTCTCTTAATTAAACACGTAAATATCAAGTAATACGTCAATCGAGACTGGAATCGATTTTTTCTGTGCTGTGCTATTTTCGCCATATTCTGTGAACTGCATGAACAACTGATACAAGCCGGTCTATGCCTATCGAACTGTAAGAAACACCACGTTTTAAGCACCGTTATTTAACCTTTATATATTTGTGATATATACTGATATCACGCTTTGAGTTGAAACCTCGAAATCAACAATCTAGCATTTCTAACAGATAATTTCCCTTTAACGACATAATTGCGGATCTTTATTCCACATTTTAGGTCGCTTTTTTCCAAAGCAAAATATAATACTCATAATTACTAGATTCTGCAAACTAATTACTGCGTATTAAATTCAACTTTAGCAATAGACAAAAGTTAAAAAAGCCATAGGCACTTGGTTCAGTTATACTATTTACTTACAGTCCACCGTTTAGATTGAGTCCGATTGAATTCTTCGTTGAACCAACGGGACTTGCTGTGGCTATACGTTGACACGCTTCGTATGGCATGAGGCCAATCACGATCTGGCCACCCTTCACCATGTTGACCACCTCGACTTCGAAGTAACATCTTCCCCCTGGATGTAACGTTTCATGAAAGCGATAAACGGCCGTGCCCACCGGCCTCTCGGGGAGATAGCTACACCGTGGCGAGTGATATTATAATGGGAATAAACAAGATAATAGAAGCAATAACACAACTGTTGAATACGCGTTAGGCATCTGCAGTGGCTGACCACGAAGCGCAACGACTGCCACCAGCCTACAACTCTACATGCTTAATGAAGTTGAATATTCATCAAACGATGGCACTTACAAGTTAACTTACATACAATAATATTTTTTACATAATTATTCCTATATTCTATATTGGGCTGCTGCGATCGCTAATTTAAGCGTATGTACCTGACAAGATTGTCTTCCCCGACCGCTATCTTCACGGCGTTGACATCACCCACCGCAATGAGTCGTTCGACTTTCGGAGGCAGGTGAAGATTTGGATACGGAGCTCTTTCCATTTTTATCGACGAGTACTCCTGGAAATGGCGGTGCAAATCCCCAGGAATGGAAGTAGTGCCAGGAGTGGCGGAAGTCTCAAAAGACCAAAAGGCAGCCGAATGAAGACCGAAATGAAGAGAATGCTTGGACGGTCCAGCGATGGCTTCGAACGCAGGCGGCAACCTTCTTGAAAACTGGACCCCGTTAGAGCCTCCCTCAAGTCCGAAAAACACGTCTTTAGGTAGATCGAGGTTATTATTTCGATTGTCGTTATCGTGTCCTCTGGGCGGATGATCGTCAACTAACAGGTTGTTTTGTTGCTGCAGGTTTAACACAACCTCACGGAATTCGTCCAATAACTGATGCTGCCGTCGGATTAAGTCGTCGAAGGTCGGCACCGAGTCGCTGCTTAAGCGGTTGTGCTGACGTTGTTATCCGCCCGCTATCAATATCATAAACAATGTCGACTAATGGGAACCGAGATGCTCCGATCGTGAGGATGGCGAGAGCGATGTGATGACAGTGCAACAAAATAGTTCTACAGGAAATCACTAGGGATAAGTACACAAGAAAACGTAACGGAATGCAAAAAGCAACGACAGTGGATAGTACAAAATGTTAAATCGAGTGGGATACCGATGTAAAACAATGCAAATGTCTAAAACGGGAATGCAGTACGTTGCGCGAATAACTTCGGAAAGTTTGGGATTGGAGAGAAGAGATGCAGAAAGATACAGCTTATCGCAATTAGATTCGGCAGACTTAGCTGAGTCCTGAAGAAAGCCACTAGCTCCTCCGCATAGCGAACACGCATCAGAAGGCAGACATGGAGAATATAGGATAAATTATGGTTGTGATCATAACGATGGCGAAAAACCCAAAGATTAATTTTAAAAATATCGTTTTAAGCACATAGTGGTGATTGTATCTATAACAAGATTTATAACATTTGTTTATGTGTATATATATATGTGTGTGTCTTTACTCCACGTAATGAATCGATTATGCTGAAATAAGTTAGAGACAAACCTAACTGTGAGTGTGAAAATTGAATTTGGCGCAGATATTATTTACTGCGCCCATTAATTATCTATGAAATAAGCTAAAGTGAATTCACAAAAAACGCATTATCTAATAAAAACAATGTAAAAATGTGATTTGATCAAATATTATTTGCATTCACTGGTGAGAAAATTTTACTCTATTATATGGTGAGGAAAATTTACTTTAAATTTTTACCACCACTAAATAAACACATTTGGCAACTTTTTCGTTCTCTTTTAAGGGCAACTTCTTAAAGAAAGCAGTGGACAAGCACATCAGTCTAGTTTTCGGTGTAATTTGTTTTTACAAACGATTTATATGTAAAAACTTTATGGACAATTTAATGATTTTTATATAACTGTCGAATTTATCTTCAAAGTCCCACGAAATATTTGTCATTCGTCGGAGCTCTAAGGGATATCCAGTTTACCCGTATGCTTATATCATCCATGTATACTCAGGTACCTCATTAAATAATATAGACCTTAACAAGGTTTATAGAAAAGCGCACTCGAAAGAGGTCAATTGTAAGTTGAATAATTTTTCCACTTAAGCAGTTCAGCAAATGCGTCTTTATGCGAGGAAAAAGTGTACATTCATTTGAATTCCATGTGTTCATCTACATGATTATTCAAGTATCCTTAAAGGTTCTGTCAAATTAGCAAGCAATCTTAATGACAATTCTGACAAGCGACAACAAGGTTCCTGCATATATAATCATACATAATGATTCGGTACGCGTTAGAAGAAGGGCGAATATTTATTTTTTTTTCCAGAATTGCCAACAACGTAGTGAAACATTACGGAGCCTGAGCGGCATAGTCTCTCCGCGGGTATAGAAGTTCCACAAATCTCAACGACTTGACGGAAATCAGAAACACACAACGTAAAGTCCTTCAGAGTAGTCAAAGGTTGCATGCTTATGGTCGACTGCCCCACGCTTGTCATTATTGTATAACACCGTCACTGTGTTACTTCATCATGAGCTACCCTCTGGCGCTAACGAATACATATATACATATATTAAATTTAATTAATGTAAAAATCATCATCAGCAGCTAAAGAGCATTTTCACAAATAAAAAAAATTGTTTTCCTAAAGAATGGCCTTTGTGATATGTGGCTCGCAAAAATAATCAACGCTAAAAAATAGCTGTGCCCTTTCAGGGGCGACTGTATGCTTAAATTGTGAGGTACTTGGCAATACAGATTTTTCTAGCTGACGCAATCTCAAATCAGATCATTGAAATCCTGTGCAATTTTATTCCGGCATATACTCGAGTTGTTTATAGGGTGTTGGAGAAAAGTTTATAATTTAGCATAATATTTGTTAAGTTCCAGTATTTCAATAGAGCGTTAAGCTCAATTTCCGCTTATAACATAGATGTCAAGGACAGCCAATTCAAATATCCAAGTTGACCTTCTTGATACTGGAAGTACAGTAAAGGATGTATTGCATTTTCTTGGTATATTTATGTTCTAACGGGTTTCCTTTCACGGAAAAATCTACCTTTTACAGCAATATCTTTTAATACACGTGTATAAGGCTATGAAAATCGTGTTTCTTAGTAAGCATATGGAATATCAATGCTACCGTAGACACGATGGCTACTTCTAACACATAGTAATACAAAACCGTACCTAAAAATAGCCTCGACGATTGTTCGACTGACTTTGCTATGAAATGGTGACAAACCGAAGGCACTACAACGACAGGCGATTAGTGCTGATTATACGTGAGTCAGTGTCGTTAACACTCAACAAAGAGAACAGTACAGCCGTCGAAAGTGCCTACCTCAGTAATCGCCAGATCCCAGTGACCCAGTGAGACAGCGGATTGGAACCACGTGCGGCATTACTTTTGCATTCCTCAAACCTTCAATCGAATTTTGACTATCCTTTCGTTCTTCCCATCGATATTGTTTGACACTCCCAAATATCAAAATTTTATTGAATCGAATATTGAAGTCCATGCGTCGTTCCTGAGTGCTATTTCGTATAATAAATAAGAGTGGCCAAGCGGAGTAGAGAAAATAGAGAAATTTTGTTAGCTGATGCCACATAATAATAGTTTAGTATATAGTGCTGTGAGCATCACTCTATTGTATTGTAAAAATGCTCTAAAATAGTGATATTTACTTATCTCCTAGTAATGGTTTTGAATTCCTTCCGTAAAATAAATTACGTACATTTTCCGTTTTCCGACAATTTTTATTTTTTTTTTTACAAGCTCTTTTCTTTGCGCCCGATATGTAGTATTGAATTTTTTTAACTCTTTCCTTTTAATAAATTATAAAAAAACGAGGTTTATCTATATATATAAGTGGCTTTACAAATTGACGTGTTACTATTCAAACGGCAAAGTCCATTCACAAAACTCTAGGAAACGTCGATTAGCCGATCATTCAAAATAGGCTACAGTCAACACCTGCGACCAGACATGTATATCTTTCTAACGCTCTTAATTAGCAAAAATAGCGTATTTTATATTAAATCTAGCCGACAATTTGTCCGCTATGTTTTTCACGAAAATCCAACATACTGGCAAGCATTTCGAAAAAACCTGCTTTTGTCATACATCAAAAAACATTCGTTATTGAAGTTGTCTTCTTATCATTTTTGAGGACGCGCAAAACGTGTCCCAGCGACGGCCAAGCGAACAGGATCGGTTCACTCATTATCTGAGGAGTTTTGTGACAAAATTGTCCTTTTCTCTACCTACCGCCCAACTACGACGCCGCCCGCATCGGGTTTATCGGTGGACACTGCTGCACGTTAGAGTTACCCGGCTGAGAAAACTGTTGCTGGCATCGACCGTGGTAAGCAGTCCGTAGGTGGCCGTGTCGGCAAAAACCAATGATATAATCGCGGCGCTACAAGGCCACGCAAATATATTCCACCGGTCTACGAAGTATGATGCATCCACCTAATTTGCTTATATAAGCAAGTAAGCACAAAATGGTGGGACAGAGTCCACATGCCAGCTACGAGTACTTTCCACCAAACACCGAACGGCACCCGACCTATTATATTATATATTATTATATTATAGAATAGACACATACGTTGACCAGAGATTTTTGACTGATTAATCTATGCAGATATCACACTATATTATATACTAACTAAATTCGTTTATCAAACAGCGGCGGGAGCTCACTCGCCTATTGCAACAAACAAATTTGACCACAGCATTGTATAGGGCACCTCGAAAAAATTCTGTTCTTTGTTATCGGTATAGGTGTATAATAGAAAATGGGAAGAAGTTTATACGATCGTGATCGTCATCATAATCCAAGAAATGTGAAAGTTGCAAGGCTATAATAGTTCAGTCCACCAGTTCAGACTAGATTGAGAATTGTCATACTCAAATACTGAATGCTTTCAATAAATAATGATTCAAGTGATGAAGCTTAGACAATATCAATGAGAATATCAGAGGACTAGACATTCGTATACTGTGATTATTCCTGTACAAACGGCACTCACGTTTCATTGCTATGCGCCCTTTAAAGCGCCCCTATGTATCTTAAGTAAAATTAAAATTAAATCGAGTAAGGAAGCTGCTCTTAAAAGCTACAGCATTTTCACTAGCTATAAATGCCTTCAAATACTGGATCTCTTATGGTATTTATCATCAACTGGGCCGACTGGAGGTAGTCGCGCAGTTTCCGCTGCATAAATTCATGTCTTAATCGATTTGAACCGTCACCTCGCCAGAGCTAATTGTACCCCACGAGTGAAACACTATATACCATGTAAAGGGAAGGAACTAGAACCACAGTTACAATAGTTGTTAAATCTGTCATGGCTGTCGGCGCAAAAATCTAACCATTGTTTGATCCTTTTTTTCTATTACCACCACGCGTATCTACCCATTTTGATTAATAACATTAAATGCGTTGCCATTATGTATCCTTGTAAGATTACTAATGTGACCAAATTGACACCAGCGCATACGGTAAACGAATGAAGATCACAACGTTTCCAGCAGTCAAAGCATATATTTAACTCAGGAACTATAGAGATGCACATACGTGCAAGGCATATATATAATGACAAAACGCCTATATTACGATCTCACTCCTTGGTGGTTTCGCCTTGTCAGATTGTTCAACTTTGAACTTACAGCTATGGATCAGTAGCTAACTATTCAATTGGCCGCATCGTGTCAACTTGCATGGCGAAACAACTGGAACAATGGCCAGTCGATTTAGAGAGATCTCGTCATCATTGCCTATGGCATTCTCGCTGTGTTGCCACCTACATATATTTCTCGGCGTGTGAAACCTTTCTATATCTTTGTGCAGAGCTCGACAGTCACAATGGCAACAATATTCATAGTAGGAAACAAACACTACAACCAAAGCCCAACTGGATTGAACCAGAATCGCCGGTGACGTTCTGGCCACGGTCATCATCGCCAGGATCGACGTGTCGCCAAGCGATCGCTTTTGCTTGATTTCTTTCATGCGCGCCCTTCGGGAGGGTTTATTATCCTTGCCGATGTTACCAAGACCGTTTTATATCGGCATTAACATCGTGACAGAACAAACGTAAGGATTGCTCGAGGCTGCACTCTATTCCACGACTGTCACAATACCAACATAGTGTCTCACAACAGTACAGCGCATCGGCATTCTCACTCTATTAGTCAATAGAAAGGACCACTGTCGACTCAGCTGTCCTCTTCAGTGAGTTGGGTCTCCACTATCATATATTGCTGATGTCGCTGAGCCTCGCTTAGGTCACGTGGCCACATCTCCAGGATAATGTAGTGACAACGTCTTTTTTTACTAAATTTAAGAACTGAATGTGGGTGGTGATCTAGGTTCACACACACTTCATTTTGTGTTGAGAGTCAGCCTATTCCAAGACTATTCTACCAAAATAATTTTAATGCCGCTGCTACTGCTGCAACGCAATTCGCCCTAGGCAAAAATGCAGTATCGGCCAATCGTTATTTGATCAGCTGATAGACACTCACATCGATACAGTCCGATCAACGTGAGGTTACTCAACTGCCTGTATACGGGAGCTCCGTTGCCAGCCGCGACAAATTTAGACGTTAACAATAACATAACAGCAACGGCAATAGCTCTTTGTATATTTGGGGCAAATACGGGGCGGCGAAAGACAACACTACAAATCAAATGATGCGATATGTATTGTGTGGTGTACACGGTCTGCATGGAAGGACACAATGTATTCTTATGTTTTAGAAAATTCCCGTGAAACATCTATCGGTGAACTGTCTGTGCGACGCATTCAAGGGTTACGCACAGTCGTGGCAGCGCGCACGAAAACAAGTACATGCAATCACGAATAGATCAACCCCAAGCCGAACCCCAAGCTAGGCAGGTACCCGTGTTGACCGGCAAACCGATTGACGACAAGAAACAACTGCTCGGAATAAATCGTAAATAATATTTGCATTCGGTTAGGAATATAATTAGCAATAACGTTATGAAACATTATTATAACGTTGTTTTCCTTAATTTATTTCAATTTTTGGTCTCGGTCTGTCTGTTTGCGCAAAATAGCTTATCCTGGTACGGATTATGTGGCAGTAATAATAGGATAGCAATTGAGAAAGCTCAAACAGCAAGGTACCGTCGGTTGGAATCCTTTAAATCTATCTGTATATTATGTACATTATTTTTTTATTTTTGTAAATGCATATTAGTTAGATTAGAGTATGTTTAGCCGCACAACTGTTGTTTTATAGCGAAAATATATGAACAATATCTTACCGAACCGAAAAACAACAAACAAGCTAGAACTTTCTGTGAACTAAGAAGCAACTTCTAAACACTGCTTTACTGAACTTCGAATTACACTAATTCCTGAGGTTAGTCTTTATATATTTTTAATTAAAAATCAGTATTTCACCTAGCACGAAACTGTGTGAAAAGAAAATAACTGAATTGGAAGGGGTTCCAGATTGTCTCAGCTGTCCCTGAAAAACTCGAAATTCACGATGAAAGACGTCTTCATTCATTAAGGTTTCACTGGCCTACTCCGATTTATGGTAAAACCCCGTCGTACTTAAAGTATCCATGCCCTTGTTACCTTTCGGATCAAAAACAGTCTCGTATCATTCGTTTACTAATCACCGCCAACACAATCGTACTGACCGAACGTCGAAACAACACAGTAGCAATGGCTTCCAATTCAGCCGGCCCAGAATGGACGGTGGTGACAGATAATAATTACGCTACCTTGACAGAAATATTATTGTTCTCACGAGAAAGATCACTGATATCGTTTTGCCCAATCACTTAACCACCCATTCACTCACTGCGCGTAACAATGCCGCCTAAATTTTCAAAAAAAAAAATGACCAGAGACTCTAGCAAAATGAAGGCAGTGTTAATGTCGACTTCACTAACTAAACTCTTTGAGAATTCTTTTTGAGAGCTCATTAACAATGGCTGATGCCAACAAGGTGGCATTGCTGGCAGGCATACGAGCGCATTCAATATCAAATAGCGAGACCCAAGTCTGACTAGGACATGCCTGGCTTTGCAAGCCCGAGAGACCGAATGGTCCTCGAACAGCCACGTGTTTTTCGGAATAGGCCTGTTGATATGCGTGAAATCACGTTGTAGTGCTTTCATTGTAATAGTCGACCAGACGAGTCATTCGAAACAGTCTGATATACATTTATCACAAACGTACCATCAGAGCCGCACAACCAGAATGAAAACGCCCAAGCTCGCGTTAGGTACCGCTACAGTATTCTGTCATTTAAACCCATCACGATAACAAACACAGCACTAGCAGTTTGACTGCCACAAGTAACGGCAAAAACGTAATTCTTTCAGTACAACTACCTCCGAATGAGTGAAAAGAAATCAGGTCCAAAAACTAAATGGCACAAATAAAAATGTCAGTTAATATTATTTTTATTATTATTATTAGATTTAGTGTGATTTCGATTTCGCTAGCTCTTTCAATCTGTTAAAATGCTGTTCCTGACAACATCTGTATCGCAAAAACCATTCAACCGATCCCAAAGAACGAGCGGTGCATAATACTAGCGAAGAACTATATCCGATTCGAACAAAGCGGGGCCGCATTTGTTCTGTTCCGTACGAGTTATTTTAAGAATGGCAAAACAGTAATTGTACCCAGATCGCACCCACAAAGAAATATATGATCTATATCGCTCTGACTACGCATGAGATTGTATGAAAAGGCCACAATGGCGCAGACCAATACAAGTGAACGATCTCTAACAAATGTTAGAAGAAAAAGCCAATTGTTGACGAGCAACGTATAGTTATGGCTGGTTTGCAGCTCAAGACAGGAATGGCACCTTTGATGAGTCTTCTTCAAGCGACAATTTTCTGTTGTTTCGTCTCATTCTCACTTTCTTACCTTGTTTTTGTTGCCTTCAGGGCGCATCATCATTTGCCACGTCCAGGTTGGCGGAGGTGCCGATGCCGACTGCGGTCAGAAACTAAACAGCTATCGCACGACGCATACAGGATAGCTGAAGGGGATCCAGGACACACACTCGTAGGTTAGTCTCCAGATATTTTGCTGCAAGCATACTCTGTACCTTAGTTGCACAAACGGGCTACCAAGACCTCGCTTAGTACCACCAGCAGCACACGATCGCAATCATCCAAAAACATGATGTACATCTGAGTGATTAGCACAACTCTAACAGATTTATTTTGTTTCATCCTTTTTTACGTTTTCTTTAACAGTAACAAACAACAAGGAGTTTCTTGCCCACGTGCGCCACAAAAGAACGCTTATTAACGCGCTTTTTTTTCTTTTTCTCTTTGCCCAAGGTATTGAACTGCGAGGCAATGGCGCGCGTCTGGTGGTGAGGATAGAGCAAATTTTGAATATTGCGGTTTTTGTTAGAACTCGTTTAAATGCGCTCAAATAAAGCTTAAATATTTTGAACATATTATAAAGCACATTTTGTATATTAGGACGCATAATAAAAAAAGATGGAGACTTTTTAATACTCAACGAAACAACGTAGCGCATAGTTAATATTCTTTAGAACTTCTATGGGTCCTGATCACCTCAAAACCAGGATTTGGAAGCGAATCATATGACATGCTCATTACATTTTTTTCTACCGTCTTTCCAGCAGCTAAAATTCACTCAATGGCACGCAATGGAGTTTGAGTGCTCCCTGAGATTCTCTTTGATGTTACCTCCTTTGAGGTTAGATTTTTTTGGTGATTAGTTCAGAACGAAACGACATCACAGATTTTTCAAAACTGCCTTTTCAAAATTTTCTCCCTGTGAACAAGCCAAAAACATACTGAAAAGAACCCCTGTCCATTCAGCTAGATGGAAATTGACCTGTGTTAACAAAATCTGTCAGTCGTCAACAATCTACACATAAGCTTTGAAAACAGAGCTGTTTGATTCTTGTTTGCTTTGGTGTTTTTTGTTCTGAATCGTTTGGCGAATCTAAGCCATTTGTATAGCCTGGAAGGCAACAGATGAAAATAGAGAAATCCTACTCGCTTTTTAATCCTGTCTTTAAATTAATCAATTCTGCAACGAATTAATTCTATGTTACGTCGAAAAAACAAAAAGTATTTTTTCTATATTATGATAGACACTAATTTCGGACATAGGTTTCGTAAAAGTAGATATAAGGATCCCGGAAAGCAACTAAAGTCATAAGGTTTAGTGCCATTTTCTCATAACCTAGATTCTTTTGTAAAGGTCAAAAACGCTACTTCCAATATACTTTCGTATCGGGTACTGTGCTTCGTGTCAACGGTACTACGATACGCGAACCGTCAGCTGCTCATTAATTTCAATAAGAATTTTACGCAAGAGGCTTCATCGATTAAATCTATTACTACGGTTATATTATGATTGTTTCCTTTAACTGCCTCAAATACCCCTGGAAACGAAAATCCAAAATGCAAAACTTATACATAAAGCGCATTTCTGCGCAGCAAATTCACGCGAAAAAGCTTGGCGGGCTTAGGATAACGATAACAACGGAAACAGCTGCATTAACGTGTATTGGTATTACCAGCGAACTCAGCTGACTTTAAACATTCTTCAATACCCTACGGAAAAGCGAATTCGTATGTTACTACCACCCGAGGCAATGCGTCAATAAGTAAACAAAAACACTAGCCGTGATAACTAAAAAGGTGCCAAGACGACTGTGATTGAACCAACTAAAGCATATTTATATATTGATGCATTTTTCTGGTACCAACAACAGCAGAGGGCGGTCGTGCAGAGTTACATATCAGACATGTACATATGCCGGTAGAGGCCAATCAATCATGTGGATTCTTTAGTTCAATAAGGTGCCTTCTTAACTGAACAATAATGATTGACAACAGTTGCTACGATTAATATTAATAAGTACTATTAATACACTAATGTATATATATATATATATATAGTGTAGTCTCGAAACTGCAGGATCCTTACACCGCTAGTTGTGGGAACGACAGTGGTATAAGCAGCAAGGAATAACGACTCAGCCTACAAACGATTCAGATTCCGATTGCGACTGGTCATCATACGCGACTCTTATATATATAAAACGGGCCGATATGTGACTAGCATATTCCTGGTTTTTATAATGCCTAAGGTCATCCACCTAAAGTTGACAAGCCACCAAATAACATCGGCTGTGTCACATACAGCAGCGAAAAAAGTGTGGGACAGCCGACGAGCCAATAGGCCGACGAGCACAAGACGAGAACCGTTCGAATGGCGGTGGCCACAGTGAGGCGACTTTCCTTTCAACCGACCATGGCACCCTAGTCGCCAAAGTACGTGTATGATACGGCAGAGGCTTTGTATGCTCGTCTTCCTTCAATACTGGAGTGCCGCTTCCCTTCACAGAGACGAAGATAAAGGAAGCAAGAAAGATAAAGGAGTAGGCGAATTTGAACGACGACACGTTTTCAGTTGAACCAGTACAACACTACATACTGACATCGCCAGTATATGTAGCAGTTGTAACAGTAGCATTAGTAAAAACAAAATGAACATAGTTAGTAAAGAGGCAAGGATAATTCAGAAGCACCGTTACCACGTTGCGACAGTGACTGCTCTGCCACTACGCGACGATACGAACACCGCATCGAAAACACGACTGGCGATTAGCAAGACAAACAGCACCAACCTTATCAATTCAATTCCAATATTGTATGAACAGTTACTGGATCGACTCCAATCTTTATTTGAACTGTAAGTAGGCGTTATTGTCGCTGCAGTCACTGACTGGGTCGTTTCCACTGCTGCTCACTTAATTTCTACTAATACACTATGATGTTAACATGGTGCAAACAGGTGATGCACCGCCAATTAGCAGCTAGTTACTGACTTCAGTAGACGACAACAGGCCCCCCCTACTGACAAACTACACGATCTTAAGACGATACAGCACCCAACACCACGAGCACCCGACAAAAACACGCCACACTTTTTGGCAAACAAAGCCAACACCGACTGTTGTTGTTGCTGCTGCTGCTGCTGTTGTTGTTGTTGTTAGTGTCGTCGTGACGAATACTTCCTCCGGCTCGTGCTGCTTGAGGCCTGCTTGTCTTTTTGTCCGATTGAACGGTTTTCGACAGTTACAGTCATTAGGAAAAACAGGGTCTATCCAGCCTTAGCTAAAGAGCGTCTCTTGCCCCTGTTTCCTTTATACATACGGCCAGGGTGGCACTCACAGCTCAACGAGAAACGAGCACTCGGAGATATGGCAAGACATCAACATGACACTAACGTGATAGCCGCTTTGCCAGCTCGGCTTTGAAAAAGTCGCTTGCTCGTTAGCTCACTTGCCCGCTCCCTCCCTCCGTGGAGCAGTATAATCGCAATCGCACTGCAACGACGTTGTATCTGACCTGCTATCCAATCCAGCCACCCAGCACGGAACTCAACTGCTGGTTCTTATCCTAGCTTAGTGCTCCATACTGCTAAGCTGTGCAGCAGCAGCGATGGGAAGGACCAGCCAGTCAGCAGACCACGCCAGAGCCACAATCCAGTACGGATAATAGGGGTGAGTGTGGGAGCTGAGGGGAAGAAGAGGTGGGGAGGGTGGCCAGAATCGCAGCGCAACACGTCGGTGAACGTGGCACCGACGATTTTCGATTCTCTGTCCAGTACGCTAACTGCCACTGTCTCTAATGCGGCGGGCGTGTCTCGCCAGCCGACGAGCGCAACAGATACGGCGGCACTTCAGATTTACTATCGCCACTGCGTGCTGTTGCTTCAGCAATTGTTGTCTTTACTGGAACAGTATTCGCGCTTGGCGCCGATCTATTGTTGCTGATTGCTAGCGCATTGGAGAAAGAACGGGTCGCTACGCCCATTCAGGATACACTTGCAGCAGGACAAAATAAGAACACCGAACAAATTCGCCATGCAGCAATAGTGATGCATGGAATGGCGCGACTACAGGGTCTCCGCACTGAAGATGATTTTTGACTACAGCGGTCGACAGGTTGCATGCAGTTCCCAGCAACGGCGCTTCTACGACGGTAGGCAGGTAGGCGTTCGTTAAGATGGGAGATAGATATACTCGGTGTGACAGACAGGGTTATGACCGACAGCAAGGAGGTTTATTTATGCTAGAATATAATACATGAACAAAACGACTGGTGAAGTGTTATTGTTGGCTTATATTGTTGTTATAGCTATTGTTGCAGACGTTTGCGAATCTGCGCAGTAGCTGAGTTTTTCGGTCTACTCTCACAGTGTAGATCGCATGCGGCCAGTGATCGAATGTCGGCTGCATTCGAAATTGTGTTTGGTGTCGACACCATCTACTCTCGCCTCACCTGTAACGTCTTTTTTCTGTTCATTATCTCAACTCTGTCGAATGTTATGGCTACACGCATATCCCAGAAGGCTGAAGACTTAGTGGCTCTTTATATTTGCATCGCGAGTGCGAGTGTAATTCGATTTGTTTCTTTACAGACTTTGCAAATAAACAAAGAACAGACTGTAAGGTAACAGTGTTGTGGTCTAACTATTAGTGAACCTGTTGTGGGTGACGAATAGGCGCAGTATAGAAGCCCACGAAGTCACTCTGAAAATGGGTCGTGCTACCAAGGATAAACGAGATGTTTATTACCGGCTAGCTAAGGAAGAAGGCTGGAGGGCTCGGAGCGCATTCAAACTTCTACAGATCAACGAACAATTTAAGATATTCGATGGTATGTGTGTGTCTAAATACCGGGTAAGCTCGTAAAGTAATTTAAATGTTTATTGAATGCGATGGTTTTGTTTAAACTAGAGGCCGCCCATACGACGCATCGCTTTAAAAAAACCATATTGAAATCAGCTGTAGATTAAATTCATTTTCATATTTAGTTTCGACAATGTTTTGACTGTGTGGAATATTTGTTCAAATATTGATTCGAATGTTAGTAAAAGCGTGAGAATTATTTAGAAGGCTTGATTCTTAAGATTTTTTCTGATGTGATGCTGAACTTTATTGAAACTGCAACACAGCTTAGCTATAAAAACACTATTAAAATATATCTTTCGGCCAAGTGTCCCATCAAATACGTGCATCGTTGTTGCTTCCCTTTTTACATATTTTTTCTAAGTACCGTGAGTACACCTAGCCATGGCTTACTCAAATTTCTTTGTGCCGCTGTAACTTAATTGGTCTTGTGCTGTTCTATTATACATCCCTTAGGATATTATGCATTTACAAAATGTTTTTCAAGTCTGCTATGTATATAATATATTCCTATAAAAACCACTCGTAAATATGGTTTATTGTAGGCGTGAAGCGAGTCGTAGATCTTTGCGCTGCGCCCGGCTCATGGAGTCAGGTTCTCTGTCGAAAACTGCACCAGGCTAATCCAGGTCGAGAAAATGAGGTTAAAATCGTCGCTGTTGATCTTCAGGAAATGGCGCCACTTGAAGGCGTTATACAACTTCAGGGTGACATTACAAAGAAGGATACGGCCGAACAGATTGTGAACCTGTTCGAGGGAGGACATGCCGATCTGGTTGTCTGTGACGGTGCGCCCGACGTCACTGGATTCCATGATATGGACGAATATATTCAAGGACAACTTCTTGTTGCTGTGCGTATAGTTATATCTGCATGGAGATTCTCCTGGCGTAATGAATGAAACGTAAATGTAGCAACAGACGACAGAGTTGAACAAAACATTTGTATAAAACCCACGGTCATGGTTGATGGTTGGGTTTGTAACCGTTCGGACGCTTAAAAACGCTATCCAGATGACCTTGTTTGCACACATTATACCAATGATAAGAATGGATTGAACCAATGTCGATACAACGAAGTGTCGGTCTTCACACGTAGTGTTCTTCACTAGTAATTATCCACTAACGCAACTGACTTATTCTTGTATAGTCATATTTACCTTAGGAGTTACAATTCATATTCTTCGTTTGTAACCCGTATGAATTCACAAAATACAGGTAAAACTACTCTATAGCTTTTTTTTGTAAATAATTTATTACAAGTAATTTGTTAATCGGTTTTATATTCGTTTATTTTCCTAAAGAAAAGTTCAACAACAGACATGAAAGGAAGCAGGGATTCAGAAGAAGGTCTATTTTTTATTGTCCGTTTCTCCGATGCCTAAACTTCTAAAAAATGATAATTTCTAGCTATGACTGCACTATCGGAACCTAAAAATACATAACCAGATATATAAATTAGGCATAAATAAGGTGGCAGAGTAATATTTGCTTTTGGTTTTTATGAATTTCTAAATCATATAGTTAAAAAAAGAAAACTCCCTAAGTGTGATGTACTCCTTCAAGACAGGAAGAGTGTTAATGCAGAAGGGCAAAAGTTAATTTTATCTGAAATGATGAAAATCGAGTATAAATACTTAATCTATCTTAAGTTTAATTAGATTAATTAGTTTTTTATGCTTGACTACCAGTCTTGGACTTGCACGTATTTTTTTGCTACGTTTGGCAAGTTTTTAATTTTTAATTTGCGAAGTTGCAACATTTATTAATTGAAATTCACTCCTTTACACGGGAAGTTTCACATTTATCTATCTTTGATGTAGAAGTGTTTATTTTTTCAGGATTTGCTGTCAGATGGCCGAAAGAAATGAGATATGCTTATGCATTATAAAAATCTAAGAAACTGTTTTAGATCTTGTCGCACGGAAGCACTTCATATATGACATAGAAGTATTTTTGTAATAGTTTTATAATTTATGTGAACGAATATACGGATAGCAGAAATCAAGAAAGCTAAATTTCACTAATGTAATTGCTTCGGAGCAATAGGCAGCTGCTACAATAGGTTTATTCTTTGTCCTCAATTTTCTTTTTCTCTGCTAACACAGGCACTGAACATAACGACGCACATATTGAAGCAAGACGGGGACTTCGTGGCGAAGATTTTCCGTGGCCGAGATGTGACCTTTCTGATTTCGCGACTCCAGCTATTCTTTGAGCGCGTGGTTGTCGCAAAGCCAACATCGTCGCGCAACTCGTCTATTGAATCCTTCGTCGTCTGTCTTAACTATAACCCACCTAAGGATTACGTACCACACATGTACAACCCATTCCTCGATGGGAATTTCGGTGAGCAATATTCATTGTCCATAACTTTCTCCCACCGCTAATAGCCAGTTGAGTTCATGTTCGCATGGTGCTAACTGAGAAACATTAATTTTCATTTTATCTAGAACCAGTGACTACGCAATATTTTCGAATCAGTTAGGTTTTTAACGAATAATCTGTTAAACTATTATTACTTGATCAAGAGTCGCAGTTAATATAGACCGCTTAAGAAAAGGCTCGTTGTATATTTCTCGTGGATTTTATATTGATTCCCAAGCAATTCGCAGTAGCTTCAAAAGCAGAAACTTTATTCGAACAGCGATCACTTACCAAATCCATTCCTAATCTACCTGATTTCCTTTTGGTGTTACAGCTAGCATAGAATCAATGCCCGAAGCGAATCGAAGAATTGTGCCATTTGTCGTTTGCGGAGATCTCGAAGGTCACCCACCCATCGATTCTGATCGAACCTATTCTCTTGATGAGGCGTACGTGTATACCCGTCCGACACAACCGCCCATCAATCCACCGTACAAGGAGGCGAAACAGATGAAAAGCGAAGATCGCCTGGCAAAAGCTGAGACCAGTATCTCTAGTAGAGGAAAATCGCTCTCGTCTGCTGAAGTGACAACTGTCAACGACGTGGAATCGATGCAGGTGGGCAACTCATCTTCGGAATCACCGTCGTCGTCTTTGTCACCCGAAGACCTAGAAAAGGATATGGTATGGCAAGTTCATACGAATTTGACAGATCTGCCCACCAGATCTCCTCAGCCAACAATAAGCGGCAGAGGAGAAGGGCGTACGGCAGAGAACAACGGACAATCTTCCGCAAGCAGAAACCCGAGCATCGTAGAGGATTCTGACAGATAAGATTTGAGCCTTGTCGTTAACGTGCAGGCAATAATTTGTTGCAGCATTTAAAAAAGCTCAAGTGTTATTGCTTATAGATGCAGGAAAATTGCGCACCTCGAAAGATGGAAAAAATAATGACATGGACATCTTCGCAGTTCTTATCTTTTATTGGTTATGATGGTGAACGCATTTAGAATAATGTATCATTATTGTTGTTATGTAGTGCTAGCTATGTAAATATATTTACAACTCTACGATTGCTGAGTTTCTTGTTGGCTTATTTCACAGTGGAGACCTATAGCTTATATCGCCGTTATATTGATAAATCCATACCACTCGGTTCTTTAATTATCCTCACTCTCATAGCCATTTCTCAGTTTAAACAAAGACTACCTGTGTTAGAAATGTTTGTAAACATGATTAGTGGTAGATCTATAATAAATGAATCGATCAAAGAATGTGTACTGTTAGCCCGTTTTTGTCTTTGTTATCTATGGAAGGAAATAGGCAGTTTTAATGTTACTTAATTAATACGACGACGAAAAATTTTTATGGAAATGGAATTAATCAAATCGACAGAAGTATACAAGTATATATTTGTTTAATAATAAATCAACCTTAGACTGGGCCGGTTATTTTATAGAAGCAGGGTAGTTTACCGGTTTAGAGGTTATTGATTACAATTTAGGGGTATTATATTTATTTAAAACAACGCACCGATATTTTTATCTGTCTTTAAAAGAAAGGGAATTAGACTGTTTGATAAAACCGTTCATCGTGAATACTATTATCGTAAAGTTATGCACATGACCACTGCAAATTGTATAGAATAAAAAGTAATTTTATAGAAACCCACGAACACACCGGTTCGGTTCGAAAAAAGCACGAATAATATGGTCAATGTAAACAGTTTGTATGAATGCAGAAACGGCGGAGACTTAGCACATGTTGAATCATTGTTCCAAGCTTTAGGCTTGTGACGCAAGAGAATATGTATTTTTACTCGACGAGTAGAGCGCCAGTGTAATCGACATCCTATTGTTAAATAGAATTCATATGCTTAAACAGTGTAGATTAAAAAGGGCCAATTATTTTGGAGAAATTAGTTCGTATATTACGGATTGCTAAGTGCGAGCATATTAGAGAGCGCTGGTTAAAACGTTTGAAGCAATTTGAATTTCTATGAGGACATATATCCAACAAATCTGTTCAGTGTGATATAGTTTAATACGGCCAATTTGACGAGATAGCCGCCACAGCTGAACGCTGATTATTTCTGTTAAGTACATTTACAAAGTTTGTAAAAATTTATTCGCCGAACACCATGCTTTCTATTTCTAAGGACGCAGTTGTTCCCGACCGAGTTCAATCGTGCTTGGTCAGGTGATCTCTCCGTAGAATACAAACGTTTACTTCCTAAACTAGATTTAGTGGATCTTTCCCGACTTCACTATGTGGAGACAGGCCTCAACCAAAGTGCTGCATTTGTGCTGATTGATTCACACCTTTTTTCCAATTGCGAGTTCACAAAAGCCTAATACAACTTACTTGTGGATAAGCTGATTTCGTTTATATCCTTTATCACACAATCCTCACATTTTTTTAAGGGCAAATTTGCGTATAAAATTTCGCGGTTTTTTCAAATCTGGGTGCCTAGTGTCCCTACTCGCTAAGTTCATTGTCATAAAAAGCATAGCCAGCAAGCGTTCTGCCACGTTGGTTTCGCAGCGTTGCCAAAAATGATCAGAGATCAACTAAGCGGTTAAGAAAAATCGATTACTATCAAGGCTCATAGCTGCTTGCATGATTTATATATTGTTTCATTATTTTGTTGGATAAATTCCAAGTAACTTAGGTTCCAGGTAAAATAGGTTCGTGAAATGAGTGATATATGAACATGCTGTCGTTCTATCAAAAAAGGGCTGATCTTACATATACAGCGATTGCGTATTGCATAGACGCCTTAGGATCCCATAGGTTCTGCAAATGCTGCACTGACATTTCTCCTGTCGAAATCTTTCCAGTTGACAAAGGCAGTCTGTGTTATATTGTCACGTATTCTGTCCTAGATACGTATTTCCCTCTACAACTAAGGAGTATTGCGTTAATGTGTGGGCCAGATGATGTTACCCCGACAAATACTCGAAATGTCAGCTCCATGTCTGATATCGTCTTTGAACCATTGATAGTGTGGGCCATATCGTCGCAAATCATTTACGATCCTCCGGGATTCCAGGAAAATTTCATACGGTCGCTTCTACTGATTCTGTTGACTTCCCGCGTAGAAGATTCTAGCAGGTATATTAAACAGGAATAGATAGCTTTACATGAGTAAAAATTTCAAATTCATGATGGTTTATATCGTTCATTTTAACCAAGTGTAGAAGCAGTAGGTTCCTTGCTAGATTAGTTTATGTCAGGGTCCTTTTGTAGTTTTAGAATCACGATCTTAGGTTTTTTGAAAAAGCTATCGATCACAAATTCAAACTAACCAGTCTGAACATGACAGTTTCTCTGTACGTACAAAACAGTAACGGCCGGCTTTTCAAGCTTAGAGTTATCCATCATTTTTTGAATAACATCATCTTCCTTCTTGCCTGTAAAAGCGGGATACCAGTTGTTCGCGAATGGCGGAATGGAAGGAAAATAGCACTCTAGCTAATAATTGTGATAATATATATATATATATATATGTATATATATATATGTATATATTTGTCCTGTTTGACCCATAAGCTTTAAGCCATAAGCAACATCATTATATGAAAACCATTTGAATACATAATTTAGCAGAATAAGCTCAGTGCTTTTGTGACATATCCAGTGAGGGGATCAGTGTTGAAGAACTTCATATCTCAAAACCATTACATGTCCGCAGTTCGTATGATAGTGATGATTTGAATGTAATACTAATCTCCGCGCTTATTCGATAACTGCTCTGAACAACGTGGCCCGATGGAATCGTACGGAACATTGAACATCGGTATTTGCTGGAAAGTCTCACATATTGGGTGCACTTTGGTAATTTTTGCATCTATTTGTTTGAGGTACAAAACTGACTGATGAGTCAACGTGCCTTGTGAATTTATTATAGCCCTAAAGGGCTATTTAACACTCGCTAGTGACGTTGAAGAGGACATTTTTGTAGGTTACTAGTTTGCAATCGCGTTTCCATTATTTTTTTTTCATTTCTTTATTATTTTGCTGTTCTAATAATGGAGTCTATAGGGAGTATGAAAAAAATATTTCTTTTTTAAGTTCTGAGCGCATTTTGTGCTTTTCATTTTGATGAGTGTACATGTTGATGTCGGAAGAATTAAAATAACCCAATATGCAGCATCATGAGTTTTTGTGGTTTTTTTGCCCATATAAACACTTTTTATTAATTCAAGTGTTTCAATTTAATAAATAGTGAATTTGAAAACACGAACTGCAAAAAACTATTTCCTTTGCTGCATTGTGTATCTATTCGTCGTATAGAACAGAAGTGGGTTTTTGATTTTTCTGAAACTGCTAAGATCTTTCAGTAGCCACAGTCTTCTAAAAACAGGCATGTTGCTTCTGGGGAAACGATAGTTGAATACATATAAGCATGTAATGGGTAACAAGGACAAAAACAAATCTTGACTCCGAAATTAAGAAAATCGTACATGTCTTTGGACGCACCATCAAGATCTATCTCGCATCAATTGCACTTGTCATGCCTCTTTTGTTACAAAATTCCCTTATCCTTCCACAATAATTTTTCTACACGTTGTTAAGAAAGTTGCGCCAAAGACATCGTGAACACAGTGAATGGTTTAGATTTATGATTTATTAATTATCTATTTCATTAAAGGCAAGTCACGGTATATTTAAAAATTGCTACAATTCTCCTGAACCTAATTATATACGCATTTAGCTAAAAAAAATAAAGATAAAAGCTTGCAGCCAACACGTAAGGAAACCCGATTGTCCTCGTTCTTAGCAAGCAAAACACCTGAAACATATCTACGCCAAGTCGATTTCTTAGATCATTACGCTGTAATGTGTGAACGACATTATCGTGCGTTGAACTCTCTTCCTCATGAATACGAACCTAGACATTCACCGCGTTGCGGAAGCCTGCGGAAGAAGAACTTCGTATGGCAGCCCGAGGTCTGGCAACCATTAGCGCTTGTGCCCGCGTTGAAGTTTAGAAGCGCTGAAGTATCGGATAGAAAATCAAGTCGGACGGGATACCGTCTGCCATCAAAAAAAAACTCGTTAGATCTATTGCTGTTGCTGCTGCTGCTGCTGCTACCCGTGTTGTTCTTTTCGTTTTCGGGAATTCAACCGTGTCATCTGATTACTGCGACGAAGGAATTTAATGGCGTCCGAGATAGCTAAGTACTGTCCAATATCAATACGATTGCAAAATACAAGAAAAATGTCATTTGAACAGAGCTATTGCGAATGTTGGCAGGTATCGTGTTAGTGAACTTGTATGTGGCAGTTAGCATTTAGTTTTTGCCGAGTTCTGTGCATGCCGAAAACGGATATGGCTAGTCGAACACACCCAAGAGGTCGGCCGTCCAATGATGAGCTATTGCAGCGGGTAAGTAGCAGTCTAATACAGCACAACTATTCCATACGGCTTACTTAAGTAGGTTAACAGTAGTTGCTTACAATAATGTGAATTGGTTTCTTATCGACTGCCTACTTTGCTAGTTGACTTGTTGGTGAAATATGTTTTGTTGTACAGTTTTTGTACGTTCATTGAAGAAAAGAATCGTATTGGAGCATGGAATATGGAACAGTAATAAAGTTGGTTTGACTAAACGAAAAATGATATGCACAATATGGCTTTATACTCATTTTCATATCCTAGTTAGCAGTGCTAAGCTCCTGGAGCAGCTTCAACTGTCGCTGGTGGTTTTCTTTTTTATTCGTAGTTATGTAACGTTCTAAATGCTCTGCTCGACACTTTTCAAGCAAGTGAATCTACAGACAGTAGTATCTTGTTGAAAGGTATAGACAAAAAGTGTTCTCGCTATACGTCCTAGTATTTAAATATGTATTCGCTATGGTAAAAATATATGGTCATAAAATAATAGATGCTCAAAAAATCCATATCAGAAATAAGGTAAGGCTAAATGGTTCAGGCAAGACAATCAGTTCTAGCCAAACTTTGCATTTAGGGATCGCCTGAAGAGCACTTACATTTTTTTGAACTAGTAGAAAACTAGCGTTGAACTAGGTAATCCCAACAAGAACTATTCTAGCTACACTTTTTGGTGTGGGCAAATTTTGATGCGATACCAATAAGTTGATTTCGAGAACATGTTCACACAGGAGGAATAGCAAAGAACGTTAAAAGAAAACTAGTGGGAAGTTTCTAAATTTGGTGTTTGGGACAACCAAATACTTTTCAGAGAACTATTTGCATTAGAATAAAAGTACTACTTAACAATTAGAAAATTTATCAAACTACGTTCAGCTCAATTGCCGGGCCTTGAAATACGAACCTATTCGTCTCAACAGAGTAAGGTCTGTTGTCCGCGAAACGTCATCTACTTTTTCGATGTTATTTTTTGACGACCCGATAATTGTATTATCGCGTTTTCTCTTTTTTGTTTTTACTTCGGTTTCCTTGACATCGGTTAGCTGTTGTCTGCTTTAACTTCAATAGATTTTTGTATCAATAAAAAAGTATTCTAATAATAAAATTCATCTCCACATTCTTAAACGTGTTGTTATGAGATATTATGCGTACATGTACAGCATCATAGTATGTATTAATTTCTACTAGTATTACGTCGTCATTATGCTATTACATTTGCTCTTGAGTTCTATACATAAAAGCATTAAAATCCTTGCCTAAATTCTACTAGCGTGTGCCATAAATTCTACTAGCGTGTGCCATGACTAATTATAGGTTATCACAATTAATAATCTCAGATATTTACTTAAGCCTTGTGTATTGAATGTCTTCAGTATTGTTAAATGACAAAGACACTCCATCCTTTCACTTGATGGAGTAGACAGCTAAAGTACTATTTTTGCATGCACAATAAAAGACACATTCCACGAAGTCAATAACACCTTTGTTTTCTGTTTATTCTGCTTAGTAATCCTACCCAGTTAACAAGCATAGGTCGCCGGCTTACATCGTTTACCTATCTTTTCAAAATTCACTTTTTTTTTAAATGTTTCAACAGCTAAGTTTTTCCACCTGCACCTCCGCAATAACCTTCTGAGGATCTAGAGTTCACTTTGGGTTGTCCATGCTTGGAAGTAAGCGATGGCCAAGGCGCGTTGTTCGTGAGGTGTCTCGCTTCAAGTCGAAGCTCGTAGTGACCAGTAGTCGGATTAAGTTCTGCCCGAGCTACGGTTGCCAATTCCGCTCGAACGTCGTGACCGAGTTTAACCATCCGGGCAATTTCGGCCGGGTCGGTTACTCTGCGGTTCTCATCAAATTTGTGGCGAATTTCCTGGCGAGCTTTTTCTTTGGCAGTGCTGTCATTATGAAACACTTGCTGTGAAGTTCGTAGAAGAGACTTGAAACAATTGATCACCTCTCGACGACTGGCCATTTCGATCGCTGTTCCTATATATCTTTCCATTCGAAATTTGATGTATTGTGTTATTACTGGATACATGCAGGTAAGTGTGGTACCATTTCGTACCGTAAATAGATTTGTGGTACCAGCCAAACTATAAGCAATATGTGGCGCGCATTTAAACTATACAGTAACCCTACCGTTTAAACTGCTTATTGAAACGCTTGCTGCGGTTTCTAGTGGAATATAACTCGAAAAAGCTTATTTATTTCAGGTAACAGGCGTTTGAATTTTAGAGTCCAATACTTTTTGCAGAAAAAAGCCCTAAATACGGCATCCGAATCTCACTGATTTGTTATTAAAAAAAAATGTTGCCTCTATTAGGAACACAGCACGATTTTCGAATTAAGCTGATATGATTCTTTAGTGAGAATGAGTACTTGTTAGCGTAAAGGTTTCATAGTAAATCGTATACGATTGTGTAATGGTGGCATTCATTATTAATGAAAGTCTAATAAGACTAATAATTGCATAGTTTTCAGAAGCCTGTCCAGGTCATATATATTATTATTATTAAATGAGCGAACCCACTGCTTTAATCATTTCGCGTATGTTGTTATTAGGATATTGCCATTTCATTCAGGTAATTGAAAAACCGTATTTTATATCATATTTATTAGAGATTCTCAATCGATCGGAGCTTTGCACGATGCACTTAAGGAACAACTGTTGATTAATCATCAGCAGTTACCCTGAGGATTAGCGAAATAATTTACACTGAAAAAAGGATATTTGTTCTCATTATATTTCTTTATTTCTGCTGTGTAAGGAATTACTTTGGAATCTGATTTATATTCAGGTGGTTGAGTTAGCTAAATTATGGGCGGAATACTGTATTGTGTGAAACAGAAAAAGATCTCCATAACGTTAACCCATGGTACTGAAGTAATACCTTAGAATAAGTATTTTTAGAAACATTTTTTTCTTTATTTTTCAGGGAGCGCGCGAGGTTTTAGGTTGGCTCGAACGTGTGGAAACACAACATTTACACTTAGTGGTGGAGTATAACGCCAAAATGAGGGATATGGCTAGAGCCGTGGAACAGCATCGTCAGGAAGTCGTTCAACTCAAGGAGGTATCATCTAATAGAAGCGTTACTAAGTATTTTTATTAAGGCCTTTTAGTACAGTCAGGGGACTCTGAGCTGTTTTGGCCGGAAGAGAACTCAAAATAATATGAATGAATAATATTGGACGTATATAATTACTTATATAACTAAGCAGCAATAAATACCTTCACTCTCGTATCAATTAATTTATTTTAGAAGCTATAACATGAGTAGCTTATTTACCCTCGTATACCGGCGCAGCGCAATGCGAAATTTCAGAGCGAGAATGAAGAGCTACGGAATATGTGCTGTTTTTTGGACGACGAACGTGAACGAGCGCATAAGCTGGTTACTGAATGGAGGCGATTCGGTCGATATACGGCATCAATTCTTAGCCACGAACTCAATTCTTATCATACCAAGCTCAATCAGCTTGAAAGTCGCCAGAATCGCATACTCAGGTAACATCGCATTGCGGTAATATGATTGAACTTTTTTTTTTATATAATTCCTAATTGTCAAGAACACGTGAAGTGCTGCGGTTCACCAAAGCTGGTCATGCGGTGTCATTTGTATACAAAAAATATTGTTTTGTAAATATTCAGTGGGAGTGGTTTCAGATGGGAGCCAACCAATGCGAAGCCCGATCTCCTAGAAGCGACACCGGCCAGCACACAAAACCAATCCAAGGACCACTCGGATAAGGAAGATAGTTCGTCAGAAGCAACTTCTTCTAGCGCCACTGCTACGCAAACAAGACAAGCAATGTCTTCGACCGAATTGACGCCTACCATATCTGCAGAATCGGTAGGAAGCGGAACAACGCAGTCGCACGAATCAGACCAGAGGCGAAGCATCGCAGATAACGTTGCGGACGCATTTAAGGTTCTTGAGTTGCATGAACAACTCGAATGTGACCCGATGTCTGATAGAGAAAAAGCTCTGATACGAGATATGTGTAACGTTGTGTGGAATAAACTTGAACAGCATTACAGCCCCACTATTCAACAGATAGCAGCTAGTGAAGGCGATACGGAAAATCAGCGTCAACCAGCTAGTTTAGCCGTGGCATTGGAGTCAAAACCTACTTCGCCAGTCGCAGGTGTAAGCGGGACTTAGCAAGGCTTACCAAAGAGTTGTACCCAGAATTATGCACGATGTTGTAGTCAATAGTTGCTTAAGAGTCACAATCTTATTTCATAGAACATTCACTGGAAATAATGTGAATAAAAGACTGTACTTACTTTCCAATCTACTTTTCTTCTTTGCTAAAGAAATATTGCGGTTAAAATTGACTCATGTGACTATATATTAAATAAAGTATAAATATTATCAACCTAAATAAATGCATCTTTTGGGCATGCATGGCATATGCGGAAATTGGAAATATCGTCAGGTATCATTGAATGTTGTGATATTGGTCTATTTCCTAATCGGCCAGTAAAATGGTGCAGAACTGTGTTAATGGTTAAGAATCACCTGCAGGAATTTATCGGTTAGGCATGATATGTTCATTAACATAGTTATTGAAAGCATAAAAATCATGATGATACCATAAGAGCTCTTGTTAGAGTACCATATCCTAAACTATATACCACAAAACGGGTGCCATATCGTGAAAGAGTACTTGTATGTCCAGTTGTTTATTGGTCTACGATCGGATAAGTGCTCTCCTCGATCTTGCATTTAATAAATAAATTATATTATTTACAAATTCTTGGTATGAGGTTTGCAATATTGTTAAAAGAGGCATATTAAAAATTATTAATGCAAGTGATCGATAAACCACAAGACGTCGACTGTTATAATTATTAGAATGGAACAACAATCATTGTAATGATTCTATAAATATATAAGTATCAAAATTTGAAACGTTTATAAAACCTTCTTTTTTACTTTATAAAGGGTTAATTGTTAATCATAAGTTGAAACCTAACATTTAAGAACATTACATTAGATATTATATATATACGTTAGAAGAATACATTAGATACTTTTTTTAGATATAGTTTTGCTCTAAGACGTCTTGGGCACTCTACCTATCAACCCTACTTTTATACGTGTTGATTAGCAATAGAACTATTTGTGGTATAATATTTCTTCCCGTCATTAGCTGTTTGGATTCTGTTATGGATTCAAAGCACTTTTATTATTCTCCATTATTATTATTAATGTCGATTCCCTTCTAGTTCTTTTCTCCAGGGTTGAACTACGCATCAATAGGTAAAAGCAGTAGGATTTTAAATACGGCGTACGTTTACCTGCCAAAGTTTGCGTAAAGTATCTCAGGCTGGAACACGTGTAGTAAATTTCATATATAAATTTTCCCATAATCCCAAATGCTCAAGAATGGAAATTTGCTCATTCTAGTGTATGTATTAAGCATAGAAAGTTTACTTTTATCTCTCCGTTATTGTCATATGCCTCATTATCGTATGTATATGACAAATGATAAACATAGCAATACGCTGGGGAAATTTCAAAAGGTGAAGTAGCTTGATACGTGGTAAATCACGAGATATTATAAGAATGATAAATGATTGGCCACCATGGGAACTTAGCGCCTTAGAAATTCCTAGCTGATTTCCATCATTAGCTCAAGAAGTATTTATATACATGTGATATACGTGTATTTTCCATTATACCACCCAAAAGTTTACTATTACTTAAGAAATATAGTGACGGGAATAAAAAGCAGCTTTCGGCATAATCATTTCCTTAGGGAAATAGCCTTGCTAGATTTAATTAGATTTTGTGCGCGCCACTTTGCCGCTTTAACTTTGAAATGCGTTCAGAACAATAGGCATTTCAATGCAAGAACGTTCTTGTCGTCATATTAAGACAACTGTGAGGCCGAAGACAATCCGGCCGATCAAGAAAAGAAAACTTTATAATGTGACAAATCGATGTACATAATTAATATATCGATAGTCATTATTTGCGCATCTTGTACTTCGCGATTATAGGCTACGGTACAGTGGTACGAAAGCATCGAATTGTCATGTGACTTTTCACGGTAATTGCTTTGGCTTGCTGTGTCTTTACACTTACTGGTTTCATGGTGTGACAGAATCTGTGCATAGAAAAAAATAGCAGGTTGAATTTATCCAAAAAAAATAAGCCCGAAAAAACATATCTCAACTACTATCACCCTTGATTCATATACACAGAATCGAATAGTTTTTTGTACTTTATTTTAACATAGTATTGTTAAAAAGAACTGCTGCTCTGTCGTATTTTACTTGCAGGTAACTGTTTAAATATTTTCTGCCGAATGATATCGTCAGGATACTCTGATACGCTGCTCATTTTTGCCAATTGGTCTCTTCTACACTACCGTCTGTTAATAGATGATACGCTCCAAAAACAATACCGAAAATCATACGTGCAGCCACGCGTACCGGTCTCCGCAACGTTTTCAGATGCTTAGCGGCCGGTTAGAGTTCCGTTTCACATATACTCGCACTCACTGTAAGTAGAAAGATTGGATTTGTATGTGCCCCAGGAGACACGTATATACATATATGAACGATTGAAAAAGAATCTACGTAACATGCATGATCTTTCTTCTGCAGATGATTACCGTTATGGTCAACATGCCGCTGACAACGGTGGGCGATTATAAAAAAAACTACGGGAAACATTCAACTTGGTGTTGTGATTATCATCACTATTGCAATAATTCTTGCTTGAATGCTTACTGTACTTGCTGCTGCTTTACTGCTTGAATGCTACTTACTGTACACAACAATTGTGGTAAATACTTTGCATACAATATACTCAACAGAGCTTATTTTTTTCGTTGCATCTTTTCACGCTACGTTTTCTACAATAATCATAATTTTCAGATTTTTTAGAATCTCGTAGTGTATTATAATAGGATCTAGAGTTTTGTGCTGTGTACCGCACACTCACATTGCATGTGCATATGTTCTCTATATACTACTCTTCGTATACCTAACTATACTGCGTCTAAACATCAATCTTTGTTTTTTTTTGCACAATGGTCTTAACATCTTCAGATCGGCCTAATACTCCTTGTTTTTTTTCATTGTATCTTCTGTTTTCCATACATCTTTAGGACCTAATTCATTCTCTGCCCTTCGTCAGCTGCGCTGGTTAGCCTCTTATATTAACTTTCTAATTGTCATTATGGTCTATTGCTGTGCCCTGTTCGAAACTGTCTTACCAATTGTTACGCGCATTTATGAGTTGTGTTGTCGCTAGCATCTTTGTGGACCAGTCCTTACAAAGCTATTCATGTGGTACTGATCCATATGAAAAATACGCTATGTTCCATCAATGCTCCAAAATCAGCTATGTCCAATAATAATGTTTCTAATTTTTTCTTTCTTTCCTGCTCTATTCGTTTTAGATTTGGCAATAATTTTACATACTATCTTAATACTTGCATGATAACATATTTAATTGAACGTGATAGAGATTAAGTCAAATGCATTCAAAACTAAATCCTATATTTATTGTTAAGCGAGCGAGGCCAAGTGCTTACAAATAGCACTCAGGGGATGTTTTGCTTTTTGATACGGTGAGCTCTGGAGCAACAACAATCGTATTATAATGCAACTGTCTTACACCATTTGACCGCAAGTAACTTGGATAGTTCCTAGTAAATATAATGAAAAGAACTATGAAAGCAATTTAACCATTCAAGATACATACTATATCGGCGAAGACCTATCGGGGTTCTTTACAATAAAAACCTTATTTGGTGTCTAGCTTCTACGGGATCTGGTTTTGTCATTCTTTCTAAGACCATAGAACTAGTTGCTAGAACAAATTGCTTGTTGATATAACGAAGAAACCAAGAGCTTCGAAGTTCTATGATCGGTATTGCCGTTAAGCATTGCTTGACCCTGTCTGCGATACGAAACGAAATACACTCACGTCCTGCTTCGAACCTAGATCTCACAGTTCCCTAAGCTTACTAGGCAAACACGCTTCCACTGCCCATAAGAACAAAGGTAAGCTCGCTCCTTAAATTAGTCATTCTTAAACTGCTGTCGGTTCATTTGTAGGAATTTTGAATAGATGAGACTCATTATGAATTTTGTGCAAATTCAAATCGTATCACAGCAGTACTGGCTACTTTGTTAAAACGAGTAAAACTTATATTACTACTTATTTAATAAAAAGGGTCACATTTGCATTGCAGATTCGTGGAAAAACTAAGAAGTAAACTTAATGCCTGGAGCAGTAGAGAAACATAAAGAAAGCAATGCTGCAAGCGCTGTTTTTGCGGCTACCTCGATTGTTATCCATGTTCCAATAATATAGATAAAGGTAAAGTTTTTTTTTTAATTTAGTATTTTATAGTGCAGCTTTGCACTTTTCGAATAAACTTACAAGCCACTCATATCGGTTATCGGTGCGGCCTAAACCAATTCGTACCTACCTTCTTTATGAACTGGTGCAGGAAAGCATTGTTATGTACACCACCATGTATTAGTAGGAACTCTAAATCGTTTGGTAATCTCCCCTTATATGAACGAAACGCCTAATTTCAAAGGGGAAAATCTCACGAGATAATTCACGCTTCTCCTATCACTGTTTTTCTCGCCATCCCAATCCAATTCGGGACCACTAGATCGTTTACACTGGCCAAATCTGATCCGAGTATCGTAGAGGATCTTCCTTCACCTCCTTTCCATATAAAAATCTTAGCTGTTCGGTCTCTTTAAAGCAGCACCTGGTTTTTCATGGGACCCGCTCGCACGGTTGGCGGAACGTCAAAACGCGCTATCCGTCTTGACATACTTAGCGCTTACTGCAGTCAGTTAATATTAAGTGGCGTTTTCCTCTAGCTGGCGCTGTTCTTTGAGAAGCAGCGCCTCTGTAACTAGCGTCAGGTTGCGTGGAAGGTGTGTGGTGCTGTCAACAGTGCCAACGGGACATTCGTCGAGCATCCCGTCCCATACAACACGCGTCTCTTAACCAGCGCGGTTACGGCGATCTGACGTGATTGACCTCCAGACAGTGCTAAGGCATCAAGCTTAACCTTGGCGCGCCGCATCAAAGAAGTTTGATTCAATTTTATTCGGTGGCAAGGGGTATCACTGCGGTTCGGCACGATACACACTGTGCGTCAGAGCAGTCGTTGCTGGGGTATACTCGCGAAGTGCCATTTCTTCCGGGGTGATCTTCAACAGGTAGCCGTCAGCATGTATCACCGTTTAGCGGGTTTGTTAGCTCGGGGTACGTATCGCGCGGCGACTAGAGTTTACTCGACTGAAGTGCCAAAAGATGCGGAGGTTGTCGTTATTGGTGAGTGTGAATTAGTACAACTATGAATAGAAAAAGCCAGCTGCATGAAGGAGCCCTGCCAATTTTTTATGCACAGTCGTGAAGCCTTTTTTTTCAGACCTGTGACGTTAAAAAGTGTGAATTAGCCGGCGCGGCAGATCTATCGTTTTGCGACTGCTTGCTGGTTGAATATTGTCTAATAACAACTGTTATCAAAATATGTATTAATATCAAGGTTAATAGCTACTCGCATATCTGCCATGCCGTTGTATAGGTCTGTTAGAGAAATCCTAGATGGGTCTAGTGAAACCCATTACGGTTAGACTCTAAAAAGAGGCAACCGTTTGATGACACACCTTAAAAAAAAAGGAGGATTTATTCAAGTAAAAAGAATCACTAAAAATAATTAAACAAATAAAGAAAATTAGTAAATAAAAAATTAAGAACCCTGAAACCAAAGGGTGACGATGAAAAAGAAGGTTTGAAATGTTGAATGAAAGAAGTAATAAGAGATAATTGTTGCAGGTGGCGGTATCATCGGTTGTTCGACATTGTATCATTTGTCTAAGCGAGCCTGCCGTGCAGTATTAGTTGAACGGGATCGGTTGACGTCAGGAACTACCTGGCACACTGCAGGCCTTGTCTGGCGACTCCGACCTAGCGATACTGATATACAAGTACTCAATCACACGCGGCATTTGCTCAAGCATGCCTTAAGAAAGGTATTTATTTTTATTCAGCACTAACAGCGTTTCTGTATTGTGCACTAATTAGTTCAGTAAATGTAATTTTAGGTACGTCTAGATAACTCTAACCCCTTTTTTTGCGGTGAGACATTTACTATGTATATATATAAAGACATATATATTTTATGGCTGCAATTTTTTTGCAGAATAGCCCGGTTCAGACTATTCCAAACTAAACCTTAAGCTCTACCAGCGTCACAAATACGGTAATATTTTTTATTCCTAAATTGTTACCACTCTATGAAAATAGCTACAAAACAGGTTTAACTTGTGCTTAGAACAAGTATAAAAAGGACTTAGATATTTGACCATCCTAAGCTAGACGATTATCGCGTGTGACCGGTCAATTTGGATATAGATTATGATAATGAATATAATCGCATGGATCGATAGTGTTTTGTTGCTGCTAGTGCCGCTACAACAATAGTCCTTTCGTATAGCGTTGGTCGGCGCAATGCGGTTATTAAATGATCGTCGTACCTGTTTTTGTCAATGTTTTTGTTAGTCGGTGAAACGCGCGCATGACCACTTGAGTAGGCAATACGATAAACCCGGAACACGGTGAGCTGATGTTCTGTTGATGGGAGCGTTAAGTGGCCCCGTCGACATTGACAGTAGTCGCCGCTGCTACTGCAGTTATAGTTGACGACAATAGAGTTTATGGTTACCTCCATTTTCTCGATCCCTTCCTTTCCATCCCCATGGCAGAAGAAGGCATCTACAGAGCTCCATTGAGACAAACAACAGACGGTATCTAATAGCCTTTACAAGCGGGGCTTTTAATTATTATTCCAGCGTATACGTTCATGTTATATTCGTATGAACTTATATCGTTGCTTTTAGACAGGGCGATACTTTTTTAAGGTTGCTTTTTGCTCACTATTTAGAAATGTCTAGCTTGCCTAGTGCAGTCAAAAAACGCATTTCTCACATGCTAGACAATTCTGATAAAGTGTAACGGCTTTTCATACGAAACGCTACGTGAGTCCATCTTGACTAAAATAAAAAAAATTGACTTTTTTGTATAAAAAATAAATAGTAGAGTCTCTTAATTTTATTTGTATTGCCAAGTAAGTCCAAGTGGACTAGTAAATGAATTTGGCACATCTCGCCTTTGCTATCTTTACGGTAACAACGTATGCATATTGAGATCAACTCAGACCATTTTGCACTAAATAGCTAGATTTTTCTACGCCCACTGTATTCCTGATTAACTTTTTGAGAGCTGTGTTGTACATTTTTAGAAGCACGTTATCACATTGTCGGGGGCATCAAACGAATTTATAAAATTCATACAGTTAAGAATCCAAAACATGGTATTTTACCCCTATAGTGCCCCGTACTTTAGCATTTTAATAAAGGCAACGAGTTGACACGAAAAAAAAGAGGACCACTTCTACCATATCTATGCATATGATAATCAGGTAACAATGTGTAGATGCTTATGCCATGGATTATAGATGACAATCAATAATCAATAATAATAATAATGATCCCTTGCTTTTATATAAGAACTGAATCAAAGACAACTTATGGTTACAAGACAATAGATGATGCATTGGCGATTCCATAGAATTACAATTTCGACTTTAGACAGCCACTTATTACACTTGAAGTCAGTCACTTCAAAGAATTACCATATGACGATATGCGCTAAAGATAAACAGCGCATCTATAACGGTAAAAGTTCAGGATTTGATCTGGCCATTCATGAAAACCTCCCAGTTTAATTTTTTCTAACATGTGGCTACGGCCGCATCGAAGAAAACATGCTGACACTATTAAAGAAATTCAAAGTGGTTTTTGATTGGGGCCGTTTACTGTTTAGTTTCTGAATTATATACGTGCATATTAGTCTTACATTAAATATTTTAGTAGAAGACATATTTCTCTGTTAATAACTACATGTAAATATATGTATAGTATTTAGCTTCGGTGTCTTTCATCTCCAATAGGAGTATACACAAATACCGGTACACCACTGCTCAATTTTTGTTGTTACAAAAACCTGATAACTGTGGTAATTTCAACGGCAATAGTAGCACTAATACTGGTAACGTTGTCATATCTGTATAGATAAGCATACTGCATAAATACGTGTACATCCCTTCAGCGAAGTCCGTATTGGACTTGACATGCCTATACGTATTCACATTTCAAGACAAAAATGAACAACTATATCACATTATACAGGCATATCAGCTGCTTGCACTGCCTCGGTAAAGGGGTTACCTTATCCTAATTTAAATTAACTTAATTTAAGTCAAAAAGAAGTAAGGAAAGATGTATTCTAACATACATAATTTTTCTTTTTTTTTGTCATAAGCTTATTCAGTTTAACACACACAAGGTAAGGGCAGGCGGAGAATAGGATTTGTCGTTTTGTTAGCACACAACACGTGAGCTGCCCAGCCCATTTTTCTTTAGATCTAAGCTTAACTTTATCTAAACACGCAGTGTTTTAGAGCCAACCCGCTCTCATCTAGCGTAAAAAGTTTGCTTGTGGTACTAATGAAATCCTTCTCGGATGTAATGTAGCTATCGCAGTCAATTACGATAAATGAAATGAGTTGGGAGCAATACACCCGGTTTACTATAAGTTATATAACATTTAAATCGATTTTGTCAACCAGCTGTTTTTAGAGGCCTGAATACACCTACCACGTATGAACTCATGTTCAGGACAAAACGTCAAGACGTAACAGATAGTAACGATTTCATTTAGTACTACTGACGCATGTATGGCTTCCTGTCATTATTTGCTACAGACTGAATAAAAGAGCGAGCCTATGTGCTCCCTTTGAAGGGGACGTCAGTTAAACTGCTATCGCTTTTCATCTTACATACTAATCATGTACTTTCGTAAGAAACGGTGAAATAAGTCACCATCATCTTTTAGAGTCTGACCCGGCTCAGTAAATCGGCCCAATTTAAAGAGTTGCTGATATACGAAACATAGAAAAATACATATTTCGTCTCGTTTTTAGTTCATGCTCACTTTTCCTTAGAATACACTGTCAGTCTAAACGCTGCGTCTGTTATTCTTTCGTTAGGAAACGGGTTTGGACACAGGATTTATCGAGAACGGAGGTCTTTTTCTGGCCAACAACAAGGAGCGGCTAGACGAATACAAGCGCCTCATGACAGTGAGCAGCATAAGTTTCGCATGAAGTATCGACAGATTTTAAAACCTGAATTTCTGTCTTGAGTCTTATAAGACTTTGTTACGAACTTACACGAAATTCTAGATTTGAGTTGTACGAGATACCTGTACTCTAATGCAATTTTAAAGTTGTAAATTGACAGATAAACTTATAGTTCGCCCTCTACTATATAGAGATCTATTCTATCTATAGACTTAGCAGTGATTGTCAACTTTAGGAGCCTGGCTCTCAGGGTAATTTTTATGTTTGTTGGATGAGATATTGGAATATACATATATATATATATATATATATATATTAGGCTATTGCAAGCGAATCCGACAAAGTTTTTAAATTGAATAACTTTAAAACAAGTTGGGTTACATGATTGCTTTTTAAATGCGTTAGTGCTCTCTTTTATTTTTTGCACATTTGTTTTAGTGCTTTCAGATTGCCATATATACATCATTCGGGTTCCCATATATAATTCCCTTTCTATGCCTTCTCGATGTAAATCGATAATTAGATATACTTGCCCACTATTTGCTTTTTTAAGGCGTAGAAGGCGTCATAATCATACGATCTCAAAACCGACGAATAAGTGAATTACAGCCAACACTGGATATTCCTTTGCTCAATCCAAGAAACAGTTGAGGTATGGCGCTGTCACCAAGTAACTAGATGGCGTCCATTCGATTGCCGTACTAATAGTCCATGGGTCTTTAGGGAACTTATCTCAAGTTGCGTTCGGTGCCTCATTTTCGGCGAAGCGAATATATCATAATAATGGATGCCTCTGATATCGATTACAAGCACTACCATCATCTTACGTCCGAACTTACTTGATACTGCCATTGAACTTAATTTGCCACCATATGCTACAGTTGATGGAAGTTTCGCAAAATACGCCACACGCATCTTCAATTGGCTGAAGTCAATTAGTGGGAGATCTATTTTTTGTTAGTCAGTTTCTGAATTTTCAATATTTGGATTATAATTCAGTATCCGTCACACATAAAAAGCCGGTTTTGACCGAAAGAGCCCTTAGGCTCCAAGCTCTGGTTTCGTGAAAAGACTTTTTGAATGCGGCAACGCGTTTTTGTCCTTTAAATCCCGACATCTGGTCACATCTCCGCTGGTCTTAAATACCCAACCTCCGATCTTGAAGCGTTTGCGCTCTTCACGTACTGTGCCTTTGCTTAAGGCCTCCTCGTCTAATTTTGCCACCAGTTTTTAACGAATTTTTCCAACGCTGTGACCTACAGGAAACAAAAACTTGACCACTATATGTTGACTTGCGAAATTAAAAAGTACATTTTTCTGAGCTCATTTCTTCTGGAATAGGCTCAATTGGTGTCCATTTCTAGGTTTCTAGAAAACTATTTACTAACCAAACTTCACCTGCTAACGGCGCGTAGTTCAAAAGTTAACCGGATTCGTTTGTAATAGTTTAATAAAATACAGCGCGTATGCGTTGAAGCACATAGAGATATAGATTCCTAAAACACAGCGCATATGAGTTGTGCTACGTTCTCATGTATGATTTTGTTCGTGGGGGACAGATTGGGCGTGTGTTAGGTGTCGAATCGTATATACTCACACCCGCTGAGACAAAGAAACTCTACCCTCTACTGAACGTTGATGACCTCTATGGAGCTCTGTACTCACCAGGCGATGGCTGCGTCGACCCTACAAGTTACTGTGCTGCTCTGACTAAAGCCGCTACCAGGAATGGAGCTACGATTAAGGAACATTGTCCTGTTCTGGGTTCGACTTGTGACTTCTTTTCTATAACTACTTTTAATGTGCATATATATATATATATATATTTCACATACGCTTACTATAGTCAACTTGGTTCTGTTAGCTGGTAATTAGTTAATTTAACTGCAATATGAAAGCATCACTCTTACGCGATTAGGTGTTTTGGGATAGTCATATCGCTACTGATTTTTCATTTATTCCATGTTGCTGTATATGAAACAATACTGCGCTATGCTAACAGATATCGAAACGAAGCTGGACGACTTTGGAGTAACGCGCGTCACTGGAGTCCGCACTTCGAAAGGCTTTATAAAAACGTCACAGGTTGTGAACTGCAGCGGCGTGTGGGCGCCTAAAATTGGCACAATGGTTGGAGCTGCTGTACCGCTTATACCTATCAAGCACGCTTACATTACCACCGAAAAAATAGCAGGCATAGAAAATATGCCAAACGTTCGAGATCATGACCTATCACTGTACTTCCGTCTGCAGGGTGACGCCCTGGCTGTGGGTGGTTATGAACCAAATCCTATTATCCTAGATAAGGTTCGTGCGCGTTATGATTAATTTTGCGTTATTCGTTAGCCTAATATCCAACAATTTATCCCTACATATAAGTATCAAATTATTCAAGACAGTCATTTACGCGTTGACTTTAATTTCCATTTATAGAATGATGCCATTGACCTGAAGAAAGCAAGAGTGATGGTGGAATGAAGACCAATATCGTATTAAATGGCTTAGTTTCATTTACAATTGACTTTCAGCTGCCAAAGGACTAATTCTGTAAAAATATTGTAACAACTTACTTGTTAGGTCGATGACAACTTTTCCTTTGGCTTGTATGATTTGGACATGGACGTGTTCGGAATACATCTACAACAGGGCATTAAACGATGTCCGATTCTCGAGAAGACAGGATTAAAGTCGACTATCTGTGGACCCGGTGCGTTTCATTGTATTGTTTTCAGTTTCGTTGAGTCTTAATTTCTATGTGAATTGTGCAACATACGCCTTGACTAGGGGTTCTTCCTTTCGCGTAGATGACCAGCTGGAGCTACCATTCACGTACACTTCTGGACGTCCCAAAAATCACGTATCCATGTTTACTATATATTGCTGTTGTCTTTTTTGGTGTCTTAGAGTCATTTACAGCCGACCACAAACCATTACTTGGTGAAGACGTAAACGTGCGCGGCTTCTTCCACGGTTGTGGTTTTAATTCTCTGGGCATAAATGGCAGTGGTGGGTGTGGACGGGAGCTCGCAGACTGGGTTCTAGATGGCAGACCCCAACTAGATATGTTCGCTTACGATATAAGGCTAGTATTTGTTTTCATTTTGTACTAAATATCACTGCCATGAGTATTCAACTTTTGGAAACAACCCGCTGTTAATTTCTGTCAATTTTGTTGACCTGTGCTCATCGAACAAGTTTTGCAGTACATATATAGAGTAAATAGAAGACTGACTTTCAGCTGAAAACATCTGTACGTCTCCATTTTATAGGTGTATGCATTTCCACAATGTGATTACACGTATATTGCTACACGTGAAAAATTGATTTAGATCGATAAATAATGGCGACAATAAAAAGCAGAGAACTAGGATCTTTTATGCTGAGCCACATATATCAAAGCCGACGTAACGTAATACTTACAAACCACGGGAAATAACTTATCTTGATTTTGCCAATTTTAGACGATTTTCCCCTCGGGTCACGTCAAACCTCCGATGGTTAAGGGAACGATCTCATGAGGCATATGTTAAAAGTTACTCGATTGTATATCCACACGATGAGCCTCTTGCGGCGCGTTTGATGATGAAAGATCCGTTGTTTGACGATTTTCTCAATCAAGGTTGTGTGTTTCAAGAACGACAAGGCTTCGAGAGGCCAGGCTGGTTTGCAAAAGATGGCCGAAACGAGGTATTTCTGCATTTTACTAAAGTAAAATACTGCATCTAGCTTACAGAAAAAAATATTATACATTTCGTCTTGTTCGAAATATTGGACTATGAAATTTCTCTTAAGCCATCCTTGGAAGGCAAATAATTCAAATCCTATTAGAACACAGTAATTTGTTTAAACTGATAGTATACATTTTGTAGGGACTAAGAAATTTTGTATCCAAAATTGGCTGCTCATATGTTTATTTTTCAAGGCCAATTTACTGTTCGACTTTGTTTATAGCGGTAAAAGAACTAGACATAGCTCCTTAAATAACAGCGTCTGTAATTTTGACGGCAGTTCTTTAAATAGAATAATTCAAAAGCCTAAAAGCATTGTAAAAGCAGTGACGTCTCAAACTTCTAACTCATGGAAAAGCTTAAAAATGGAGAAGACTTTAGAAAATAGAAATAAAATAAAGGATGGCCCCCAAACTGTCTGCCGGCTGGTATTTGGAATATACGTTATACAAACATTACCAAACGATTTCAATTAATAAATTCGATAAATATTGAATCCCCTATTGTCTTGCTCTGCGATAGATTCGGCATTGTACATTAAATTTTTGCATATTAAAGTTTCAAAATTACGGAAAGTAATAAACCCATTTAATATCCATTTGAGTCATTTTGTGTGCACTCTTATTTTGTGTAATAGTAGTAGTATAATTATGTGCGCGACAGACGATCACGAAATGAAGTGATAACCTTAGATGCTTTCTAATGTGTAGCCTACGTTATTTTTGGGTAATTTTGGGCATCAAAAATGGCATCTGATCATATATATTATGCAAACATCATTTTGCGAAACGCATGTTAACGAAACTGAATATCGCAGCTTAAAGAAGTATTCTGGAATTCTTATATATAAAAAATCCAGTAATATATAATTATTAAACATATTACACAGTTAATAAAAGAAAGTTAACATAATATACAGTTAATAACAAAAAATCTTTGCCTTCTCTTAATTTGTCAAAAAAGTTACGGAAGTTATGGAGTCAAACAGCATTTTTTGTTTATTTGTAGTTGGCCTGACGTTACTCAGTGTCCCAAATATTGTAGTAAGACCGTATACACGCAGTATCATCTCCTTTAGTGAATCTACTATCTGAAACGTGTGCGTGAAACAGACCTATTCCTTTCTTTTTATCTATATAAGAGTTTCGCTTCGAACTTCAATAGAAAAAAAAGCTGGATAAAAACTAAGCTTTTATTACAACGAGGGTGGAGCCTTGCCACCTGCTCATCGGCATGTATATGTTTGTGTGTGTCTGACTGCTTTGCAGATCTTGGAATATGATTATTACGAAAGCGTAGGTCGAAGATATCATCAGAACTACAAGTATCGGAGCAAGCTTAGCATGGATTATACATTCGAATTTCCTAAGCAACACAATATTGTAAATACAACCGCTTCTCAAACTAACTAACCTAAGTAGGATAGAAAAATATATTGTGCGATATATGGAAACGAAATCAGATGGTTTAATCCAAAATGACCTCGTATTCCATTTGCATTACTCTTCGTTATAAATCGGGTAATATAATTTCGATTCGGAAATAAATAGGGAAAAAAAGAATGATTTAGCCCAACATATTTTGGTTAATACTGACGACGCTCCTGTCGTTTATTTTTATCTATATTCTCTAATAACTGCTTTGTCTAACCCTCGTTTCTTAACGTACACAGCTTCGAGAGGAAGCCCTTGCTTGTCGAGAACACGTTGCCATTTTCAACATGACCTATTTTGGGAAATTTTTATTGACTGGGCCAGATGCTCAGAAGGCAGCTGATTGGCTTTGCTCAAATGATGTCCACCGAAAAGAAGGGTCTACGGTATATACTTGCCTCCTCAATAAAAACGGAAGGGTCGAAGCGGACTTAACTTTCAGCGTACTGAAGGGAGATATAGGAGCGACCCCAGTTAATCCCGCATTTGATGGCGTTGGCTTCTATATCGTAACTGGTGGAGGACCTGCTCTGCAGGCGTGGACGCATATTAAGCAGGTAACGTACTGGTTCGGCCGCCGTTTAAACCAAACTGTAACCCTTTGAAATAAAGAACCTTTCTAGTTCACTCTAAGCCAAGGCATGCCTTTACTATTTTACATTTTTTAAGTAATTATTTATTATAAAAGTCACGCCACCTTAGTAGGCGTTCGGTATATAATGGGTGTTCGTTTCTTCGTTTGTAAACCTAAGAGATTCAATTTCAAATCGATCTGTTTACATTTTGTTTTTCGCGTTGGACTATTGTTTGTTGTGCGTATTGCTGTATGGGGGCGCAGACAATCGAAGACCAGCAATTTCAGTGCCACCTATTTGATTATTCAGACCAGATCGGAATATTGAGTATTCAGGGTCCACAGAGTCGTGAGCTCCTGCAGGCGCTTACGTCCGCTGATCTCAGCGATGAAGCATTTCCATTTTCAACGCATCAAATGATTAACTTCGCCGGCCATCCCGCGCGGGCAATACGCTGGACGTTTGTGGGCGAATTGGGCTGGGAACTGCATGTGCCCTATGACGGGATGCTTGACGTGTACAGGTAAGCTAGCGTACACAGACATCGCATTATATCGCAAATTAGCATAAAGCTTCTGATCTAAGTAAAGGCAAAAAAAGAGTTAACAAGCAGCATGCCGTCTTCGGATAGATCATTTCCATCCGTATTTATTTTTGTGGGCCGATCTATCGCAAAATAATTTTGATAGCCTCTGATGATAGTAATTTGTAAACCCACTAACTTTGTCAGTTGGGTTATATCAATGACGACAACTATTTCTACTGTGCTAGAATCGCCGGCACGACAAGAAGGGGGATGATACTTTGGCGATATATATTAAGCATAGGGGTCTATCAACTTTGTTTGGAAATTATCAATTTGAGTTCACTTTAAGATAATAGTAACTCCATTTGCAGATAATTTCGGGTTGTATAAATAAGCTTTTGGCTTGGTAGAGAAATACTACTTAAGTAAACCTATGCATGCCAGCCAATGATATCCGCGCTGCTGTGCAGGTCAAACTACTATATGCTAATTACAAATTGATAAGATATAAATAAAGTTGCGTTTTTTGCAGCATGATTATGGTGCCAATGATATGACAGCAAAGGCCAAGCTTTTCCAGAAAGCGGTTTTTTCATCGGAAAATTTCCGCCTGCTGCCAATGAGTGATGTAAATTCTTTTGCATACAACTCGGTAGTCTCTTCGATCCAAAAGATGTTAGGTGTTCAGTAATAACAATAAAATAAATTAATAACAACTGGCTACAACATATGCACGCACAATTATGATCGAAGATGAGAACGTTTAAGAGAATATCATCTTTTAGTTAATATGGATTCGAAGCACTGTCTCTGCTCGCTACATGGCACCCTATTTCGTCGAGATGAATCCCTACAGATCCCTACCAACTGTTACGTGCTCCCTGTTACAGGAGCACGTAACAGTTGGAAAGCGAGGTTTTCAGTTAGAAATTGCTGACCAAACTTCGCAATATGCACAAGTGATACACATGGCAAGAATAAAAGAACTAAAATATTTACATAGAACCAGCAACATTCAATGAGTGATCGACGAACCATCTACTGGGCAAGACTGATCTATCCTTACGGGGTGACCACTTTGTATCAACGTAGATAATGAATTTATAATGAACATATATACTGAGCAACTAGGTTTCAAAAGCTGATTCTACAGCAAAGTATAGAAACATTCAGGGAAACGACAAATACCATAGGTTTATTTGTTTTCAGAACAATAATGCGAGCCGGCGAGAAATTCGGATTGCGTAACGCGGGCTATCGGGCGTTGGATTCGTTGTCCATTGAAACAGGTAAGCACTGAATGCTGCTTAGTATATTTTTTTCGATAATCTTACTGGTGTGATATATGACAGATACATATTACATTGAGTTCACAGCCTATCTTCGATTGTGTAAACAGAGGGTTTTATAGGACCAAGTGAAAATATCCGTCTGCGTGATAGCGCGGTGAATAACGTGGTCGGCCTCTTTAACTCCCAGACACGTGGTCCTGAGTTCGTATTAGGGACGTAGACACTCTTCGTTTTGCGTTGGGGGCCAGCCGTCTAAATTGATGCTTGACAGCTGAAGTACCAAACATAAAACGCAAGTGACCGGCAAATGTATATAGACTTGCCGGACTTGCCGATTACTAACCAGTGGCGCATTTGGCTTCAAATAAGTCGACGCGTAACACTTTACCTTATTGGTACACGTTTTCCGTACCGCAGATCGCTCCTTCTGTAAATATTATTAATCTTCTGCCCTGATATTGAGTCCTTAACGAGCTAATTTGGTGCTTATGCTTTTGACCTGTAAAAGTATATATAAAACTTAGTGATTTTATCTTTACTTTAGGGACTCAAATTATGTGTAGTACGACAAATAACGCAGGAAAAACGTAGTAACCAATCAAGGCTAAGCGAGTTGATTACCCGCAAAAGTGTACTGATTGTCTTCCTTTAGCTGCTGTGTTTATTTTCACCGCAGTCAATGCTGTCACTTAACTCGTCGCTTGGACATCGCATACGGCCAATAGAATTATCGCACAATCACGGATGTGCTGCCTAAGGAGAGCTTGTCAAGTGGAACTTCATTAAAGTAATTTAAATTATATTGGATAGCTAAATGCTTGTACCTGCACATTTTTGCAACTAGCTAGCCATCCTTCTTGGTGAGAAGGTGTTCCGAAGAGCGATCTCGGAACGATCGGAAGATCGGAAGATTTCGAAAATTGACCAGACGAAAAGAACTAACGCATTACGCGTGTTTATGTGTTCACGTATAGGTAACTACCGGTTTACACCACGTGTCCCAATATCAACTGTGTTTCGCTTCCTCGTGCCTCTTATTAGCAGAAAATTGCTAACTTATTGACTTTTTTTTTATACGCGATGGACTTGCTGGCCTATCTTAACCATTCAGATAAATTATTTAGGCTATTATAGGAAGCTAGCTTGAGTTATGCCCATAAATGAATGACTGCGAATGGTGGTCTTTTCCTCATTCCAGCGACAATATTTGATACACGGACCAGATTCAGAGTAAAATGACCGGTGGCTTTTTCAATAGCGGATCGATCCGACGGTTTCGGTTCCGACAAGCCGTTTGACTATATCCTATTTGCTTTGTGGCCCTTCCGTATTTCATCCCGTTTCTTAAATGTGAGCCCGTTCAACCAATGACTGTGGGTTCACGCATGCTTGCTATAGTAGTTAGCGGCTCGTCACTCCATTTTATCAGCAGATGACGAAGCCAGTTGAAATTAGAAAAAATGCAGAGATTGGGTAGATTTTCAATGGATTTACATGGATTTATGTACGAAGACGTGAAGTTTAGGTGTCCGAAGTAACGAAGGTAGCAACTACCCGTTTATATCATACGTCAATGTGATCTGTTGATGCCTTAGATTAGCTATGCATAATTTGTACATGAGGCAGATTCAAATGTTGTGCTGAATGCCTCCCCAGTGTGTTGATTGGCAATGGTAAGTTGACGTCATACCAACTTAAAAGTATTACATGTGTCTGTAGTAAGTACCGTACAAATGATTGTATACAATCCAACCATTCTGATATTATATCAGATTGTAAGCAAACGAAAAAATATACATCGCATTAATGTGCATTTACTTGATATATCGAGTATGACCTCGAATATATAACGTAGATACGACCAGATTTAGCTAACTAATCAAAAGCAGGCCTCTTCTCAATCATTTATTATACGTATACGGTACCAATGAAATATGTGCCATCGAACGTTCATCGTTTAGGGTCTTGATTAAATAACATATACGTTTATCTACTTAATGCAACACCATGCGAAATGCACAGGAGGAACATAATTAAAGCCGCTGGCGTTGTTGAAATGCCGTGCTACAAAGGAAGTATCGCCGGTCAGCCAGCACATAAAGATGGCTTTATCCTGTTCGGATCAGCGCAGTCAAATAAAAGCAATAAATACAGGCTGCTGGAGATAAATCGTCCAAGCGTTCATTATGTAAATAAATAACTTCACTTCACCGGACAAAATCTCGGTCGGTTGTCTATATGCTTCATCAAAATAAAAACATATATAAATAGACTGTCCTGCATGTGCCGACAGAAGTATCCCTTACCAGCGTGTTTATTCAATAAAAGGGGGTCTAAGCCGCTCACAAATAACTTTCACAAATTGCTTCTCTGCATTTGCGAATATCTTCTTTAACACTAACCGTGTTCAAAGGAATGGTGTAGCGTGCAGTATCAACTAATGTAAATTTCGGACTAATAGTTGGATCAAGAAATGCAAGAGCCCAGAACGTGCAAAAGGATCAAAAGTCTAACTGTTAGCTGGGCTTGTTTAGACAACGCAGTTAGTAGTAGCACCAGGAAGAGCGCTGCACGCATACTCGCTATAACAAATTGCCTGCCAAAGTGTATCCCAATTTTCCCCGAACAACCCGTATACTCCGTATTATTCAGGGTGACGCTAGAAATAAGAATATATCTACTCTTTTTTTTTTCGGGATACAAAGATCGTCCACAGGTGGTATGTAGTGAATCGTGCAAAAATGCTCCCCCATTGCCGTCTCGTACTGTTAACGACTGACAGCAGCGTGGTAGTATGCATATCGATTAGTGCTGCCCGCGGGCGCTAACAGCTCTACCACGATGCCGATTAGTCACCACCACGAGACATCATCTGACCGGCATCTCTCACGGGGTCCCCTCATTTTTATTATAGCCGGCTAGTAGCTCTTCGTTAGTGTTCTATGCGACTGTTGCTACGACGATTGGCAACAATGATAATTCTACTACAATCAACAATCGCGGCATTGACTAGTTTGGGCCCCCTGCTCCGAGCCCAACGTATTAGACTTCCTTCCAGCTTGGCATCAGGTATTAAATAGTAACAACATAGATGTACCACTGTAACCGGCTATATTTAGGTGAACGTGGCCAGTGTGCCACGCTGTGTGGGAAAGACAGTTTACATCCACAGCATGGTGAAACTACATACCGTAAATGTACGACCTGGATTATGTGGCCGGCCACTGGCCGAAATGAGCATCGATAAATTTGTCGCTCCGCCGTGCAGTCCAGCGTTCCCGGCATGGCCGTACTGACATAACAGAATAAGCGCGATACCAATGCCGCACACGATCCGTCAATGGTTAGAGTAAAGTCGACCAGCACCAAGAGGCCGGCGGCATTACGAAGAACGACTCTCTCCCAGTTGGCTTCAACTCCCTTTCCCCAAAGCGGAGCGGACTAGTAATTTGCTTGTTTGAAAGAGGCCGCCGCTTGTCACGACGAGCGATTCACGGCGTCACCCTGGTGGAAATCAGACAGAAATATCGCTAGTTCGTTGTCCTCCTGATTCGTTCAGAGCCTGTAGCCAACTGTGCGGTGAACTAAACGGTGTCATCGTTGAAGTCTGTGGAAACCTGTCAACTTAAGCACCAAAATGAAGGTCGGCTACTGGGACATTCGTGGACTGGCACAACCTATTCGTTATCTGCTCGCTTACAAGGAGGTCGATTACGAGGACAAACGATACTCTTGCGGACCCCCGCCCGACTTCGATTTATCGCAGTGGTTCAATGAGAAATTTACTCTAGGTCTTGATTTTCCCAATTTACCGTATCTCATCGACGAAGATGTGAAACTCACTCAGAATTTAACTATCCTTCGATATCTGGCACGCAAGTACGATCTGGATGGCCAGACCTCTGAGGAGAAACGACGCGTGGATCTCATTGAACAACAGCTTACGGATTTCCGTACCGGCTGGGTGCGGCTTTGCTATTCACCTACGTTTGCTGAGGAACGCGATGCCTACGAACAAAAATTACCTGACTTGTTAAAACCATTCAGTGACTATCTTGGCGAAAGACCATACTTTGCTGGCGATCGTCTAACTTATGTAGATTTCCTCGTATATGAGATGTTGGCCCAACATCTCGTGTTTAGCAAAACTAGCTTCGCTGCCTACAAGAACTTAATCGACTTCGTTGAACGTATCGAAGCTTTGCCCACCCTCAAGAAGTATCTGGACAGTGACAGCTGCATCAAATGGCCCTTCAATGGAGACATGGCAAGCTTCGGTGGACGTCTACAGGAGCAACCGTTTTAGAAAGAAGAGAAATTATTCCTTTGATATAATGTTGTTAATGCGTGCATATGATGCGCGAAATCCCTACCTTCAAAGGAAAAGTGCTTTTCAATACAGATTTAACCTACGCCTATCAATAGGCTGATTGCTCCTGCCTAAAATTTTCAATAAAAATGTCACTAATTTATTACGACTACATAAACGAAAAAAAAAAGCGTAATTATTTGGAAAGTGTCCAGCCAACAGGCTTGTTAACTCTGAATGGTGTGTGGTAAAAATAAAAATTATTTCGCTACTGACACTAGTACCTTTTCCTTTTTCTGATCTATCCCAAATTCTTTTAGTGTTACTATACGATCGTGACAATCAGTGATCGCCGCTTAGATTATTAGTGCCAAAAAAACATTCGTACTATACTAGCTGCATTTTAGGAAAAATTTTTAGTTTAGAGAAGCTTTAAATGACGGTTGCCGTTACGATACGTTTTAATTCAAGTCATCAAATTGGTCTATGATAACTGATAAATTGGAATACTAGCAATTATGGAATAGTACAGATCGTACACATATCGCATACATTCCTTCACATGTTTGCTAGTTTACCAGGTAACGTGGCAAAGGGGCGTGGTTCACCAAAGCCGCCGCTAGCTTTGCGCAGATGTACCAGATGCATGAAAGTTCAAAGTCCTCCTAGCATTTATTTGTAGCTGCTTGCCAAGAGTAGCGGACGTCCTCTTAATTTCAATCATTTTTGGCTTTATCTGATCCAGGCATTAGATAAAAGGACATGCTGAAAATTCAGTCGCGACAACGTAAATACATTACAAACTAGAGCGTAGTTGTGTCCAAGGCATAGAATCATCGTGGTCCGAATTACATATGTCCAATATATTATAAACCGTGAACTGACATCCACAGATTTCGAATCGAAACATGTGTAGATCTATCATATATAAATTTCCGTTTATAACAAACTTTCTTATAGTATGCGAGTTTAACGATGGCCTCACTTTTGGTTTTGCGCTAAGCGAAAGCTATCTAAGTTTTTTTTTTTTCTTAATATAGAAACCGCAAGCACCGGACAAGAGTCTTGTATATATAATGGATAAAAGGGAAAAAAAAAGTCCAAAAACCGATATCATAAACTTCCAGCAAAAAAGGGACTGTAGATTTTTTGAAAGAGAAAGACCACCGAGGAGGGACAGTAGTGCATTTAGTTGCTTTTAGCGGTAGCCCAAACTTGACAAATACAACGTTTATGTCACATTAGAAATCGACTTATCTCTAGGCTTCCATTCTTACCTGCCTAAGTTTACTTAATTTCACAAGAAATATTTATTTCGTGTTCTTATCTGACGATAGAGTATGACCTTTCAAAATTATCAGTACAATAGAAAGAGGCCTTTTTATAATATAGGTCTAAATATACTAGGAAATGTGGACATTATATGGGTTACGTTTGAATTCATAACAGTTTAGTGCTCTATCCACTTGACATGATATGTGAGATTAACTCTCCACGGCATAACTTGCTTCGCTCTCGTTTTAAGATATGGCTTCTGACATTCACTGCAAATTGATTATACAGCCCGTGATTCTTATTCTACTTGGACTGCAATGCTTTGCCGACCTGCATTAGCTATAATTATTCAATGGTTTTGTAAAACGCTTCAAGGGATCAAGTCATCCGGAAAAATTATTCCTTTTTTTAAAAATACTTCTTTCTATTGTACTGATGATTTCGATTTCAAAAAAACAGTAGATTATTTAATACTACTTGCAGTACTAGGTAGTTTGTATAAATAGTAGATGTTCCTCTGTCTGTATTCACGCAGCGTTAGTATGGCAAACTATCGATGCAAAACTAAATTAGGAAGGTACTAGTTATCAAAGTACAACACAATATCTATTTGTTAGGAAGATGGTGTAAAGTTACTCGTTTGCAGCTTAACAAAAAGTTTAGGATCGGAGGCGGGAATTTCTCGTCAAAATTATATATATATATATATTACAAGATTTTGTACACATATGAGTTGTTAGAAACTAGAAGCAAAATCGCACCTTAACTGCAGGAGACTGCATATATTTTTTAAGTTGGAATATTTACAATGCATTTCAACTTTTGTTTACTGCCTATATTATTAGTTAAATTTCCGACTAAGTCAGCAGAGGGATCTCTGGTCCACCTTACGCTAGTAACATGCGCTACACGACGCGTGTGATTAAATAAAATAAACGTAATTAGTATGTTTTCTATACGCTTGCTATAGGGCAGTGCTGCATTTATTATTTTCTTTTTCAGGACATCCGCACTGGCAGTTCGACCTGCGCTTGGATGATACATTGCTTGAGGCGGGTCTCGGGTTCATCTGCAAACTTGACGAAGACATTCCGTTCCTTGGCAGACAGGCACTTGAGGACCAAAAAAAGCGGGGACTCCGGAAACGGATTGCTTGCTTTACAATAGACGAGTGAGTAAAAATGTTCTTTTATACATTAAATATAAATAACCAATACGCAATGCGTGACCGTCTGTGAATAAGTTTTCAATTGCCAATGGCGACTGTTAATGATACAACGATACTGTTAGTAAGCGCTTTTAACTTCGAAATTGTCAGGGCTTCTATGTGATCACTGTACAACACTTTTATTATATTTGCTCTTAACGGCTGCTTGGTAGGTTACGATGGCTTAATGTGTTTTCTTTCTCCGCGGGCCAGTCGTCACAATGTGTTGACGATTGTATGCCATTTTCCCAGAGGGAGCAATTTTCGAAGAAATGACAGTGAAGTTTCGAACAGACAATAAATAATTGTATTTGAATTTCTTTTTTCCTTTTTTGCGAGGGTGGCTGGTTCTGCGAGACATCAAGTGCATAGTAATTCGAGGGTCTTCGATAATGCCGTTAAACCATCGATGTGTTGCTGGCGGCGTTTTATCCAAGTAACTTGAAAAAAGAGAGTGGAATAGATTGGGGTAAAACTTACATGCGTTGCCAAGCTTAATATTTCTATTATGGCGTATATCGCTTATTCGACAGTTAAAGAATATGCATGCTTCTGGCTTAAAGAATGGATGGTTTTTAAGCCCCGAACTTTTGTCACCCCATTTCGGTAAGGTTCAAAAAAAGCGACACAAGGGAAGCGACGCGTATTTATTTCTCTCTTATGCATGACTCTGCTAAAAGGATCCCCAAAAAATGTAGAGATCCCTTTGAAAGCAGGTGAAGCGAAGAGTATGTGCATAGTGAGCTTATAGTATATCTAAATTTGCGTATAGTTTAAATCACCATGCAATACGAATATATTGAAATTTTTTATCTAACAAATTGCCTGCAAATTTTGTGAAGAGCGTAAATTTGGAATAGGGTTTGCCGAATAGCTAATAATAAGCAATGCGTTATATCGCGTACCGAACATCATTACCGCAGTCATAAGATTCACCAATTATGTCGGTGCCTACTACATCGAAAACGAATATGGAGCATGTGTGAGAAATTAATAAATAACTGGACTTAAATATTGTATAATAGGATGCAGTTTTTCTATATACTCATTCATTAGTCGCATGTCTACCTAACGTCTATAACTAAAATAGGATACTTTTTAGCAGACACGCTCCGCTCGTCGGTATGGAAGCGATTTACCGTAATGGTTGTCCTGTCGGATTCCTCCGTCGCGCTAATTTCGGTTTCGCGCTTAACCAGTCGATTGGTTACGGATACCTAATACATCCTGATCCCGAAGGCATCGCAACTGTCGACTGGCTCGTGCGCGGAAACTACGCAATCGAAAGTTATGGCCGGAGCATCGCAGCCAAACTTCACACTTGCAGCCCATTCGATCCTCAGGGCTACCGCATCAAAGGCCTCTACGATATGCACACGGCCAGACACTAAGTTCAATGTTATAGTGCTAAAAATAAGTGAATCTAACAAACACGAACGTGACTTATATTGTATTCGGTCAGAAAATAATGTTCAACGATGTTGCAATACCATACGTTGCTGAAATATGTTAACATAGAACACTGTTATTCGCGAACACTCTTCGCGTGGCGAACTTTGCAAAAACACCTCCACCCTAATGAGCTTCCGTGTCATATTATCGCTGTATGTACAAAAAAAAACGATTAGCTAGGAACGACTTCTTGTCCCTGTCTAATACCGGCCATAGTCGTAGGCGTGATTCAATCGGCAAAACAGCAACCAACGAATTATAAACAACTTTTCGACATTGTTGGATATTTATATATACATTACACATATAAGATTGGCTTATCTGCAACCTACTCGTAAGTTGTAGTAAAAAAAAAAAGTAAAAACGTTTCGTTTAACTGCGAAAAAAGAGTCAATAAAAAGAAAGAAAAAGGTAATGAGAGAGAGGGAGAGATAGAAAAAATACGTACATTACACATTGAAGCACGGAAAGATGAAGGTCATTTGTATATGAAAGTGGGGAAGGCGTTATTCGTTACTACGAAGAAAAGCGTTATAAACGTATGTAGTTTCGATGACATACCTTTCGTTGAATAAAATATTAAACTGAAAAAAATAAAATAAAGAATATTATTATTTTATTTACGTTGTGCATATATTTATATATATATATATAAACGTTAATACTGGCGATATTGTTTTTTTCGATCGAGAAAGTCGTTTGACACGTTTATTTGTCGTCATTACCTTTCATTACCTTTTGAGTGCAGATATATTTCCTTAATAATTCGTTCATCATTTAGCTTCATTAATTGTCACTATTTCGAGACTGTCCGTTTCTGTTAACCTAACTCGCATCGGAATTTCAGTGGGATTGCGTATCAAAAGCGGAGACTATATACAGTTATCGTCCAAAAAGATCTCCTCTGCTTTTATTAGACACTAAATATCTCTCGTAAACCAAGATGTTTACGCGGAATATATTAGTTATTAAGCTCTTTATATATTTACTAATAGTTAATGTTCCTGTTGAAGTATCGTATATATTTGCTACAAAAACAACAAATAATATACAAAAATAATGATATATAGTATTCTATACTATCAAGTTTACATGATTTTTTTTTTATTATTAAATTGTTCATTAACTTTTATGTATGTATATCATCGAAGTAGCCGCTCTGTATCCCGCCCAATAGAACACTAGTATTTGTGAAAGGCACATACTTTCTTAAAGCTTATTTCACTTATTTCTTTTAAACATAAGCTGAAGTTTTATGTTCTGTTGAATAGATTGTTCTCTGTGTTGTATGGATTTCAATATCGCAAACTTCTCAAAAGTATCGCTTTTTATATCGTACCATCGTCGACGCAATGGCATCGATGGTCAAGCGTTTGCTTGAAAGAGTTCAAAAGTCGGTGCTTGAAGTCCTGTTAACGACACATACCACATAAACTGTGTGTAGTGTATTATTTTTCTTATACACCATCACCAGTGTTAACTAGTCATTTCGCCATTACTAAACAAAAACCGTCCGCCCATAACCAATGCACGCACGGTCTCAAACCTTTAATGGCTCTGAGCCATGCGGGGAGTACGCTTCGAAGAGAAACGAAACTACCAATACCCAAACATTTCTTCCTTTCCTACAGTTTCTTGGCTGCGAGGGCAATTGAGCAGACACATAATCCTAGCGGCAATCAGTGGCTGCTATATAGGTTTTTGTAAGTGTGGCGGCCTAAGTGTTACAGATAGCAAGTGTTCTAACAGTCGGGTTGCCGTAGGTTTCATTACAGGTTGTTAATCTTTGCTGCGACTCGCGGAATTTGGCAGGGATTGAAATAATTCCGGTGATCTTCCAAAAAGTTCTCTTCATATATAGGTAAAGGCAGGTTAGCAAACCGTGTGTCCTCGTGGCCTAATGGATAAGGCGTCTGACTTCGGATCAGAAGATTGCAGGTTCGAGTCCTGTCGGGGACGAATATTTTCTTCAACTTTGTTATGTAAAATCTGTTTTCCTTGTTGATTTTTTAGTACATGAACCACTTCACAATAATATAATCTTTCCAAAAAAATTTTTCCTTCTATTTTTATACTTACGTAGTTCAATCTGCAATAATAGTTTCCGGTATTTATATCTGGCCCACTAAAATAGAGCACAATGGTTTCAGTATAATACAGCAGTTAATAAGCGTAACATTCAGCGAGAAATAGGTTCTCACTACCTCGTCTAGGATCTGCTGATTTTTTCTTTATACATCGCGCCATACGTAGCTTAGAAGCTATTAAAGAATGTATTTAATAGGCTATAAAAACTATTAATAACAATTTTTTTCAAAAGCAACCTAATAATTATATGATGATTAATAACGGCTCAGTCAAAAATGCAGTGTTCTTACCATCTAAATTGACTTTTAAGTTTGATAAATAACTGGTGCACAACAAATTTCCGTGAAAAAAATATTAATATAAACAGGAGGACCTGTCGGAACACAGCTAATCCGTGTTCTCATATCTTGTCGCAATGGGAAGTCTTTAAAATTGTATATATATTTATCAAATCACTAGTGCTCGGCCAAATAGTGTCCTTCAAAATCAGGCACAGGGGCGTTTTGGCATTAATGTTTACGAATTATACTCATAAGTACGTATACATGCAAACTAAAATTATTTTTTTCAGCTCACGGTACTTTCGAATATAACGAAGTTGCTTTTAGGCAGCGTCCTCAGACTAATGAGCCAATAAATAAATAGAGATGTTGGTGTTCAGGGTTGGTTTTATAGGATGTCAAGGTCAGTGTCCTGGGATAGCGGAAATTACAAATAAATGACGTCATTTTAATGAATCGACGATGATTTACGTGGCCGCGTAACGTATGAGAAACACATTAGACTCGCCTGAACTACCACAGCTGATCGCACGGTCAATAAACTGACGTCATGAAAAGTCGAGACAATAATTCTGAAAACTGTTTCTCGACAACTGGTAATATGACTAGTGAAAACAAAAAATGTCGATTAAAGCTACACTGAAACCACGAGCAAGCCGTAAACGACTAATCGCAACCCTTTTAGTTCAAATGAGATGTACCAGAAAACTCAACTGGAACTTTGCCAATAAAAGCTGTACTATAAAGCAAAATATGCCCCTGCTTGTTATGTCTAGTACGCTCTATTTGTTTAACAAGGCCAACTAGGCGGAAAAATTGCTTTGAAAAATTACAGTAAACTGCAATGAATCATGTGACAGGAATTATTACCTTTCTAGCTTAGGCTTTAAATTTTCCAAAGATAGTTTTTGGTATAAATATTTTAACGGAAAGAATTTTATATTTGTTTACTTTATAAGCCAAGGGGTCATCCTAAACTATTCAAACGATTACTATTACCACACAGTGGGTTAGGCTCAAAGTAACACTACGTACGGATCGTGTGATTACACGCCATTAAAACCTATTTCTACCTAGAGAAAAAAAACACCGATGTTTTAGTGAAGTATCGCACTTATATATTTAAACAAGTTATCTATTTTTATAAATACGCTAGTACAACTTAGACCGACTGAATTTTACTTCAAGAAGCTTCATTTTTACCGGCGTGTGTTGAATCTGAAAACACACATACACACACGTATTATATACATTTAAACGTCAATTCAAAACTCTAAAGAACAAAAGTCCTAAAAGTGCTAAACAAAAAAAAACTCTACTAAATTTATTGTCGGAATTATTAATTAGCCGCTTTGGCTGGATATTCCTCTTAATTAAAACTTTCCTCACCTAACGTGAAAATACAGATATGTATGCAACAAAACATTTTCTTCTCGATATGCAACAATTATTGTTAAAAGAATTAAGTGCATAATAAATGATTAAAAAAAAGCGCTAGACACTGTCTACAGGCAATGGTGTAATGAAAATTGATGCAATTTGGAGAATATGTGGTCTCTTCATATTATTTCTTCAAAAGGATGCAGCATGGTCACGGCATAAAGGAGCAATCACTTACCAGGTTATACCAGCGGCTGACATGGACGTATCGTTCCTTCTCGTAATACGTCAGTTTCGCCTAAAGAAATAGCAGAAATAAGAAATAATTTAGAAAATCACATCACTGATGTTAATTATAGCTATTTCCTTCTAATTAAATCATTAGACTCCGTTGGTCGCCTTCGGCGCTATTGCATGTTTCATTGGAATCAAACCTAACTCACTAAGTAAGGATATCGAGTACGAAAATAAAGCAACAGTTTAAAAAGAAGCGGCAAGATGAGCGCACTAATGCCCAGGATAAATACTTATAGAGCTTGATTTCGCGCATGGCCAAAATTAATTAACCTTAATTTTAATTTTATAGTTATAAATAGTTTTAATTTAAAAATTAACCAAGCAACTGAACTATTTACTTAAAATTTTGTTCGGAAACCCTCTTGTAGCTTAAATTGCATATGCTACAAAATTGGAAGCATAATCTTGAGCATACGTCAGCAGAAAAGTTCATGATATTTACTATAAGGCTGTGCACAGTATAGAACGCGACAACATCAGCAAGGGTGAGGCGGTGCTGCGTGAGATAGACACGGTTTTCAAGGAAGGAATTAAGTTCCTTTAGGGCGGTAGCAGCCTGGTCACCCTGAAGATCAGGCCCAAAGCGCAGACTCCATTCGACAAATTGGTAGATCTTAGCTTCTTCTTCCAACGTCTCACCTTTGAAAAAAACCGCAAAAATAACAAGACTGTTGTTGGGATCCACTTCGATCTTATGTTCTACAAGGTTACTACAAGAACGGATTTTCCTCAAGTACTATTCACATATTTAATTAGCACGATAGTAGGTATTTATCGGAAGGGAGAAGTGGCATGTGACTTAATCATGTATTTCTCGAAAGAACTTCGTAGATTAAAAATATCTCACGTAATGCTCAATAAAATGAATAAAAAAAAGTTTACGAAATGTTTAGGCCGCGAAAAGTGCGTAAAGAAAGGTGGCAGCTATGTTCATATTTAGCAACGCTTACGTCCAACCCAAAAGTACCTAATATCACAAAATATGGACATTATACATTGAATGTATGGTTGCAAAAAATGCGACTTTTTTGTTTTGTAATAGGCCTTCAGTCAACGACAGCATCGATTTAATAGCGCTATAGAATTGCAGGCCGTTACAATATTTCACGCCGTTCAAAAGTAACTGCTTACCGAAAAGCTTTTTACGAGTACACTTGTCCTTAAGTACAGGAAGAACTTCTAACAGCGATATTTCGCGGTCGTTGGAGTCCACGAGCTTCGCCTCCTTGTGCTCCCATCGAATCTTGACAACTGAATCCGCCTCGATGAATTCGACAAAATTAGGAATCATGACGTTAGTCATCTTGCCGTTACCCTGCATCAGATAAAAAAGGGAAAACAAATTTAATACATAATTCGATTTGAAATTCAACTTTCATTCGTCTGGTAAATCAACTATAGCTACACTATGCATATATATATACCAAAACACTGATAATGTGCTCTGTACGGCATAAAATTATCTTATAAATCTGGCATCTATGACAGGTACTTCTCCGCTACACTATTTTTTATTTTGAATTTTTTTTAATTATACATGTAATTGTTCCTTCCGGATATTTAATGATGCATGACAGCTATGTAAATAATTCGTTTTTTTCACCTCGTCATTGTAATGCTTCATCATCCGATATATGTACTTCGTATTGAAACTGGATCAATTGACTCGAAAAAACTGCTTTCAGAAATGTAATTAAAGTAATCATGATTACTTTGCCTTTCAGCCCAATTGTTTTTTTTTTTAATAGACTATTTTAGCTAGCGATGCAACAAAAATTGTTAAAATAGTAGCTACGATTCTCCCAAAAATGTGTACGTAGTATTATTATTATAATTGTAAACATACACACACATCAACTGGTTGTCAACAAAAAGATTACGTACGTGAACACATCGGTACTTACGACGAACTTTACAAAGACTCTGAGCGCTACTTACACTATGTAGATACTTTTTCTTAGACGTTCGAATACCGCACCGATAAAGTGGCCGCATTTATATCTCTATGAACGCATTTGATGCCATATGTAAACAAGCCCATCATCATCAGGTCAGACGAAACCGCTTGGGGGTAAATTTTTCAGTAAAAATCGTACATTTCCACCCAACGGTTTTATTAGAATCGTTCAGTGTGTAGATAAGTATTGTGTGCGCCTTGTGGAGTACGCTTAAACGGTAAGTAACACTGAAATTTGTCTACTGAATTGAATTTAGTTTGATCGTGTTTTTGAGTGTAGGCCAATTCTGGCGCGCTTTTCGCCCAGTATGTACGAGTATTCGAATGATAGAGGACATCAGGCCATCGCACAGTCGCCGGATTAGCGATTCTAAGTAAGGTAGGTTCCTCGTTTTGCTAAGTTTATGAAGGTCATAAATTAACTGTTGCATAGACTCTCTGCAGTTTGTCAATTATTTGAGTAGTTCATTCACATCTTAGGATGCTGAGTTGCTAATATTTTAAGCAAATACGAATTGCAGCTGAGGTCCTATTATTAGCGCAATACCTAATGAGATTTGGCGTCGTCTAGAGTCTATTTTTTGTCTATCAGCATGTGTCTACGATTGAATTAATTTTGAATCATTAATTTTTGGAATGTGATAAAAAAAATTATATATGTAGCATTATGGCATACATCAATTATATTTCATTTAAGAATGCTGGAAGAAGACTATAGTGCACGTGAAGTAAGAACTAGAGGACTTTGAGGATTGTTTTGATATAAACTCATTTGAGAATTTTCCAGTTACCGTCCAACGAAGTTTCTTTAGCATACAACGCATACATTTTTGTTGTGTTTACATTACTAAGTATGACAACGTGTTGTCTCTGCTTATTTTTGTTTCGCTAAGTACGTGGTCGTTCAGAACGAGTAAATATCTCAAGTATTTTATAGTATAGTTTAAAAATATTTATAGATATGGTTCATAATTTTATTCCCGAAGTGCTCCTAAGAGTAACCACGGTCTACGCGTGTTTCCAGGTTTGAGGACGAAACAAGGCAACTTGTCATGCGATGTTTATGAAACCACGCCCATTCGTTCAGCGGCTTCTGAATACGATTCCAGGCAAGCGCTTGCTAGGCCCATATCGATTGATGCCGATATTTTTCTTAAGTGGAGCTGCGTTGGAGTTCTCAATGATCAACTGGGAGGCAGGCCAGAACAAAACAAACTTCTACAAAACTTATAAAAAGCGTGTCGTCTCAGAGTTAGCCGAAAAACAACTGCAATTAGATGCCACGAAAGTATCTTAACTTGGCTGTCAGTGAACAGGTCGTTGAATCTTGTCAGTTTCGACGAATGTTTCAGCTAGCAAGAGCGTACTCGTAATTAACGGTCGACTAAAGATCGACTATCAATTCGATATCAAGCGTCATAGCCAGTGCAAGGACACGCGATAAACAGGCCGTTAGACGACGACGTTAAACGAATGTCTTATTCAAAAACGTACATGGTGATCTACGGAATTACTAGCCTAGTTAGTATGATGTTAGGTGCCCAATCAGTGCATCTGCTGTATCGGCCTTTAGACGATCTAGGCGTCCTGGTGGAGGAAGAGAAGGCCAGGATTAAAAAGGAACGCAGCCAGCTGCAGTCGTCGACGGCTACTAGTTAGAATGTGAGGGATTAGTTATGACACATATGGTTCATGTTAGCTAAGCCGTGGGCTTACTGATGCTAATGTCTTAATTGTAGCCATATTCGGTGTGCTTCGCTCTCAAAAAGGGTTTACTATTTTGTATGTTATATTCTATAAATAAAGCAATAAAAAAGAATGATACTATTGTGCAGAGCAGTTCACGCTAGCAAAACAAAGGTAACAGTCGGTCTGACGCGGGCACTTTTATTAGCATATTTATTGCTCTTAACTGTTTACGTTAGTCGGGCAAAGGGTCTCGTTTCTAAAAGATTTCGCTTTGATGAGCAGTGGCAGTGTCCCACACTTTATCCGACTTTATTCTGCGAAGATATAAAAGATCTAAAAATTGTTTCCTGGATAGCTCAAGGTACGGTGAAAAATGTCTATCTCGCACGGTGGCATGATTACCCTGTAGTATTGTCCAACCTGACGGTTGAAGCATACCGAGAAGATTTTCAACATAATGTGGCCATGCACCACCTCCTCGATTATGGACAATATACTGTTCGAATGTTGGGCCATTGCGGGGACCAGATCGTGACCGAGTTTCACCCCCTAGGCAATCTTATGCAGGCCATACCGCTACTAGGTGACGTTCTCGAAGTCCGATTCCCACTTTGTATACGCTACACAGAGATCTTGGTGTTCCTCCATCAACATGGTCGGGTTATGTGTGATTCGAGTACGTTGGAGAAAACTCTGGAACAGTACCTTGTTGCAACGAGTGGCAGCAGCATAATTTTGAACGATTTAGATGCTTTACCCAGGAAAGAATTAGGGGTTGTTCGCTGTGGGAAGCATATGCTCGATGGCGCGTTTGTCGCGCCCGAACAGCGGTGGGAAGTTGGCTACCGAAAGGGCTACAACGAGAAGGCGGATGTCTACAAAATCCCTGACGTGTGCAATTTCATCCTCGGTGAAAGCGAAGAGTCGCTTTGGTTCCGTTATTGGTTGTTTGATATTCACAAGCAGTGTAAAGTCCAGGATGCTAGCATACGACCAAGCGCTAAAGACGTCTTAAAGATGTATCGCAGAATCTGGAGGGAGTACCAAACGGATACAGGAGTAGATTATGATGACCTTTAGATGAAATGGATTCATGTTAATAAAATTTCATATATTATACTGTATGAGAATCATTTTCTGACTAGTTGGTGGTAAAATATATTTTACTACTATTTAAATCGAACGGGCATTAATGCCCAAAGATTTTTTTAGATTTCTGTTGTCCAGTGAGGTTATTCTAGCTTGCTAACACATCACGCACACTCATCTTTATTAAATTACCTTGTTTGTAATTATTTACACATAGAGTTAATGTGTGACAGTGTTTCAGTTTTATCAAACTCCAGCTTTCTCTCAACCTACAGTAACTTCTACTTCAGATGGCGTGATTAGTTTTGTCCATTTGCTATTTAATATATACAGCAAAATTACGTTGAGGCTATTAAGTTCGTGTGTCTCGCATTAGACAACTACGTTTGCTGATAAGTAATTACCCATCGCTGTTTGTTTCACCGGTATTTCACGTAGAACCAACATTTCACTATAAACTTAGTTTGCCTCTACCCTCTAAATCCTTTAACTCGAAGGGTTAACTTAACAGTTCGCCTATCATTGAATTCTTAGGTATTTAAATGAAAACAATAGTATTAGCCCTGGTTCAGTTTGTCCCTCAAGTTTAGGAAATTAGACTAATAAATTGTTACGTTAATAAGATTGCCCTGACATGTTTGAGGGGCATAGTAAAGCCAGCAGGCGAATCTGGTATGTAAAAAAATAAAACTAATGTTATAGCTTGCGAACCTCCCTTTTTTACGCAAGAAAATTAGTGGAACTTTTTTTTTAAATATATATTTCTATAGTTCAAATAAAATATATGCATGCACTGACAAAGTGTTATCATGCCCATGACGTTCAATCAAATAATCTGAAGCATCGTTGATCAGTACGACTCTGCCGAAAAGGCGAACTTCAAACCGCTGTTGGTTTGTTGAAGTATGTTCCCCAGGTGATGAAGGGTCCGGAGAAAGAGTCGCTCGTTTTGAGGGCTGACACACAGGACATGTCTGAAGAAGGTACACACTGCGCAAGACCACCTAGCCAAGACAGTGTAAGTATACATAACTTCAGCATCTGTTATTGCAGCTGGACTAAAAATATTAAATCTAACAAGACAAGTTCAAAATAGGTGAGTTTCAGGGCAAGTCGGTCTATAGGTCAAACCGGATATATTAATCTGCACTATTGCGTTATCATTTGAAACGTTTTAGTTGACATACATAAAGGAAAGTGTTATTTGCTCCGCGAGTGGGATCCCAATATTCAGCGCAATGGGGTCTTTTACTGTGTAGATATTGCATTATTTTGACAGATCGAAAAACAAGTGTAGGCAACAACGGGTCTAAGAAAAATATTTTTATACGCTGTTCGATACCAACTAGTTAGAAATATCTTTCGTTATAGAATAATATATTTAATTTATTTTTGCTGCAGATACCCGTTACCCAAACCAGCTGTATAAGCTCGGCGGGAAGTAATTGCACGCAATCACAGATTACCCAAGAAAATGACCTACATTCTCAATACAGCTCGGCAGACAACGTTGTGGAACCTGAAATTGACAAGAATGACTTTCCTGACGATGAACTTCAAGTAGATGCGACTGGCCGACAAGATTCTCAAGGAAGTACATTGAAAACTGTCTCGCACCCCCGAACCAAACCTAGCGATAACGGTGGCTATAAGTGCGCAGTTGTTGGTATCTCTTCAGATATGGTAGGAGGTTATAACTCGATAGCGGATGATTATGTCAAAAAGAATCCTAATTATATGGACGACATTCCTTTTGAAGATTTTGAAGTTGAAGAAATGAATAGATCCTTTGTGCGGACGGAAACCTGTGAAGACAATCATAATAGAGAGGAAAATAAAGCGACCGAGCGAAACGAAAATTCGCTTTTAGATTTAAAGCCTAACATCACTCTATCTCAAAAAAGAAAGGACACCTCGGCAGAACATTCGATGGGTGGCGAAAAACAAGATGATACGAGTGACAGTGATCAGAGCGAAGACGATCAAAATGACGAACTCAAAGAGGTACTGGCCGACGAAGACGATGATGGATTTAATAAGGGTAAGTATAACAGAGTTTATGGCGTAAGGATGTCGTCTCTATTCGACCAACGTAGTCTATCTAATACAATCAGAAATGGGTCAAAGCTAACGGACTTCTTTTCATGAACTGCTCGAGAGCGCATCGCTTTTTGCAGCTTGCTTTAACTGTTGAGGTCTATGTTGATGCGTTGCAGGACCAGAAATCTCGCTGCCATACAAAGAACCGGAGCAGTTGTCCCTACAAGAGTTCCTGGCAAGGCGCCGAAGCAAGCGTGCATCTGTATCCCAGCAGCACGTTCAACAACAGTCCGCATCCATTGAACACATTCAAACAAAACAAGCCTTTGTCGACGAATTACAAGACCCAAAAAAAAAAACACAAAACGTCGCGTCGACACTCGATCACTCCGAAATCGCAAGTCCCTTGGTAGTGGGTTCAATTTCAACACAGCGTAAAAGTAAACTTCATACAGAGATCCTCAAAGCTGCGGCAAAGGTCACTCCTCAACTGAGTTGCAGCGGTATTATTGACACTCCCGTTGATAAGCTGATCCAACGAGCGATCATCATGAACAAGAGCATTCAAGACGCGGGAAAGGTTATTGATCCAACACCCGGTTCCCAACTCAAGGATCTCAAGGACCGACTTAAGGTTGAAATTATTAAACAGCGACGACGGATCAGAATGGAGCGCGCCAGTGCTGTTCAAAACAATGACGAAGCTGAGGAAGAATACGAAGAAATGACTGATAACGAAAATGATTGTGACCCAGATGACGAGGTAGGTTATGATAGTGAGGAGAATAGGTACAGTCAGATACATTTATGCAACGATAAATACTAAGTAGATAAATTGCTGATATTTGAAATACGTTAGAAAGGTATATTGTATACGTGTACTGGGCTAATCAAAGTAAAATGCTATTTCAGTTTTACTTGTCTGTTATCATTTCAACTAATTTCTAATAAAATCTACATAAAAAGTCAAATGGTACATATACAAGTTAAAAACTTTAGCTAGAAAACGAGTGACATTCTCATTAACTGGTTGACTAAATTTTACATGGCTTATCAATGGCTGAGAACTTATGTCATCTAACTCTGTAAGCTTAAAATGTTTAAAAGTGAATTTCAAAAGTAAATGAAGAAACACGTGTCTATCTTAGGAAACACTGCTTGATAGAGTGGCCAAGGAAAGCGATGCTGAGGATGAGGAGCGAAACGAAAAGGCCCTTGAGGATGATGACGAGGTCAGTGGCGAGGAAGGACACACTAATAACAGTAACGATGAGCAAGTAGAGAACGGTAAAGAAAATGAAGACGCTTATGGAGAAGATGAGGCTTCAGATATAGAAGACTTCACTCTAAGAAAACTCAAGTCACGGAACAATAAAACAGGAAGGCACAGAGTCAACGCAGTGCAGGACAGCGACGACGGTGAGGACTTAAGTGGTCCTGCAGTGAACACCCCAGACGATGAGTTGAACCTGCGACTGGATGATGACGGTAATTTTAGGTTATTATTATTAGTATAGATCTATGATGCAGAGAGATTATCCTATCATTCCTATAGAGTAAAGTAAAGTAGTACCTTCTCTTTAAATAAACTATTAATATAATCGTTGATCTACAGAGCAGTTTTCTAAAATTAAGACCATTGCTTGGTAAAAGAAAGTGCATCCAACCGACTATGCTTGAGACAATAGCATAACAACCGTTGCCCCTTTATAGAGGAAGATGCAAAGGATATGCGCTTGTCGCAAACTCAGAAGCCGAAAACACAGAAGATTAATGGCATCTCAAAGCAAAAACAGCTTTCGACAGAACTGTTCGCCGACGACTTGACGGCAGAAGCTAAGGTGGACGACGATTTACTAGCGCTATGCTCTGGAGAATTCGTCAGCCAGAAAGAGGAGAATGGTGAGGGCAATGATCACGAGGACGAAAGCCTGGAAAGTTACGAAGCTGTGGGGGATGCGAACAGCTATGAAGAGGACGATGAGATTGACGATGAAGTTGAGGAAGAGCTGAAGAGAGAGGAAAATGAAGAACTGAAGGCATATCGAAAATTGTTAACAGTCGAAAATAGCGAAGAAGACAGCGAGGATCAAGATGACATTGAAAATGATGATAACGGTGAAAAGGAACAGGCTCCCGAGTAAGTACTCTTATTCGAAATTGTATGAAGTAAGGCAGGTTTTTGTTGGCAAACAGAAATCAATGTTTGGATTTTACCTACTCTGGCTCAAGCAGTTAGGGCTTAATAAAAGGGATTAACACAATTTGATTCATATACAATATTATATTTATTACATATCCGACTCTCCATTCATGTGTCGGATATTGCAGAAAAGCTGCAGACTTTTTCGAGGGCGAAGCCGAACTGTCTGGTTCAGATGTTGGGTCGGACGATGAGGACGAAGATAATATGACTGAGGATGAGAAACGGCGATTAATTCAGGACCTTATCTCGGAAAACCCGGGAATATCGGACGAACAGCTGGAGGAACAGGTGAAACGCCTGCACGCTAAGTATGTGCACGCCGACGACCAGAAAGAGCTTCGCATGTACAAGGAGATGTTGCTAGCTGACGGAGATCTTCACGAAGATGGTCCGGGAAGGGAACGACGCTTTCGTTGGACAAATTTGAGCAATGATTTTGTTGGCGGCACCATTGAAGAAGATGGATCAGGTAAGACAAATTGCCTGCTATAGAAATATAAAAGTTTCGTCATTACTATTGGTAAGGCACTTATTTACAAAGAAATTTTACAAGCACTGTTTGACTATTCAGTTACTGGGCATATTTATAATATTTATAATAAAGAGGGCCCTTTCAGAGACAGATAATGTACAATATAATATGGGAAAATAGCAGTGTGAGGTCGTTGTCGATATTGCTTGGGGCGTACACACAATAAAAAAAAATTTACCGCCGGTATTGCACTATCATCTCATCAGAAAATTGCTGGCCTTCAGAAAGAAATTCGATTTCTTACATATAAATAGGACCTGATGTATAACAAAATCATGCATATTTCATATGTCATTTCTGTGCCTATCGGAATCAGATGTTCTACAGATCTGACACTAATAATCCATCGCTAAGACTACCTTAGTTTTTTCCAAAATTTAACATTTGGTTGATAACAACTACCTCTAAACGAGCTGCCGTTCGTTGTTTGTTCCTTTATGCAGACTGCGACATAAACGAGGAAACTGAAGAAGAGGCCAAATGGAAAGCACGCCGCATGGAGCTTGAAAAAAAAAAGAAAGAACAACAACCCCTTGACTATGTCGATGGTCGAAGCCTGAAAACTGCAGCCGCTGATAAGGTGAAAGAAACTCGTACCGATGAGGGCTTGAACATCTCACGAGTACTGCGAGACGCCAATAAGGCCCTGAAGATTGCCTATCCAAAAAAGAATCAAGACGCCCCCACCAAACGGCCTGTTAGCGGTGGTTTTCTTAACATGACCAACAGTGTCTTGGAACGAATTGCTGATAAGGTCAAAGGTTAGTAGTTGCTAAATTACATGTAGTGTTGCGTCCATTGCTTGTTCGTGTGTCTGAAGATAAGCCAAGTTGACACGAAAATTGTGTTTGTTAATAACTTGTCACTATATAGAGTACTAATTAATGACAAGCATGTAAATAGAATTCTGGATACGAACAACGCTAACTATGCACGCACATGATCAGTTCTAGTCAGCACACGCTCTCGTAGTGAATTTTGGTTATTTATATGAGTGAATTGGATTTTAATACCACTTCTACTAATGCCGAAGTAATTAGACGAACATATTTCTGAATTGTCATTTAAATCACTGTTCTCATTTTATCATCAGTTTTACTTAGAAACGGTGTCTTTGAGTGGAGTAAACAAGAGAATCATCTAGCAAAGGTGTAAATAAAGTAGAGTCAATGTCGAAATGAAGGACAATAACGCTTGTCTCTATGCGTTGTCAACCTGAAGCAAAATTTGAGGGCCGTGTTGTGGTATCGAATTAGCCCTATAAATAACTGCCTATGTCTTGCTATTAGACAAGGCTACTGGGGATTTTCCACTCAATTGATATCTAAGCCAGTCACCTTCTTAACTGATTAAGTTAAAACTTCATTGACATTTTAAGTTTTGATGTGCACTTATTTGCTCTTTTTTGGCCTTTTTTAGGTAGCACGACAAAGGAAAAGGAAGGTTCTCAGACAACGAAGAATTTCGTTTTTCGCACTGTTGACAGAAAAAGAGAAGCTGGAGGAATCAGCTCCAACAAAAGACCCGGTTCGGAATCTCCGTTTACAAAAGCGCCAAATTCAAAAAAAGCTAAAGTTGATGATAATGCCAGTAGACGATCAAGCCAAAGCGTTTTCAACAAGTTTTGAGTATTTTCTTTAAATTGTCAGAACTGCGCGCACTGTCAGAATAACGGTCGTCCCGAATATGCAGACGGTAAAAGTTTGGCTCTCTTTGATAGTCATGATTCCCAACAAGGAAAGAAAGGACCACATGTTCTATGCAAATCTTTCGTTCATTCACTTTAAAAAAACGGTGGGTTTAAAATATCGTGCGTCGCAAATATTTTTTTGCATGACAACTTTATACGGGCGTTTGAACTGTTTACAACTATCTACTCATAGACATAAAATATTTAGTTTTTACGAATGTGGCTGCATAAAGGTAAATGTGTGCTAAACAAAAAGAGGCGATTATTAACCACATACTGCAATTTGCTCCAATGTGCGCTCATTGGGTGGGTAATTTTTTTGACAAACGTCGTCTGTGTTTGATGTTTTGTGTATGGAATGACAGCTATTATTTAGGATTTTGTGGTGTGGTATAATATTAGTCAACCGCAGTGAGCTATAACTTTGTAGACTCCTATTTGTGTGTACGTGTGCGTGTTTGTGGACAATCACTAACTATGTTTATCTTGAAATAAATGTTTGTTTTTGCAAGCCAAAGCCATCTGCCTTATTTAAATTGTATTCTCCCGATTTGCCCCGAAAACCCCGACTGCTACCACAGATAATGCAATCGTGCGATTTCTCTGATATCGTGACGAACATCGTTGTAGCAATGATGCCATAGTTTGCGTGGGCAAACCGTCGTCGAGCCACAAGTTGCCCTGTTCAGCTGGCTGTCTGTACGTGCGAGTATAGCAGAAGTAGTAATCAACTATTGCGTACGCAGATTTATTCTTTGACAACTGCGAGGCTATGGCCTGTATCAGTCGAAGCCCTTCTCTCTCATGTCTCTAAACCTAATGGTTGCACTGCGTTCTTGTAGTGCAGAGCTGTTGTTACATTTAACCATATAATAAGTTTATGAAATGAGGTGGATAACAACAGGACTACTGGTTCATTAGGTGTAGTCTCTTAAGAACTCTAGATAAGCACTTTTTCTATATGTATGTATATTATAATAATAGCATTAACCGAGCTATACAATAAGCACTCATAGTGCGAACTCTTCACTGTCGTCGCTGAACCATTTTCCAACCAAGGCACTATTTAGATTTAAGTAAAAAGTAGTTACTGAAAACCAACACGGGTAGATGGAATATACAATATTTTTGAACTTTAATTTTCTAACCTTAACAAAAAACAAGCTACCGTGCTTAAAAAACAGAAGGTTTGTCTTGACCACCCCGAACCTCTTTTCAGGTACAGCCGCATTGAGAATAAAAACAAATCAGTGCGACGATTGCCCTCCATTTCTTTAATGCTAGCAAAATTGTTAGTTTGGATCACATCCCATAAATAAATAGTTATAATATAGTTGACTAATCCTTTCGAATAGGTAAGCTTTTGTCTTTAGGGGTTTATTTGAGAATTATGGATATTTTTAGGCAAATGAGCAGTGGGTGGCCGATTTTTATCTAATTAAGGTCAACTCTAAAAGCGGTTCTGCACCGAAGTGGGAAACCGCAGTACCTATCCATAGATTGAGCTTTTTTGCGTAGTGTGTATCGTAACTAGAAAGTATTTGCCTTTTAATAATTGCCAGGACTTCCAGGGTCTCAAAATCATTCATTTCACTACATTGTAAGAATACTTCGTAAACAGTTAATCCACAAACTGCAGTGTTATCCGCTTTTGATCGCTGTAAAGATGGTTGGCGTTCGGTCCTGGCTAGACCTCTTCACAATGTATTGACATAGCCTTGAAATACTTTTAACGCTAGGGTAGAGGTCATTTCAGGTTGCAGTTACCTAAGCATGTATTCAAGTGAATTTCATCTTCTGAAGTGTAAACTCCTACTGAGAATACGAACTCCCAGCTGAGCAACGATCATAAAACTTTTTGACATCCTGTACTCATGTCAGTTTTTTATGAAAAAAAAAACAATTGCGAGTTTATGCTTGCTTCACTAAAGGATACTCCTCTCCAGCAAAAAGTAAAACAAAATACTTTTTGGGATAGGTTTAGCAGGGATATTTATCAAACAACCTAGAAAGGAGCGGATAGTAATGTTTTATGCATTCGATCTAAAAAAATGTCAGCATAGACAGTACAGTTCTAAGCAGACAAACTAGAACAATAGCTAAACCGGAGCAGGATCTGACTCCATCGCCATATCCATAAATGGCCCACTCCAATCGATTACAAGAGAGACTTCTAAATGAAATCATTAATTACGCTGTACAAAGTCCTTCCCTCATTCTGTTAATTGGCCCATAAGAAATTTGTATTTGCGACTGACGATATAAAATAAATATTGTATTAATAAGACAATACGAAATCGGGTTGGAATGAGCAATTAGATTAATAGTCCGAGGTTGACTTTATCCTTATTTTGGGTCGCATTTCGTTAATAGTTATTCTGTATCTTTGTTTAAATTCATACTTATCATAGTAGAATGTTATCGGAGTATATGTAGTGAAGATATTCGAGGCAGTAAATGTCACGAGACATTGTGTAAATTAGTTACCAACATTAAGCTTTTGACCGCTTTGTTGCATCTTTTATTCATATTAAAATGACACTGTTAAAGCAACATTTTCAACATTAGGTATCTAATGTATATGAAAGAAGTTATGAACATTTCTGATGACCTGTGCTCTCTCTTTTGTCTGCGAAGTCATTTTTTGATGAAAGCAGCATCCTCCTACTCGTTTGTCGACGGCTGAACGACGCGATTGCATTCTCATGCAATAGTTGCAGGTTAATTTTGAACTGATGTATTGCAAGTTGATGTCGCACTGTTCATCTTTTTTTCTTTGGTAATTAAAAAGCTAGAAGCGTGTAATTTTAATATACGAATAGTTCACATACGATACATTTTTCTTGTCCACCCTACACAATATGCAGCAGCAGCAATAACAAGACAAAGAAAAAAATACTGCAGAAGACGGCGGCCTCAACAATTAAATGGGTATTCTTATGTCGTTAACTATGTTCAGCAATGAGCATTTCTTGCTTTTCAACCAATTCGTCAAGTTTTTGATTCAACTAATCTGTTAGAATTAACTGTTGCTCAGGGCTTCTATTTAATAGTTTTGTAACTTCTACTACATGTTATTTAGCATATTAGTAGTAAACAACGTCATCACTCACAATGCCACAGCCTAGCCACTTCTATTGCCGTCACTCGCTACCCGGTGATACCTGAATTCGGTAATACCTACCGGACTTCCCTCGTTGATGCTGTGGAAAAATTTTCCAGACTTTAAACAAAATATATCCTTTGTTGCTTCATTTTTTGTGTTCACAACCATCAGCTGTCCGACTAACTACAGCAAAGGTGATCGCTCATTTGTGGGACTCTCTTTCACATGGTGAAGTTTCGTGTCTGCGCTATTATCACTGTCGTCGTCGCCGCCGCCGCCAATAGACTGCTACCAGCGGCGACGAATTTGTAGATCTGACGACGAAGGAACCCACAACGAAATAGCGAAAAAGCTTTAACAACAAAAGTAAATGTGTTCGAAAACCTGTTTACGTTACTACTAGTAGTACAGCCGCGACGACATCTATAGTTGCTGCTTGTCGACCGAATTTAAAGCAGTCATCAGAAGACGATCATCCAAACTCATACGATAGCAATTTTCGCGTCGGCACAATTCGTTGCCATTCGTAGATTTTCTTGCCGCCATTGCCCCTTCTTTTTTCCGCTGAAAATCCGACGAGCAACGCCGTTTACTCTTGCTCTTGTGTGTAGTTAAATAAACACCGATAGGCATAAGAGCTTTCGTAGACAGCATTAGCAACACACGCAAAAGAATGTAATCTAATTGTAGTAATTGAATGAATCGCGATGAAGTAGCAGTTAGTAGGTTAGTCCTGATCTTTTTGAGAGCTGGATGTTGCTAAAACTGAAAGGCTGTGAGACAGAAGAAAGAAGACAAGGACAGACTGTGTGCAATAAGAGGATTACTGAAAACGGTACAAATGGCGTTGGCAACTATCGATGTTGCTTTTGTAGGCTGTGCCAACAAGAGTTCATGGACTTATTGATAATGGATTTTGATTAAAATTACGATCCTAATAGTTGCCGGATATGCGATTTGCATGTATCCTTACGAGGAAAAACATATGGCTCAAGGTAACCAAAACGAAACTTCTTCATACACCGTTCAGGCACACTATGGTATCAGCCTATTCTACTTGTTTATCACTTGTAACGTGATCGTTGCTAATTTGAAGTAATTATTTCGCGACAGTGCAGTACTACGACTATTATTTCATTTTATCTTAAGTACTAATCAAAATAATTCTAACGGATGAAACCCAAATGAAGAAGGTCCATAATAGATACTAGCAAGTAGTCAGTGTACTAATAAGCCACATAAATTCAACTCATTGTTACTGTTGTATTGACATATTCGCAATAAAGAGTATGGTGCACCAAGCCGTTGCACCATATTGCATTGCCCTACTTACCATATCTGAAGGATACCGGCGGCGTTTGTTTATATTCACAAAAGTATATTTAATAGCCTTTCAGCTCAATTTCAGCAGATTAACCAAAGGTAAGTTGATTTGTCTGTAAACTTATTGGCCACACTTAGATTTCACAGAATCAGTTATATGGGCGCACAGACTCGATGGTTATATGTTAAGCTCGATAATGGGTTTTATAGTTTTTGTTTTGCTGTTTTTTGGCGATTCATAAAATTAGCCTGCATTTTAACTCTAGCCACCAAATGTCATCAGTGAAACAACATTATCAATAAATCAAGCGTTGTAGCATAAAGGCGTGATGGCACTCCGTGACGGCCACCGTTCCGCTCAACATCTGGCATCCTCGTAATTACTCGATATTATTCGATAATTTTAAAAACAATCGGTATCAAAGTGCGGTACCCTACAGTGGTCACTCTTTAAAATTATCAGATAATGCTAGGAATCAAAGAAACTATGTATTTGTTACACTGGCAATCTAATTTGCATACGGTTTCGTCATGTGAATGTCTACTATGGGTTATGAATGTGCCCAATAATTGCATTTAGGCGCTTGTGATAGTTTAGTGGATAATGTGTTTGTTCGCTAATCTGAGAGACACATTGTGGTCTAGGTTTGGACCCATAGGGTATAGACGCATTTTGTTTCATGCTAAGAACCAGTCGTATGGAAAGCCTTAATTCTATAATACAGACCGTAAAACTCGAAACTCTAACATAAAGTTATTATTATTTTCATATTATTATCAATAAGTTAAGTAGTCCCCTATTAAGCGAGGTTTTGCTTGTTTCTTAGTTTTTGCGTGGTTCGACAACAAATTTATATTTTTTTGACTTTGCAATTTCAGGCAAATGCTGGTTGATGATGGCGAATGAAAAACAGTTTTCGGGAGGGTAAACTTCAGTTTGTCCACGTGTAAATATGTGGGTGCGAAGAGGGTCCTTAGGCCTGATAACCCCTGTTGTCGTATTTCTAGTCACAGCGTGGGTGATACTTGACGGCACGTTTCACAATGGCGATAACTATGATTCTCCCCGCGTGGCCTTCAGTCCGACAACTAAAAATCATCAGACAGTCAGCGGAAGTGTTAGTATGGCCGCTACTTTAAAGTTAATTGATGCTCAACTTGAGGCCGCAGAACTAAGGGTCACGTCTCAAACTCGCATGAACTACACAGTTGCCTTATTTGCTGATCAGACTAGAATTCCTACTGATGTTGGCTGGACGGTGCAACGTCCGGAGAATTTTACGGTGCATAAAGGGTTCGAACCCAATCCGCATAACTACACATATATTCTAAACACTGAAACCCTTTGTAATGATTTCGATCATCGACGCTTACGAGTTTTAGTGTTTGTCGAAACTCACGTGAAGAATACGGAGCGACGGATGGCCATTAGGAAAACATGGGCGCAACGAGAACTGCAGAAGGCACTTAACTTTCGAGTGGTGTTCCTATTTGCGAATTATGGAAATGGAACGGTTCAACAAGCGGCACTGAAGGAAGATTATGTGTATGGTGACGTTTCTCAAGAAGACTTTCCCGAACATTTTGAGAACCTCAGCATCAAATCTACTATGGGTCTGAAGTATGCGGTGACGTTCTGTAAAAGTGCTGAATACATTATTAAAATCGATGACGACATCTTTCTCTACATGCCAAATGTTATTAAATCATTTGAAAGTCACCGACGTACGCCGGCAAAGGATCATCTACTTTGCCACCGAAATCGAGTCGAGCGGATACTGCGACCAGGCAAGAGTCATGAAGTACACCGAATCAAGACAAAGAAGTACGAGGTTAGTCATGATGTCATTCCTGGGAGTAGTTTCCCACCGTACTGTTCAGGCTTCGCCTATAGCATGAGCTTGCGGGCTGCCCTCAAGCTTTATGAAGCGTCACTGGGAACGCCACTGTTCTTTATCGAAGATGTCTATTTGACAGGATTTTGTCGTCATAAGGCGGGTATAGGGCTGATTGACCACCCAGGAATGGCATTGCGCCCGCCCGTCACCGAGTACAATGCCCCCTGCTATTTTCATTTCGCGGAACGAATCACCTCTAACGAGATCAGCCCCATGGAAATGCATGATATTTGGGACGCAGTCAACACAGCAGGATACTTTTGTCCTAAATAATCCTCGAGCAGTACAAATACGCATGTATTTATATTTGCATTCTGTAATAATATTTGTTAATGCTGAATAGATAAATCAAATATCTCAGACATGTTTTCCTTTTTATTTTCTTAAACACAAAGTTTTGTATATATATATATATATATGCAGGGAACAGACGGTCATTGAAGCAGCTTTTCTACCTAATATAATTGCCTAAATCGTAGTTTTCAATGAAGCCACTTAAAAGCAAAGGTATTAAAGAAAACTTACAGGTAACAAATTGGCAGGACTAGTTCATAACTGTGGGACCTTGAAACCATACTTCCCTTTATTAGGAAGATAAATGTGTAAATGGAAAAGGCTGAATGCGCACTAGTCTAGGTGTGTCGATTACACCCAAATAATTGAAACAAACAACTATCCGTCCCACTACAAGTACAGCTGAAGTTAAAAATTAACTGGCAGGTGCTAAATACGCAAATAGTCTTGGGAAATTCTAAGTTCAATAAATCATAATCTGTTTATCTAAGGAAGATCTATTACTCAATACTTCCGCAGGTATCATTTAGCATCTCTGCTGATAGCGGGATCGGGCCAAGGGATTCAATTCCATCATATAAAATGTTGTGCCTACTTCGTAAAAATGTAGATCTTAATAGATATCTGCAATACATTTATACGTAAACCTTATTAGGAATAATTATTGCATAAAGGATTTACATGGATGAATGTCGTATTTATTTATCTTATGCAGGAAACGAAGAAATCCCACCAACATTTAATGATTGTATTGAACAAAGTTCAAATTATTAAACTGGTGCTACATTTTGGTTTACTATTTTTTAAAATAAATTGTACATAAATTGAAATTAATAAAAACACATAATTAAACGTACATAATTCGAAACTAGTTATTCGACTCCACAAGCTTTGAATGAAGATTGCGATTCATTAGAGTGGGTAGAATGTGATGTTTCCTTTGGTCACACGCTATTCTATTCAACATAACAACAGAAAAGATAACTACTTAAAAAATAGATTTTAATTATAGAGACGTAACATACAGATTTTGCGTAAATTTAGTTGTTTTCTTAAACGTCTAAGTACGTATATATAATTCAAGATCCCTAACTATGCAATAACATTGCTGTAAAAGTTTCAGTCTCTGTAAGAAAAAGGCATTATTTGTTTTCATTTTTCGGCAGTCCACCTAATCTAAGAGAAGTATGCCCGTCTACCACTCTTCTGTCATTGCCAAATGAAATAAATACGTATATACGTGTCTCCTTTCAGAGCCAAACCGACGCAGTTAAAATCATGCTGTAATTAGCGATGGTATCGATAAATTCACCTATCATGCAGAGTTAGCCAGTGCGTAACTTACGTACAAATTTAGCCTATACGGGGCGTCTTTTCGTTCGCAACGCACCGTTCGCGTTTCAGAAAATGGCGCGCGACGTAGATACTATTCAATCGGAGAATAGCGCATAACTCTCTTTCGCCCTTTCCTATGTTATTATAGCTCGTGAGCCGATCATCTGGACTTGCATTTTTTCAGCCAGTTGGAGCGGTCATTGCCAACAACATGCGCAATTGTGAACTGCTGATTTGTGTAATTCTACATTTAGCGGCCACTATTAACAGATCGCAAACTATTACCATTATCGGCAGTGAACAAAGTAGTTCTAAATGGCCGATTCAGTGATATAGCATTGAAAGGATACGGGATTAATTTTCCGAGATTCGGTGACAGACAAAACGGACACATCAACAGAAGCAACGCCCTAACCGCATAGTATAAACTGAAGAGTTTTTTTTTTGTGTAAGTCTCGCACAAAGTAGTAAGATGACGAATGAATACAAGCTGTGCATTGCGGTTGCGTATGTTAGTTAGCTTTTCTTTTTTTATTATTTAAACATCGCATGTTATCACTTACGCCTTGATCGTGACTAGGCAGATATACGCTCTTTAAAGAAATTTGGGTTTAATCATTGTTACATAGTGTCGCATATTTATGTGAAGTTGTTTGCGATTTGCTAGTTGTCAGTCTCAACCTCTTACCAATTGTAACAAGAGTAAAACAGGCAGAGAAGAGCTTTCGAACTCTCATCGCTAGGAGCCTTTAATCATATATTAGGGAAGCTTAGCCTTATTGCCGTTTTGTTATCCTGTTAATAATTTTCCTTGATATACAATGTAAACGCATTATTAGCATAGTATTAAATTCGGTTTTAATTGGTGCTAACGTAATGAGACGAAAAATTTAGGCATACGTCTGAAAGCACAGCTTCCATAATTTGTATTACGACAACATTTTGAAAGATGCGTACGTAATTAGTTCGTCGCTATTGTCGAAAAAAAAAAAAAACTAAAAAACTGTGTTAATAAACGATCTAGTCGAAAAAACACTAGCATTATTAATAATCTAATCATAAAAAATATGTTATTATCAAACCCTTTTCTCCATTAGAAGATTCGTTTCTAGGCCAATCAAGCGCCTAGTATATTTTTAGAATTGGTGTTTCCTGTTACTTATATTATCGTTCAAACTCATTTTAAAATTAAACATAATGTTGCAAGTTTGCGCACTTTCGTGTACTCTTCAATTCCCATATATAGCTGCAATCTTTAGTAGCACCAGCATAAGGTTTACCTCACATAAGGAGTATAAGCACTTCTTTTATGATCTTTTGGACTGTTTTTAAACATTTTTTTAGAACTGCATATAGTCTATCTCTCGTGTACAGTGAAAAAAAATATCATTTGAATAATAAAGCTTTAAAAAGTAACGTAATTTTGTTTTTGTTAGAAAAATCAGTGATTTCGTCACCGGACATTTGAAACAACCATTTCGTACTCTTTCAGGATGGGAAAAACAGCGATTTTGATCATCAGCATGTTCGTATGGAGCTGGGCAAATCTTTTTGCCCTTTTCCAGTTCGGTGTTGCAGTTCTGATCAATTTTCGACATCTACTTCCTGATGATCTTTTTCAAGCGGGCTGGCTACCGGCACTAACTGAGGCTGACATATCGGATCCTGAGTGGCTTTCTGTGAAGTTCCTAGCGAATTTCTACTTGCCGGCAATTGTCGTGCAAAATTTGATTCTCCGCTGTACTCCAAATACGCTACACGTTCAATTGCGATGCCTTATAGCTCTAACGTTCCTGGGCACCACCTTTGGACCGGTTTGTACCTACCTGCTGCTGGGCCTCTTCGGACTGACCTACGCTGCAAGTAAACTGCGCAGGAAATACGCTATCTACATAGTCAACCTATTTATCGTCTATCTGGTCATTTACAAGAGGGAGCTGTTAGATAATCTTGTTACGCCAACTGCGGAAAACGAAAGCATTGATCTCATGTTTGACATCGCCGCGTCGTGGGCATGTCTTCGAGCAATATCTCTTGGTCTAGCGCTTATTGATGGCGATGTGGACGTCATTTATGCATTTTGTTACTATATGTACCTTCCATCATTGTGTGCCGGACCGTTGATAAACTGCAAAAGCTTCACACAGCAACTGGACAGATCACGTTTACCCTCTCGAGTAACGGCCATTAAGCAAGCCATGTCTTCGGCACTGAAATTAGCTATATGGGTTCTATTTATCGAATTGGTGGATCACACGTTGTTTGTCTCTGCGATGGTTACCGCTTACAGCAATGTCAGATTCCATTTGACGACGCTCGAGTATTTTGGCTTATGTGTGGCCATGATGGCTCGATTCTACGTGAAATACCTAGTAATATATGGTGTCGGAGAGGCAGCGGCCCGCCTCGAAGGCATATGGCTGCCAGAACGGCCTCGTTGCACTCTTCGAGTGACATCGGGTTCTCACCTGTGGCGCACTTTTGATCGGGGTCTGTACCTATGGTTTGTTGAGTATATTTACGTCCCATTGGGTGGTCAGATCTATGCTTCAGCCGCCTGTTTTTTCTTTGCATGTTTTTGGCACTCGTTTTCATCGTCGATTCAAGTCTGGGCTACGGTCAACTGTGCAATCGTTGTGACTGAACGGTCGCTGTCGAAATCACTTTCGCCGACTGTTTGGGCCTTTTCCCAAATACCTTTGCACTGGCTGGCAGTCGGGAGTAATATGTTCTATCTTGGTGATCTCGATGTGGGGAACGATTTTTTCCATTATCTATCAAGTTCAGCGTTGGTGATAGCAGTCGCATGTGTGATATCACTGTGCGCGTGCGTTGTTGGAAACCATTTTGAAAAGGAGGACAACGCGTTGTTCAACACGAAGAAAAGTACAGTTATTTACAATAAGAGGAATACGTTCTAATATGTACAAACATACTTTCTCGAATAAGTTGGGGACTATACGCTATACGACTTGTATTCTAATCCTAATAGCTGTGAGTAACTAATTGTAAACGGTAATTTAGAAATAGTAACAAATGCTGTTATACATACTGTATATTTTTTTTCTGTGCCAAATGAAAGGCGTAAAAAAGGCAGCACATCTTTGAAGCACTTCTATATACCTGTATTTTCTATACGTATGGGTGAATATACCTAATTTGTAGATAGTCATGTAAATATACGAGAAGCATGCGCGTAGAAAGCACCAAGTTTTCAACAGCATTGTTCTTTTTTTAAGAAATGCGATTGAACCTGTACAATTGTAGCTGAAATACTCGAAGAATGACTCCAATCACTCAACCGTTAGGTGTTTCTATAAACCTCGCAGGATACATGTTAGCAGAAGCCGCTACATATCTGCAGATCTGTCACAGGTCTCTCAATAAAATAGGTTGTTGTATTATCAAAATGCACATTGTTGTCACTGGAATGAGACATCATTAAGAGAACGTAAGATTTCTCTGGTGTATCGTTTCTGGCCTTCTTAACCGTATTTAGTGACAACAGTTTAATTTGTCCGAGTAACTTAGTTCGGACCAAGCATCATAGTTCATCATGCTGATAATCTTATGTATTATGTGGCTTCTGGGTTCATGGAAATATTAGGCAAATACGCTGGAAATGACATCAAGCAAGTCTAGCTTGTTAATTTACGGTAGCAAATTCGTACCTGGCGCTGACTTCCTGACCTGGCAGAAAATTCTACCACCGCTCATATGTATTACCTGTGTAGAGTGTATCACTATTTTTAACCAATAAAGCAACACGTCTTGTTCACAGGGGTCTCATCCCTTATCACTCGATATTTGCCTTTTTAGCTTTCTAACATCGAAAGTATAATTACAGAAAACATTCAGTGAGCACAAGCCTGATATGTGCCCAGCACGTACGCACTTATCTTACTGTTTGGATATATTACAATTATAAATCTCATTTGTTTGATTCATTTGAGTACTTTCAGCACAGATACTTGGACGGTAAACGGTGCAAAGGTATCTATATTACGACCCTAAAAGTCAACGGCTGCGTGACTGATTTTTCAGATTCCATATAAGCATTTCCCATATCGTACAACTACATAAATATTCTTAATCCTCCTTTTTCATGTGGACTATTTTCATTGATTTGCGCCGTCTTGCTTACCCTATGTTTCGCACTTATTCCTATCACTTCAGCTGTACACTTCGAAAACATTTCTACATCATCATCATCATATATGCAGATAGGCAGCAACATCGAGTTGGCCAATGGTGGACAGAGTTCCGTTTAGGACACGGCATGCTACACTTTTTATCGAGTGTTTATTCATTTTTCTAATAGCGTTTTTTTATTGCATTATGTAATAACGTAACAACAAAAACAACAGGCCTATTTAATATAAAATTATAATAATAATATAAACAAAAACTATTATACTCCATTACTATAACTTAAATAGCTCCTTGACCTTCTCTGCTATAACCTCGGCAATGGCTAGACTCGAGGTGGCCGCTGGTGACGGAGCATTTCGTACATGAAGTGCTCGCCCGCTAAAATCACCTTTGCCAGTGTCGAAAACGAAGTCATCTACGAAGTTCCCATCCAGGTCGAGTGCCTGTGCCCTGACTCCTGCCGGACCTCGTTCGATGTCTGACATCTGGAGTTTAGGCACATATTTGCGGAGCTCCTCAACCTGTGCCGATAGAATGAATCCCTTGTAAAGCTCCTGGACGCCAGCCATAAAGTATTTAGCCACCATCTTCTGGAGCCCAGGATAGCTGAGGGATTCGACTAGTTCGACAATGTTGATATCCGTACACTTGTAGCCCTCCCGGGCAAAGGCAAGTACAGCATTCGGTCCAATTATCGCACGGCCATCTATCCGAGGGGTGAAGTGTACGCCGAGGAATGGCAAGCTCGGATCAGGAACGGGATAGATATTTGTGGATATTAAATCGCTGGAAGTTTCCTTCAAGATGAGGTATTCGCCACGGAACGGGACTACTTTCGGTAGGGATGAGCCACCTGTCATCTCCGCTAACTTGTCTGAGTAGAGACCGCCGCACGAAATCAGACGCTTACAATGGACCTAACACACAAGCAAAACAACAACAAATATTTTTAACCAAAAGTGTTTAACAAGTTTATTTATGTACGATATTCTCGTAGGGTGATTCATGACAATACACTGCAGCAACAAAAATGTGCAATGATGACAAGAAAGCTTTTTGGAAGACAAAATACTCTAACACTGATCATGCATTAAAACAAAGAGATTATTAGGAAAGTGTATATATATATATATATATATATATATATATATATATATATATATATATAATAAAGATTTGTCATCACAGCGGTTTGAACTGCTGGAGCTCGCCAAAAGAATATTCTACGAATAAAAACATAGATAGCAACAAATTTACATCTGTACCTCCTCATAAGTGCCGCTCTTCACAACCAAATCGTTATTGGCGTTTCCGCTGCTCCGAACAGCGACTACCCTAAAACCATAGTGCATATGGCCTCCTAAAGAAGTGAAGTCCCTGGCGTAGCTTTTTGTTACTTCCCGGAAGCTAACGATTCCTGTATGCGGACTCCAGATTGCCTTGACGCCTCGTGCGTTAGGCTCGATTTCCTCAATACCTTTCGAGTCCACTATTTGAAGGTCCTTTACGCCGTTTTTTTCCCCTTCAGGTGCAATTGTATGTAAGCCGACAAAAAGATAAACACATATGCAAACGTTACAGATGGAGTGCGTCTACGTGTAAATTTCCATTGCGGGTTTCTTAATGAGATGCACTAAATAATTTAAACAACAAGAAAATTGGCATAAATCTATTAGGCATACATAAATAGCGTTTCCATACTATTCTTATTACATACTTTACCAATTTTAATCAAAACTGAGAAACATTAAAATTAACCAAAATGACGATTGTAAATGTGATTAAAAGCACAGCTGAAAATAGGGGCCCGGCCTTGGGCAAATCGAAAATTCTAGAATAATACTATACAGAAAAAGCTGTTTTTTGTGGTACTCCAATGTTACGCTATATTTTTAACGATATACACATTAGGCACTGGCATACGTTTTTTGTTCGCGTACATACAGATAGGGAACCAAGTTCGAAAGTAACATCACTCAATAAAAGCTATGTGTAATTATAGTGTATAATTCCGAAAAGTATATAGTCGCTCTCACTATGTAATACGCAAAGACAGCTTCGGATACAGCGCATCATTTAATGTCAATGGAGCTGACGCTTACACTCGTTTCGACAAATGCTATTCGTAAAAGGAAGTGGCTTCAAAAAACCACATATTAATCGAGTAACGAATAAAATAGGAAAGCATTATTTTCACTACAAAATTAGTGTATTAGTAGAATATTTTCACATTATCGCTCGTTTATACTGACTCAATATAACAGTAAAGATTACCTTTAGCCAAGAGATGCTCGAGTGTCTGTATCTGGTTAGAGGCAGTTGCTACAATGAGCTTGCCGCAAATTTTATGTGGAATTCCTTTTTTCTTGCAGTAATCTAACATCAGTCGGTGCCCGCGAACGCACAGCTGTGCCTTAAGCGAGCCTGGCATATAGTTCATGCCTGCATGAATTACGCCACTGTTGTTTCCGCTCTGGTGATCGGCTGGAAAATGAAATTGCGAGTAGGTACAGTAACGTCATAAAGAGCAACGAAGCTGCTAGATGAAACAATAGCAATCAATATATATAAGGAAAGCAGGTTTAGCTTGAGGCTTCATTAACTTTCATCACCTTCGTACAGGGAAAAGTATTGGATTAGCTCCACGTAGGATAATGTGGTTGATAACCGAAAGAACTGATTCTAGAAAATATATACAGATCTATTCAATTCTAGTAGCGATAACATATATTATTACATTTACGAGTTGTATCAGTAAAGGTTGAGTTCGAATTATGTGAAATTACTTCATATTGACTGGAAAACTGTTTTTCTCTATTACAGTAACTATACACTGCTAAATCATCCTAAAACCGCGTTTGTTGGATAATTAAATGGAACCAGATCTGAAACAACCAGGAAATAAAAACATAACATTTAAATAAACATCACGACAACATAATATCGCGATAACATAATTTCACATCCGATAAATATTGGTTGCTTGATTGATTTCTTCCTGTATAGGTAAATATTAAGTTAAATACTTTTGATAAAATATAGCTGTGAAAATTGTTAGATGTATATAATTTATTTTTAATACTCAGTACTGCTGAGCTTGCAGTTTTACCCTGTTGATCTACTTCAGCTGAGCTGCAGTTATTACTACCATGACCTTATTAGACGCACAAGTAGCCTTCTAATATACATAATACATTTTACTAGCAAATAAGCGCACCAGTTTGTTCCAATTAAAATTGTGCACTCACACATAAAATTAGGGGGAACGAGAGACTCACCAATGTCACATTCTTTTTCAAGAACACCAATTTCCAGCTTGGGGTGATTCAGCTTCAGCTGACGTGCTGTGGCCATGCCCACTATGCCCCCTCCGATAATAGCGACATCGTAACATTTTGCTTCGGTATCGATAGAAGCCACCCTACCCTTTCTTGGAATACCATCAGAGGTAATAACACCAGCTGAAGTGCTTGCTAATTTTCGTCCAAGAAGCCCAATCAAAGTTAAACGTTTTGAGCAAACAAAATGCTGTCCCGGCGAAGGCCGCAGTATTACCGATCGCGCAACACGCATTCTGAAATCATCACCTCAAAAAAAAACAAAAATACAACTCAGGAGGGCATTATTACTTGGTTGATGACTAACACAACCGAATTTTGTAGGAAGATCGCGCCCGTAAGGTAGCAACCGGTGTCGCTGAACACTGTCCAAATCGTCAACATTTGAAACCACTCAGTATATTCGCGCTTCTTAACTAATTATTGCTTAGTTGAAGTGCGACATGCCTCGACCTTCGGTCGAACATTAGCAGACTTTTTTACTGAAATGAAACTTGTTTTGCCTGAAGAAAACACTAGCGCGCAGTGTGCACAAGGCGGGCTCTGTGGAGACACTAACCTGTGAATGATTCAATGAAGGTTGTGACTAATCATTAGTGCTTGACCCGCTGCTCAAGAACAGGTTCATAAGCGAAGTCACCTCCCCTCTTTCGGTACCACTCGTCGAAACCTTTTCTAACTAGTCAGAGACAGTAGATAACACATCAACTAGTGCTTGTTCTAAATCTCCTGTGTTGTGTATGGAGGCAGACATCTTTGTTTGTTTCTTACAGGGTAGTTGCACGGGGTGGAGCGACTAACGAGCCGAATTGTCGTCAGTGAAGTGATCATTTTTGGGCAGATCTATTTATAGAATCGATCGTGTAATCAATTAATGTAGGCCACAATTCCAGATTAGGAAATGTTCTCCGTATAGCGTATCTTTTCCAATAGGATCGTTTTTGTTTACCAAGCTCGCGCCGCTTTATCCGCTAGCAAAGGCGGCAGTATTAGACGCACTCGTGTACTTATTTTGAATATGACGAATGGCGCGGAAAGGAGGCAAGCAGACGCAGCTGTTCGAATGGACTCAGTTAGAGTCTGTACAAACAGTAAGAGATTTCGATCGTCAATTGAAGCACAAGTGCACGTAGCTTGCCGGGTTTGCGCAGGAGGGAGCTAGCAGCCGTGCAGGTGGCGCCTGCGCGAGTGAGCGAATAATGAGGTCTGGGAAAAGAATCATCGCAGTTGTTGTCAACAGCGCAAACAGAACGGAGGAAAACGTTAGAGCTTGTTTGTTGGATATCCGTATATAAGTGTATGTCTGAAAGCACTGGTTTGTCCGATACGAGAGGCTTCGATAGCGCTTCGCTTCAGCAGATTTACTACTAGCTCTTCGGAAAACAACTTAAATTTTGAGGTGTAATGAGAGAAAATGCTGGCAAGAGCGAAGTCAGGGTGGCGAGGGCGAATGCGGCTGAGAACAGCTAGCAGCTAGGGTGAGCCGGCGGTCTAGCGACCGACGCACTACATGTTCATTACGGTACCTTCTCAGATCGCTTTTCTATGGGATCAAGAGATGGAGAAGGACAACTGCAGACCGCCACATCATTGAGAAAGAGTCGTTAGGGGAGAGGACCAGAGAACGCCGCGCATAGCAGCAGTAGCTGAGTTCGAGAGCGCTACTCATGTGCGACCGGTGCTTAGTCTAAACAGAGTAACTAACGGCGCGACACCCAGAGCACAACGCTCGGCAGCGAGTCTAACACCCTATAGAAAAAAACAAGAGCACGACGCCACCATGGTCTGAGAGTTTACAGTTTGTTCTTTGTTGCCTGAGGTTGGACGATTCAATCGCGAACGGATGAGAATGAAAAATACGATCCGTTTTATATAGTATTTGTTACAGAAAGAACTATTAGCAACTAGCAAAGAATAAAGAGAAATCAAAATACCCAGGATAAAGAAGAACAACTCGAACATCGATTTAATTTGAGGATATTTGTGATATTTGTAAAGGTATAGATACTGTCGTATTGAAGAACGTACGCGTCAAATAGAAAACAAGTATTTGTAGCAGACAATTTCTGAAGAGGGGCGGTGACGAGAACCGTTAGCTTACACGAAGTCCATCTATCCTATGTGCTACAATGGTTCTCATATAAAAAGGAGATAGAACTGTGTATGCGCGTGTGTTGTGTGTTTTTAAATGTCGCTCGTGCAAAGGAAAAGTGAGACTAAAAGGAACGCTGAACGAGTTCGAGAAGCAAAGTTTGCCAGAAAATTACACGGCTGGCAGCTAAATATAACGAGAGCGTTATGGAATCAGAGTTGAAGTGTCCGGTATGCAAGCACCTGTTCGTTAACCCCGTTATTTTACCGTGCTTTCATTCGGTCTGCCTCAAATGCGCTGTCCAACTACAACAGCCAATTAGTGGAACACAAGAGGATGACTTTGATCAGTTATCACTCGTATCGGAAACCGATTCCGGGGTTGTGTGTAGCCCCCTGCCATCCGGCAACTCACTTGCGATCACCTGTCCAGGTTGCCACAAAAGTTGTCTCTTCGACGAGAACGGAGCCGGTAACCTGTGTAAGAATCGTGCGCTTGCCAATATTATTGACCGTTATGCCGAATCACGGAAGTTGTATATTGAGTGCCAAATGTGTGAGCCGGGCAATGAGCCCACCGGGGGCAGTGCGCAGGCGTCGTGGTTTTGCGAACAGTGCGAAGTGTTCTATTGCGATGCGTGCCTAGGCGCGTTTCATCCCCAACGCGGACCGCTGACCACACATCAGCTCATCACAGCTATACAAGGCCGTTCGCAACAACGAGCAAAATTTAAAATTTTGGCTGCGAAGGAGATGAACTGTTTAGAGCATGAAGATAACCCATTTAGTATGTTTTGTCTAATGTGTAAGATCCCGCTGTGCGTGATGTGCTTACATGATGGGCGGCATACAACACATGATGTACAGGCTCTTGGCCAAATGTGTCGCCTCCAGAAGGTAAAAGTTACACACCCATATTTAATGTTTGAACTTTGTAGTGTACAAATATTGTATTTGGGAAGATCTTGGTCGTTCGACATCGAAATAGTTTACATTTGTAACTTGGGTTACTGAAAAATAGTAGATTTAAAATATCTGTTGTATAATAGAAAATTTTTGTTATAGCAAAATTTCAAAGGTAATATAACAATTTCGTTAGTTTCTTTTTTGATCGTATCAACCATCTATCATTTTTTAGACTTCGAAAAACCTGGTTCCGCAGATCTTCCAAACTCAATGCAACCCTTAGAGCGAACGAAATCGGTTGCTTTTATGAGTCTGGGCTGTCCTGCTGAAAATGTCTGAGCGGAAGGTAAAATACTGTAGTGCAAATATCGTCGTTTTTACAAGTCGAAATTTTATAATGTATATAACAGAGTATAATGTTGATTTAGGATCGCAAAGCAGGACCAGCAAGCTTTTTCTCGCGTTCCACATTTGGATACAATGCCACACTACCGTTAAGAAAAATCTAGACGCCCACTAGCATCGCACGCGCTGATACGATATACCACCAAATGTAAACTGTACGTGTGAAGATTGTGTTGCATGAATAAGTGTCTTCAACTTATGTTGTATGAAGTACTTTGTGTAAGTCACGTTGTGGAAGAAGCTATTAGATTATGACTATTAGGGAATAGCTGGTCGCTATTCGACGTTACCCCTATTATGAATATAATTAGCCTTTTTCCTCATATAGATGGAATAAAATGTGGAGCAGGACAAAGCTTGCGGGTGACGCTGTAACCGAGCTGCCCTAATATCGTAATCGTACGGCCGTTACCGCAAATTTAATATCGTATGGACTCACCAATGTAACAATGGGGTAGATATGCGTTTTAAGCTGCTTTTGAATGTGCTCTAGTTAAATTGAAATTCTAATAAATGTACATGGAAAGGTTAAAGTGGATGATAATGTGGAGCTGAGAAAAATCCTTAAGCTTTGGTAATATCCTAGAAACAAAACCAAGATGGCAACCGAGGCGTTTATTTAGTTTATTTTCAACATATATAACTGTATATGAATAAAAAGAAATAAAAACTTTAAGCCTTGCTGACTTTCCGAGAATAGATCAATATCTCAACCAGGACATACAAGATCACCATGAAATAACGACGATGATTCTTTAATTATTAATTTACTGTGTTCAATTACCTAGATAGAAAGATGTCCTGGTAGCGTTATAAGAACAAAATCAATAAATCAGCCGATTCTATTAGTTGCAACTTTTATTAGAGGTCGGCCAAAGGCCACTCGATTTTCGTACGTTTCTTATAGGTCGGCCAGAAACAGACTGAAAGTCAACATATCACGAGCGAAACAAATCTAATGCTGAATGAATCTCTCGGCGAACAGATTAGAACGGGCCGATGAATAACGTGAAAGGAGATATCGAATTAAGTAAGATAAAGTACTTGCAACAACATAACTGTCGGTTTATCTTATAGCTTACGTTAAGCTGGATGTAATATCAAATTATTTAATTAGTTAAATTAACAACAAAACAGGCGCGAGTCCATCTAGCGATTTTCTATTTTAAAATCCGACACTATGGCTAAGCAAGCGCAGGGTCAATTGAGCAGGTACCCACTTGTCGAACAAACATTCCTAAATGCAGAAGCGATGATTTGTTTAGTAATTAGATAGGGCCCTCAGCTGGTACACTGAACCGTTACAATTTTCGTGTTTCCGTCCTAGACTTAATAACGGTCCCTATTGATAGCGTCTCCTACAAATTCTGTACCAATATGCTCAATGTTTACGCGTCCGTTGATAATGCTGGCGATGCTACTTGCAGTCTCAACTACGTACAACTTATACACCAGTAAAGTAACCTTGACTGCCTTGTTTGAAGGCGTAAGCTGCTGTGTCGGATGATTCTGCCACGACTTATGCGTTTGATGGAGAGGCAATCCCTACGACTGAGATATATTGTATCCTGGATGCTCTCGTCAGTCCGAATTTCGACTTTGCCAACCAGCCTAATCAACTTAGTCCAGTTGGTTAATCCGGTTGGTATATTTTCGGTGCCGTATGCTTAATAAGGGTTCGGAATTTCATGTGAAACTCATGAATGTTGCGCTTGAACTTCCGCAAGGTAGCACTTCATGATTCCTTTCTTTCACGTGCTTTTAATAGCGTTTTGGAGCATCTATGAGGCGCGCCTCAAAAGGATGCTATCCAGTTCGCAACACAGCTCACGTAGCTAATTCAGCTTATATTCACCTCATTGCCTACCCCTTAATGCCTATAAGAGGCATTTCGAAATTATCAGTTATGAATATATTTGGTAACAGAGCTCACAATTTCGAATTACAGTAGTGCGTGTCCAGGCGCTTGAGGTGACGCGTCTGGAAAAGAAGAATTTCTTCCGTCGGTGTACTCTTCGCTAGCTACAATTGCCGAAACTAAATCGTCATATAAAGAAGCATTTGTATATAATGTACTGACTAACTGGCGATTCGGGTTTGATTATTGCCTAAACCAGCCGCGGCTATGGTCCCAAATACCCATTCCTTTGCAATCACTTTGAACTTACCGTTTAGACAGCCGAGCAATACTACAATACTATAGTAATATTAGGACAGATGCCTTTCATGCTTCAGACGAATCTTGATGCCTTTAGCTGAAACCATCTTACAACTCATATTGTTCCTCATTTATAACAGCCTATCTTTGAATGCAAAAATTTTGTTTTCGTTTCGTTTTTTGAAAATCGAAACGCGCTTTGGTTAAGTTAGCATTCATGCACTAACTCAGTGCTCAATTTTATGATAAACTAGCACGCCGCCGCATGGGGCGGGTCTGATCGATCTGTTTTCTTGCCAGAGTTTTGCATCCGAAGATAACTAGACTAACCGCAGCATGATCTGCAGGATACATATATCCTCACCGTAGCATCTGTTGCTTCGCTATAGCAAAAGCGATCCCTTAACACGCTATAGCAGCAGGCATACTCCTCTAGCGGTGCTCTGCTACTCCTGCGTTCTTCCCACTCGCGGCGATTCAAGATCGAATGGCACATCGTGACATGCAGGCATGCAAACGGTCGGACAGATAGACTTTCATAGTGATGTTGATGTTGTCCGTCCGTACATGAGATGTTGCGGCCTAGTGCTTACAGCCAGTTTCGCCCTTTGGTATGATGAAACACGGGGTCTTCGTAGGCAGCACTGGGAACGCAAGTGATGCCGTTAGTCCAGCTCCATTCGTTCGATAGTAGAATTGGCATAGTCTGGAACGTTGATTCGAACGAGCAGAGACGAATTTACATGTAACGATCAGCTATTGCTAGTGGAGCTTATTGGGAAGATGGATAACGAACTTTTATTGTGGTACGTGGCAAATATTTTTATTTCAAAACACCTCAACATCAAAGTTGTCCGAATGAACGTTGGCTCATTCGCAGCGACATTCGGTGGCCTTTCGAACTTTTATGATAATCGATTGTAGTTTATGCCTATTTCACATAGGTTAAATTCAATCAAAAGGATAGGCTTATTTATGTTTGGTTCTTTTTACGTATTCGTTTGAATGCATGATATGAAGAATAAAGTATGAAGTGACACGGCCCTATAGATGGCGCAAAAAAAATGCGTAATACGTATGGAAGCTATACTCTAAAAATCCACCAATGCACTCTTCGTAAACCACAGATTATCACTAAACACAGGAGTAGCACCTTGTGACAAATAAGCAGTGTTAGTTGTTGAATATTCAAAAAACTGATTATTGTCTCAGTGGTAGTTAACTTTTTAGCTTATTAAGGTAGGAAGAAGCTATCTTTTATGGCTGCCCTCGCTTTGATTAAACTGTTAGGCCGGCTGCTTAGCGCCAGTTAACTAGAGATCGTGCGCAGGACATCGAGCCAGAACTTAGCCGTCTGCTGTGTAAGGGTCTGTTTATTAACTCTGCTGTCGTGCTGTGCTACATTAGCCACTCCGTTAAACAAGTGGAGACGACGACTCTGATCAGGTGCTTAGTTTATTCAAAATCTACGTCGGTATCGTCAGCAATTCTCTGTCAATCGACAAATCGTTTACGACTACCTGTCCAGCTTGCCATGAAGATAATTTGTTTAACGAGGGTGGACCAATGATACTTTTTAGACGTTTTCGTTCAGATCCTTTGATGTAATGGAGCCATATAATGTAGCAATGGCGATTTTATTCCATGAAATTTGCAATTGGCAAATGTTGGCCGGGTTATATTCTATATTAAAATGGAATCCGTGCCTCTGTGCACTGTTTTTTAGGTCAATTAGTATGTATGTTAATTAGGGAAATCGCTACGGTAAAACGGAGCTCCTTAATATTGTCCCATGTGCAGCTATGCATAGACGTTGTCTGAACTCCTCGTAACGTTTACGACTGTGTTTTCTGCCAATAGGTGCAAAATGCCTGTTTCGTCATCATCTACCCTTCGTGAGTTACTGGCAGTCCATTATAGAGGACCTGTTATATCTACAAGTAAACATGAGTGATGTCAACTAACTCTACAAGATCATTAAATCATCAGTATTTTTTGCGCGTGCCGCAAACGTGCTTTCAGAAAAGTGTTGTTCGATACCAGCTGATTTTCTTCACTCTAAGTACAATTGTTTGCTATCATCGTTTCGGCCAGGCGAAGTCGCGGCCCGGCTGCTTGAAAAATAAAACCAGTATCAAATCACATCTACATTCATGCAGGAATAAATAACATTTACTCGTTTAAATGCCTATCACGTCTGAACGTCTTGGGTGGTAACTGTAGGTTACAGTACACGGAAGCACATGGATAAGGGGGGTGCGTGAGTGTACGCAGAACTTTTTCGTCTTGCCTTGTTGTCCCCCCCCCCCCCCCGGCGTTGAGGTCGGCATTCAGCAACTCATAGGAATGGCTGGAATATATTAGAATATATACATAGTTAATGTTCGTATTGAATATGTTACGGAATAAGACAAGCGTCATTGGTTGACTACGATTGAATATTTAAATTCAGAATTGTTTTCTATGGTGCATAATACATTGCATGACCATATGAATGTACAGATGTGCATGTAAACGTCACGGTAAAATAATATGATGATATTAAATGTTGCTCGCGTATTTGTTCATCGTTTATCGGATCAGTTCATCAGTCAAACCAGCTATAGGGTACGTAAAAAAGGCTGCCCCGATGATTATCCGAAGAATGTATTAAAGGTATTGTTTAGGTAGTGTCCTAAGAATAATACCTAGAATGGGGGAGCCTTACTTTTCAATTATTTAGTTCCTGTTGATCCTCTTTTCGCGTTGTTTACAATTGAAATCTTGTCACATTGCCAACTAATCGGTGCCGAGGGTAAGATACGTTTTGATTTCTGTATCGACACAGGCGAACACATGCTTAGTATTGGCAGTGTAATGCAAAATATAATCATGTTAGTATTTTTTTTACCGTTCTATCGCCGAGGAATCGTTAGTCCGTTGCATGCGACACTACCTTTTGCACGCCCTGAACCGTGTTACCAGGTGGAGGTCGATAATATGGACGCAATGGCTAGACCTTAGTGGTCAGTTGAGAGAAAGCCCTATACTTCAGGCAAACTGGGCACTAACTGCTTAGCCACACGCGACATTCGTTTAAATTTGTTCTGTGTAGTTCCATGTCTGCTACCGGATTAAGTGACGTCATTACCGAATTCCCAGCCCCTACTCTTTTGTCCACTTCGTAGCCTTCATGAGGCCAGCACATCATTCAGATGGCTGTTATCTTTTGCCTGTACCTGATTATGACGCCGGCAGCGTGTTTAGTAGTCGTGCTTATAAGAAAAGAATGGCTACTGCTATCATAGAACAGCGGCTAATTTCGTCTTTCTAATGATTTCATGTCTGCCCCTACGCAAAGCCTCATGTCAAGCCTGTATCACGACACCGTTCCGTATACACAACTTGCATAGAAGTTTGAAGCTACTTCGAATGAACAGCGGTCCTTCTCATACTGTCAATACTATCCAATATTAAAGGTAAATAGTATTCGCATATTGGACGAATGAAAATTTCTTACACAAATGATTGTGGCCATTGGAATTTTTTAGTCTATTTCCTTTCAATCCCTTCCCCGTACAGCTCAAAGTTAACAATTTGCATCGCAGCCTTTGGCTGATTGAACGCTTACATATGGTGGTTCGGGACCGAATCAGTCGATTTGCTCTTAAACGACCCCCAATGTGATTCATCTCAACCCAAAACGACTCCACCGAGAGCCTCCTTCCCTGGCCTTCGCTAGTTCGGCCTGTTCTGCTTGCTAATTGAATTGCTAAGAGAACAGGTTAATTCTAATCCGTGCACTAGCTCGGGTAGATTGTTTTGAAAGGAGTAGGCTTTACCCTAATACTTCCATCTTTTTAGAGCTGACTGATGTTGCCTCGTTAGCTTGTTTGCTAACAGACCAGTAGATACACCACAAACGGACACGGCGATGCTGTTGGGAGGGAAACGCGAATGGCACGGGGCTGACGCGAACGATAGAGTCAAAATCGAATAATCTCGGAGTTCGCGCGTGCACCGCGCGTAGCAGCGTACCTGCTGTCGCTTTCAATGCCGTTACTATTGCCGCCGCTGTTTCCCACTTCTCCTAGTGATACTCGTCGTTGTCATCATCATTGTCGTCCAGTTAGCCGGCGGGCAAACGGGCGGAGCCATTGTGGCGAGAGAGTGTAACGCTTGCGCGGACCAGTTGAGTTGTCGGCGAAGATGGCTGCTTGTGAAGAGCAAAAATGATTAGCTAACTTTCTGCTGCTAGAGTGACCATAGCACTCCGTCTTCCAACGTGGCAAATGAACCGGATAGAAAGAACGAGATATACTCGATTGTGAAGAAATAGAAACAAACGTAGGAAACGGTTCGACTGGTTCTTGCTTGACCACCGTGAGAGATCTCCGCTTGAGATACGCTATCGGATATTACGCCGGGTTAAGAATACTTAAGCAGTGGAAATATTGCTAGCTATACGATATCTACAAGCATGTGTGTTTATAAGTCTGTATACACGCCTGAGCGTTTGTTTTGACGTGAGAACGAAGGTTCATTGCGGGCATTCGTATGCTGGCCATGACCGCGGAGACTAGGAAGCGACATTTATGAAATGAATATTAGGAGTAGTTGGCTAAGATTAGAGGCAGGAACGCTTGAGAGTAGCGAAAGAATCGTGTAGTCAAAGCGGCAACATCCGTAGCTAGCAGTTTGGCAGCAGTATTTAAGAAATGGTGTTACTAGTAGTAGAATACTACTGATGGCCGAACAATTATTGCTACCTGACATGGGATTGCCTACATTCTAATTGTTTAAACGTGCCACATTGAGCAAGTTTTATCGATAGGGCGCACCGATATACCTCAACGTAATCACTTTGGTATTTGATCTTCTACTGTTTCCAAAATGGCCGCGGATCTCTATAGAAGCCTGATTTGCTTCATAACATATTACAGAATAGGATATAATAGACTTAAATTAATTCGTATGATACAGCCATCCACACGCTCTGTAGACTACTGCATATGTCGAGGTTATTTTTCGAAGAACGCTTATGTTTTGAACGTGTACATCACAGAAACAAATTAGGGCCCTGTTTTTTTCTCAGCCTAAAATGACTCAGTGTTATCATGTCATTACCATTATTCACTAGTCTTATGTGATATGTGATCATATGTTGAAATCTTGTTGTATCGGCTTCTTCATTCCACTGGCGACATTTGTGCTTAGCCTCAATGCAATACCCGGCAGTCGGCATCATTTGTACCCCCTCGAAGCAGCTTGTGTTATCAGTAAAATGTGATGGGTTACCAGTTACCAAAGAATTGTCGTCGGGGAAACTGACTTCAATCAAGTGCCTCTGTGCCTCTTCTATGAATAAATAGGTTCAAAGTGCACAAAAAACTCGATGACGTAGACCACCCAGCAGTATTCATTGGGCTCAAGGATTTAGTCAAAAGGTAACAACAGAGTGACTAGGAAAGGGGATAGGTATCTGTACGGGGGAGAGGGGGGAGGGTCAAACTTAAGAGTGATCGTACAATAGCAGCCATTTGAGAAAAATAAAAGTAAGTCAAGTAAAATTTACCAAATCACTGCTGCTGCTCAAATCAGATATGTGACGTTACACAACAGGTCAGATAATTCTGTGTAAGCTCAGAAAGCGAATATTTCAACCGACGTAAATTCTGAAACAATTGAATGTAAGGTCTACTAAGCGTCGATTGTTTTCCTTCTCGTTTGCTTTTGCTCAAGTTTCGATCGAAATATTACCTGCTATCCTATTTTCGAACGAATTCAAATATCTTCAGACTTCAACCTCACATTTGCCTAACCCCTGTCTTTGTTAATGACGTGATTATTTTTGCCACAAATCTGTCTAGATGTGCTATAGACCGCACGAGAGCGCCAACAAGATCAGCCATTGCAGAAAATGGCGGATGTGTAGGCGATGAAAGCAGTTCATCAGTCGGATGTCGCCATCGGCGAATGACAGGGATCCGTGCCAGCCTCGTCGAACCGCGTGTACCGACCTCTCCAGCATGCACATATGGAAACGTAAATTTTCTGATGACACGGACCAACACACAATATGAAATGAGCGATCCCTGGTTGATTACGACAAAAGGAGATTGTGTCAAATCGGGTTAAGTTTACCGAATCTTTCCCTGTTGCTCTAAAGGCACCAAGATGGGGATGCTACATAGCATGTAGCTTTATATTAATTAAATTTCCTATCCACTAAGATGGTGGAGAGAAAAGGGGCCTGCCGTATAGAGTGCTAGTGTATAGAGTTTATTAGGCTCGATGCAGAAGCTGTAAGAGAAAGGTGTGCTGATGCAATGGGGATGTTGTTCGCGAAGCTTCCCACGTGAGTTTTGATTCGACCATCTGACAATCAGAGAGCTAGAGAATTGTTCGCGGTTCGCGTTGCCGAAATCTGCTCCTGCTGCCTGATGTTCATCATCTTGATTGCTCCGCCATTTTTCGATTTGCTGCGAATCAGGGAAAGCGAAGCGCCGCCATGTCACATCTGCCGTTCCAGTCCCATGCTAATGAAAGCGAAGCTAGATTATAGTATTGTCTCTTGTAACAATAATAATAATAGTAGTAAAATATCAAATCGAATAATAATATTTTTGTTCAGCGGAGCGGCTAACGAGAAGATCAGTCTCTGTATGTCATTTGGATTGGAATAGGGCAAATCGGAGACTGTCTAGATACTGGGCGTATGCTAAGCGATGCCGACAACACTTTTTATGTATGATATATGGGTATGTAAATTACGTGGGTACTACGGAGGTAAGAGACAAAGGTAAAAGATTATGATAGTTAGTATCATGATGCGAGCAGTAAGAGCGACCATTCTTGAACATCATGGCAATGGAGTGTCCTTCGGCGCGGTATGTCATTCATGCCACTTCTTTTTCTTTTGAGTCAAGCTTGTCACAGTGGCGTCGGAATGAAAGTGTGCCACAGTTAAATCACGAGTTGTTAGTCAGCGGACAGTCAGTGTCAGGCACGTCTCTTAGCAAGCCTCGCTCACCATGTGGTCTGTCAACCGTCTGTTTTGCCTTCGTAAACGGTGCACTTGGTTTTAGCAAGTCCCAGCGCTCCGCTGGCCCAACACGGCCCCAGAGTCCCGATCGGTCGCGAGAGTATTCTCATCTTCTTTTTAGCTTTCGTTCACCTCTTCTGTCAGCCTAACATCGAGTTGTTACTGGACGATGGACGGCGAGCGAGTGTCACTCTATATTTATTCAGCTTTGTGCGTTTGACGTCCCCGACACAGAGAACACCGACGAACGACTGTATCGTTTTATCGTCATCGCTTGCTAGTCTCCACGGTTTTTCCTCCACCCCCTTCTCTTCAACCGACAAACCCTACACGCCTCCCTTCCAACCTTTACTGGATATGTGGCCGGTGTACTGGGACCCTTGCTGCGCTGTCCTTCTTTGGACTGTTGAGCGCTCCGTGGTTCGGGCGACAATTGAGAAAGTACCCCAGCACTGCCCTTCGCTTGAAGGCAGAATTGGCAAGGGGTAGAGGGGTTTTGGCTGCAGGACGCACGTCAGGACGTTGCCAGACCTCCCACAGACTTAAGAATGGACAGCGGAAACCGACAGCGAAATGGCAGTGCACGGTGTGTATCTGGGGGGAAAGGGAGGCAGGCCGGCGGCTGGAAATCGTGGGCTGGTCGTGCGGAGCCAGGGTAAATATTAAATATGGCCACGAATAATCATCCATCCCATGGGACAGGCTGGGGGACCACGGTATGACTGTTCCGCAAGTTCCACGGACGTCAGCTTAGTAGGGTCTAGATTCAAGCGAGTTGGTAAACTGGGCTTCCTGCAGTGCCTCCAATTCCACCTCTTCCTCCATTTCAGTGCCCCTGAAACACTGGGGCCTGGCTCCGTACTCTGTTAGGGGCAAGTAAGAGAACGATGACTTCAGGATCTCCAACTCAGGCCTCACACTGCTGCTCTCAGTACTTTCTTTCTTTCTAATTAACGATTTGCACTACTGTCACGTCGGCTTTTATTCCCAGTCGAAGCCGGCTGTGGCGACGGCGACAGCGGCGGCGGCAGTAAGAGTAACGTCGGTGCTGTTGCAGCTGAGAATAGACAGAAAGGGGAGGAGTATCAGGGGCAAAACTAAGCGACACTGAACGACTGCAAGCTAAAGATAAAAAAAAAAATACGTCACTCGTGCGGCCTGTGGGGAAAATGAGTTTGTGTGTAGACATTTGGATGCAGATATGAGCGTGTGCCTACGTACACTTTGCACGATGTGCGGCACAAATCCGTAGATGACTTATACGAACGAGGCAGAGGGCTTGTTTCGCTTTTCACCACCGCCGTTCTGACAGACAGACAGACAGACAGACAGACAGGGTGACTCGCTTTGAAATTCTGCATATCGCAACGCGTAAATCGCTGCTGCTGATTGTGCTTCTTCTGACATAGTTACCGTGCTCTGAATCGGGGCTTTTCATAGCCGCAGAAAATGACAGTATGTATCCGAGTAGAATGAATATGGAGCGTTATAGAGTAGTGAGCTGAAAGTGATGGCGTTTTTGCAGTTCTTCGTCCTGAATGTTTCTCTCTTCACTTCACTTTCGTACGTTCCAAGGACAATGCGGAGGACCTAAGGCTTCTGGCTCCACCGGGGTGCCAGCGTTTCCCGCGCAACTGACCTGCGTTGTCGTTAACCTAGCTGGCCAACCCAGATGCCATGTTCCCATAACGCCTAGATATTGTTGTTGGCCCCAAACGAAAAAACCGTTACCGCCTGTGCTTACCAAGATGGAAAGAAACGAAGCAACCCTGGGCGAACAAACGAACGAACACATGATGAAGGTTGTCTGTTACAATGCGGAGCCAAACGGAGGCTGAATAGCCCGGAACCGGAAAGCACAAGGAAAAAAATTCGATTTACGCATTAGTGTGACTGTGTGTTTGTCTGTATATGTTTGCAAGTAACCTAAGAACGATGCATGCAGCAAAATGATGCGGGTGGCAGCAGCAACGTTGTAGGTTTAGGCAGGTAGGTTGTATAGGGGTGATGTGAAAGTGATATGGAATACATACGTAGCGGTAGTTAGAAAATTCTGCTTGGCCTGCGCAGTTTGCGAACCTGCATAGTGGATACGGTAGCTTCACATCTAGGAGGACAACGAGTCGCTGTTTTGTAAAGAATAAAAATACCCGCTTTGCCTTCGCACAGTACCATCCTTAGACGTAGGATTCAGCGAATGAACAACCGATACTGTGATGACTTTCACGGACAAAAAATGTATGTGTTATAGACGTAAATACGTGAAACAACAGATGCGGATCTATACGCTACGATGTGAGCTGCCTAACTAGTCTCTTGCTCAGTACTCTCGCATATGGTTAAGGGTTGCGTATTAAATGTCCATTGTAAGTAAACAGCAGCAGTCTCGGTGTTTAGCCGAAACCAGTTAATAGCTATTAAATATAACCAGGTGCCATCTTGCGCACCCTTTTATAAGATACACAAGTTATCTCTACTTGAAGTCGCTGTTTAATAATTTTAGGTGCCCAGTTGAATCTTGCTTTTCGAAAATTAATTAGCATTCATTAGAGCATTCTGTCTACATTGCATTCTGGATACAATGCCAAACATACTCTGAATAACTTAAGGAGCCATATGTATTTTATGGCTCAAGCCAGCCAGTCTGTTTTCTATACCAGCTAGTTTTCGCCCTGTAATTGGAAAGTTTAAGCTTAACACATCTGTGGGTGAGCGATAAAGATTGAACGATCATGCTGCGGCCTCGTTGCCTACGCCTCGTAATTTGTCCATGTAGCTCAACCTGTAGGATAAATCGAGTGCGTACTGAAACTGCAATTAGACATCTCGAATAGTTTGTTTATTGGAGAAGAACGGCCAGTAAAACCTTTTCGTTTCTGAGTGTTGTGTTTATGAGACTTCTGCGGACCGGGACTAAAATGATACAGATTTGGGCGAGGCCTCGAGATGATACCAGTAAGATCTAGTACCTGTCTGTTTGCCACCATTAGTCTTATTCGTGCCGTACATCAGAGTAACATGTGCCATAGGCGACACAAGAAATAGTGCTGTGGATGGTTTGCCTGGCTAGTCTTCTTTTGCTGAGGCAGAAAAGCTTATATAGGTACATATAGATTTGAGTTTGAGCTCAATTGTGTTAGATTGCGTAGGCTTTCAAGTCAGCTCAACGAAGCTAACCTTCCTTCAAATAACACGAAGTCGCGCCGCATGCGCATTAACCACATCGTACAGTAACTTCCCTACCACAAACTTCCACGTTTCAGCTGAAGAATTTATCCTAACTGTTGTCCTATCTATTATTCTATCTCGGCACCCTTTCTGCTCAATTCACAATATACACAAGGGATAAAGTGGAGGCTTCGTATACCGGACGTGAAATTCCGAAAGGCGTGTATGATCAGACGGCGCTCAATGGGAACTCGGCAGGCGGGATTTTGGGAGTTACTGCATGAGGTGCGCATCTATGAGTTGAAACAGGTGGAAGACATCTGTTGCCGATGTATTAGGACATCGTTCATTCATCCCCGCGGAAGCTGAAATGCGTCGAAGCGTTGATATCTTTTTCGTCTTTTTCTCATATCTCAACAATACTTCGCGACCCTTTGCTCACTCGTGCTGCGAAACAACTTAGGTTCTCTAATGACATGATGCTGTGCCAAACATGTAGAGAGTACGCTTGACGTGGTCACGTCACATGACGTCGAAAAGGCGACGTCGATGCAGTCCTTTGACGTTTTATCGCACCAACTGAAGACCAGCAGTCGGTTCTATAGGCGCAAATTTTCCAGTAGCCGAAGAAGCCGTGAAGTGTTTCTGAGACGAAACCGTTGGCGGATGGAAGAGATGACCCGAAAACTGGGGCGGCGTTGACGTTGCAAACGTTATCAGGCTCCACTGACTTGGGAAAATGGTAGCAGTGGACGAACCATAGCGATAAAGCAGAAAATTATCCAACAGAAAACACTGAGATACTGTGAAGGGCTTGATCAGGCGGCTTGATAGCGGAAAGATGTGCGAATTAAGTTTGGAACGCGCTGAACAGGTTGGCAGCTTCCGACGGCTGGCGACGATTTAGGAAAATTGTACATCATGGGAGAAACCATGCTACTCGCACGGCTCGATTTTGAACCGCTAGTTTTCGCCTATCGCTCTTCAGCTACCGAACGAACAGCCGGTAACAACTGCGAAGCTAGAGCGAAGATACTTACTCTGATGGTACCGCTATCACGTATTGATAATTTTTTGATAGTTTCATTGGACGCAATTTTTACTGTTGCATTTAGATTTTGTGCAAGTTAAATTTACAAGAGCACTAATACAGGCATCTAGTAAGGCAAAATACAGCATTGGGCAAAATGTAATGATTATGAAAAATACGCGGATGCACTGGTTTTCTCCGTTGAGGATATGAAAATGGTAATACATTTGATGTATCCCACAGTAACTCAGATCGTTACATTCTCGTAGGTGAAAGCAGATTGACAGATTTAGAATTTCCAACACAGCTGGATAGCGGCATAAATATTACAAAATCCAACAGTTTCCTCTGAAATCACTCATAAGTTGTTGACTGAGTACTACCAGCCAAACGACTTATCCGTGTATTTCCTAGCCAAGTAACGAAACTCCGTCTATTGCGAAAAGTGACTCAACGATTGATAAGATAAGCGATAACCATAGCGTCGAGCACCATCACTCGCCAAGCCCTACCCACAATGACTGCAGAGAAAAGAAGTATCTCTCATGATGCAATGCGTATTCTTCAAATTGTTCAAAACCTCACCGTCGCCGTTCAGGCCTCGTTCAAGAAGCATCACGGCCATTCTATCCGCCCTGTGCCTTTTCTACTATAGCCTAACATATGCCGGAGCGAACTGACAGAAGAAGTTTCAGTTGAAAGGCTCGGGCAGACTTGAATCAAAGATAACTGACTTTTACTTTGATCTCTGTTGTCCATTCTTCATCTTATTGCTGTTTTTTTGTTAGCCGTCGCCCACCTAATGTACGGACACTGCTTCGGTGGCAAGATTTGAAAGGATGCTCCAATCGCACAGCCAAACCGCTATGGGTTCACACGCATGGCTGCTGGCAAACGCATGATCGGCTTATCCGCTGTTTAGCGGGCGGTAGCAACGGCGGCAAATTCCTTCTTGGATGAACCCAGTTTCGTCTGCGTGGCCAGTGTTCTTATTTAGAGCTGGTGTCTGGCGCAAAGATTTTTTTCTCATCCTGCTGCCAACGGTCCGCCCCGAAGAGAATGCTCGAGACGCGGTAAAGAGGTGCAGCCGTTGTTAGCTCCTTTTTGAGTATATCCTTCGCATCACCACTCGATTCCGAAAATCATCTAATGACAATGGACAAGGACCGTTCCATACGAAGCGGGATCTTTTTCGTTTTTTCGCATATTTCGCGCACGGACGGTGAGTATACGACATCACAGGCGATGATGGTGCTAATACCCTACCGACAGCAAAAACCGATGATGATGATGATAATGATAAACGGAATACGGCACGAAATCACGTCAGGTCACTGCAGAGGATGGTGGGGTGGTCAGGCGATGGACGAGGTACGTTGGTAGGATATCCAATTGGAATTATTATTGGTCGATCGTGGTGCTGCTGCTTCGTCAAGGGATGTTAGGGCGGTATTCGACTTTTGGCTATAGGTTGGACTAACAAAGCTACTAATCATACAACTGCTATTGGAAATTTACGAGAATAAAAACGAGATGTGAGAACGCGATAAGAACGAACAATGTTCAAGTTAGGGTCAATCATTAACCTTCCTATTATGGAAACATGTCCGGAAAGAACTGTATCGGTGCTTGTATTTGCTCACACTGTCACCAAAGATATTAGCCACATTTTGTCCCTTTGATATAGTTTCTAGTGGACCGATACGTCCATCAGCATGTAACTCTGCAAGGGATAGAAATCTAATGTTGCATCAAACATCAGTGATCGCTGCAGAAAGCGAGTAGACGTCTGCACTTAGGCAATAATCAACTTGAAGGAAAAAATCTGTCCTTTGCAATACATACGCGGCTAGTCTGATTTTGTGCAGTAAAATAAATTTTCCTGATTAGAACATTCACCTTTCTCATGCAATAGGAAACACGAGTTCGGATCAATGAAGTTAGTCCCACTCAAAAGAAACAATTTTTTTGGCGAAAATCCGCACATACACATTTAATACAGATCCTCATAACAATTTCTATTAATTAGTAATAAAATATAAGCCGTAATAGAACTCATTTGTTAGCTCTACTAAAATCTCTACGAGGTTCTAGTACCAGCTTTGAAATAAGTCTTCAGAGTTCGATACATATTGAGTGTCTTTTCTTTTCCGGATATTGACTTTTTAAGGATTTAAGTCGCCGTATCTGATGTCCCTCGTTTGAGTTTAGATAACAGAACTGAATTAGCCTAGAGCCGAGCTAAACCCAAAAGCGGTTACCACTCACTATTAGAAGCGTTGCTTTGATACATTGGAGCCTCTAGCAGACAATCAATCTGATATTAATAAGCGTAATCGTGAAGAAATGCCAAATGGGTGTCGATGTCGTTACGAGCTTTTTTATTTATCTGCAAAATGCTCAAGATGCTGGCAATCTTTATAATTGTTTTTATACTACATAGAACCATTATCGAATGCTCTTCTTATTTCAACCAATCATAAAACACTACAAACTCAAAACAATTCAACGTAAAATTGACGGCTTTGTTTAGAATTTAGATAGATCTCACGGATGTTTTAACATCAAAACTTCATTGAAGTCCAAACTCTAGTTATCGTATCCGCATACATCCGTCAAGCATACATAATGCATACGAATACTTCCTGACCTGTCTTTTTTTTTGGTTCTTATGCACTTTAAGCAAATTAACTTACGTCCGCTGTAGAATTGAGAGGGTCATTGCGGATTTAGAAAAGTCATTGTATAACGTAGCCACACTGGTCGGCTTCATAAAGATGTTCTGTTCGTCTAGTGTTGACTGTACATGGTCGCTGACCATCTCGATCGACTGCACATTTTCTGGTCCAGGGAATCGGCCGCTGTAGATGTCTGGTCCATCACAGAGTCGTTCACTTGGTCATCGTCGCTTATTGAGACCTAAATAAAGGTATAAGTGGTCCTAAGGTGTAAAACCACTTTTTTGTGGAACCGCAGGCAACCTGACGTTGTGCATCCGTGTTGCCTCGCCCAAGCTGACGTAAGCCGAGCGGCAGGTCGAGTGGCGCCTTTATGATTACTACGACGGCTTCTACTAGCGTATAATTCTAAGCTGTAGCTGTTTACTACGCTAGCTTACTCTGTGGACAGATCCTTTTTATCCATTTATTTTAACTGTCGGTAATTCTGAGGTGTGTTATTTGCCATGCTAATGTATACCACGCACAGCAGGTACTAGCTGAATGAACAAGTGAATTGTTACCGCTCTTAAGAGGATCCATAAAATGTGTCCGTAAGCCTCATTCACATGGAAAGGCTCCCAGTTAGCGTATGTCGCTTTTTCGTTTGGAGGTGCGCGTATGTGTATCCATGGGACTGTTCGCCTGTAGCTAATTGAATTGCCACAGAGGTGCCTATTCAACATCCGAAATGTTTTGCTTTTGGGATACTGAAGAAACGCATCAGCCTGAACGTAACAGTGTCCGAGGCGGCAATTGAGACGTCGCGCTTTGTTGCTGAAATGGCTTGCCACTGATTCAAAAAAAAAGATTCATATAATGTTTTATTGGTGTATTTTGGCGCCTTCAGCTGGGGCTGATTCAACAGATCCCATTGAGCGACCTATTCAGAATATGGCAGGTTATCAGTGGCTTCTGGTGGAGCACGGCTATCTTACCTGTGGCTGACTCAGTAGTATACCTTTGAAACGCACATGAACTTCGAGCTGTAACAGAATCTACCCAATCTTCCAACGAAGCAGAATCATCATGGTCTATGCGACTGTTGTTTCCCTTGTCGCTGTGTCGAATCGCCATCGCACATCAGCAAGAACTTCGGCCACAGTTGACCATGAGATATTGAAGCACGAGACTTCACGGTCGAATCTCGTCACCCACAAACACTACTGCTCACGAACTGCTGTTTGCCTATTTCTATGTTCACCCCGGCATCTATGCGTTTGTAAGTGCGACTCGCTCGAGTCACAGTTACTAGTACTACGGCTGTCAGTGCCAGTCACGGCGAGAGCATCAGCTTCGTGGGGCTGGCTGGGGATGCCAGATGGTGTCTGGATGTGTCTCTTGATGCCGTTGGTGACGGCTGACACAATACATAGGAACTCTAGGGGAGTTAGCATCGGCTAGTATGTTCAATCCTAGCGATTGCGCGCTCCCTTCCGTTGAACTCTTCTCGTTGCGTCAATACCGCCGGTAGGCCTTAGAATATCGACTAGCCTAGCTGCTCCGTGTATATAAATATATAGCTATAGCAATGTCTGTTCCAGCATATGACTCGCATTGGATTAGCTGTAGAGTGGGGAACTCGCTTTGTAGAACTGAAGAAAGCTGCAGGAATGAAACAGGGGGAAGTCTTCTGGAGATCTCCTTTATTGCTTTTGTTTACATCAATGAACAGACCTTTGTATATTAACATTGCCGCTGGCTGTTTGGATCCTGCATGCAGTTCGTAATGCACGTCCATTAGGTCTAATTTTTGAGAAAGAAGAGCTTTTAATCTCACATTCGAATCCAGTGAGTAGCAGTGAGTATTGGGCACATTTGATGCGTCTGGTAATTATTAGCGGATAACTGGGGTCGGAATAAGTGAAGAACTATTTACCGCGGTTCTTGCCAGTTTCTTCGTATTGACGTTCATAGTGGCGTTCATCACGTCGATTCATTGACGCGTATAAAGATATAATCACACGAAAGGCAAGAACGAGATAAAAATCGTTCCTCGTCTGTTGTATAGAACCGGCTGGCCAGCGGGCGGACGGAAAGTTTCGAAGGCGGTCTCTCTACCAGGTGCGATTGATGACCCTACAACGGATTTTTCAGTGGAAACAAAGTGACAAAGAAATAGTGAAAGCCGGGGAAGCAACAGAGGGTCTCTAGTGTACACCGGAAAGATTGTTTCTTTAGAAGTTCTTTACCTTGCGTTCTGCGTAACAAATGCGATTCACATTGTATCGTATGGGATTTTTGTGTCCTTTGCGCTGCATCGATACAGAACAGGATTAGTTCAAAAGACAGAGTTTACCTCAGTTGATTTTATGTACCCGGAATATAGGTTGATTCTACGCAATTGCATATATTTTCACGCAATCACTCCAACATAACCAAGCACTTTCTTCCTACTCCACTACTGACCGTTAACACGTTCTCTGATAGTAATCCTCAATTTTAAATGGCTTATGTTCGTTCTACCATGCTTATGAATCAGAGTAGCTGTCTACCGTTATTACCAGGTGAATCAACAGGACGAAAACTGAATCCCTGATTCTCTCTGGTCTCCGACGTGGGAACTAATTCAGTGCTGTCTACAGCAGGATTACAAAAGTAGCAATGCCAGTAAACGAAAAAGCCTTCATAGCTGTTCTCCCCTTGTGTTCTGAGTCTAATGTCTGCCCTGTTTGTCCAAAAGCCCTTTCTTCTATTCCCTCCAGGGGTAAATATTTAGTCGGAGTGTTTTATAGAAGATGGTGAGGAAACGAAGCGAAGCCGTACAGGTAGGAAAGAGTTTTAGCTTGAGGTGACATATCTTGCCTTCCATCAGTCCAGCCATCGGATATTGATGCAGATCAAAGTAAAAGAGCAAAACTGATAATTCCCTCTCCCACATCTAGTGTCTGTCCTGTCAAATTCTATGTAGGAGAACTGTTTTGAGGCCGAGAAGCTGTAAGTACTTTGGCTGTGATAAGTCGAAACTAGTTCTTAGGTAATTTGCCCGTGTAGCTAGCGTTCTTTATCTTGCCCTACTTCAATGCTGGGCATGCCCTACCTGGCAACGCAAGGTTTTGCCATGGTATCGAGCATACCCAGGTGCTGGTTAGCTTGCGGTATCTTGCAAGGGAATCTTACAAGCAGACACTGTTAGAGCCTATCTAGGTTAGTGGGAACCTAAGGCAAGGAAGGCTAAGAGTACCACAAGAGTAGCAAAGTAGGCGGAGCAAATAAATCTCAATTGCACCGCCGCTGCTTTCGCCATCACCGATATAGGACAAGCAATGTGCTGCGCCACCGATCCGAGTCTGGCAGCAAAGGCAGATGTGTGGAGTTTGAGCGTGTCGCTGATGGTGACTCAGCTGATCGTCGTCGCGCTGGCCAAAGATCGGGCAAAGACGACAGAACTTGGGGGTGGTAAGGTTGCATAGAACAAGGGTACAATACAGGGGATATGTGCGATGTCGATGGGTTGGGCGGATGTTGAGGTGGAAGCTCCAGCGGGGAAGCTGAGGTGAGCTTCGCAGCTTAGGTGTACGGTAAAGAGGTTCCAGAGTCGGTGGCGATTGTAGCTCAGAAAGGGGATCGAACATCATGGGTCGATCGCAGAAGGACCGACATCTCACCTATCGAAATCGGCGTATGTGTATAGAGACGTTGTGTCGAAACTAGGGGAAGTGTGTTGTTTCCTCGCACCTCCCTGGGGCAACACCTCTACGGAGGAAGTGTTTATAAAATGTATGTAACGACCCCTAGGGAATATCCATCCGATGAGGCTAGATAAAGTGTACCTTATATCCTACTCTTACGAGCGTATGAGACGACAATGAGCGTGCTTTATGATACTAGAAAGTGTCTAAAATGACTATTTCATTTACAGCTGCTACATTCTGATAATCAGTGTATTGGATTGAGTGGTCAGCTAAATTATTTGATAATTATATGATACCGTTGAAAATGGTCCTGCGTTTCCACTTTTGTAGCGTCATGCTGCCGATGCAGAAGTAACCTTTTTCATTTTCCACATTTCGAAACTATGGTAGAGAAAGGAAATACAACATTTAATAAAAATATCGTAAAACTAAGATATAAGATGATTCAACTACTTTACATATACTTGTCGTCTACTTCCGTAATAAATCCACCAAGGATCCAATTCAAATATATTTTTTGTGTTATATGTCAGCGGAACTTCTATCGTTTTGTATCGGCATACTAGAAGACACCCAAAAAGTACATTCTCGTTTTCCGCCGACTGCGCTTGTATGATCAATGAAAAACCATTCTTCGTACCGCACAAAACTTTATTCTACCATCAGGATTTTGAACGAAGGCGGTACTCTTAGCGTTACACGCACCTCTGAGCAGCTTCATGTTGGATTCGAATCTTAAACGCGCCTGAGGTGGCGCATAACGTGTTCGGATTTCCGTTTGCTGTTCTCCTATGCATTGCGCTCCATGAAACGCGACTGTATCAGGGTGACGCATTGAAATGGAAACAAACACTTCCAGGATGGACCGCCGTGTGGAATCGTACAGCCTCTGCGTTTTGGTTGTACTTTTTTTGTCGTACGCTCCATTTTATTCGCCCCGATGGGTTGAAGAGATAAAAAGCTCCTATGCCAGTTGAAAACAGTTAGATGCAGCGACATGCAGACGACATCTTTACGAATAGGTAAAACCAGAGCAAATCTTTTTTTTTTTTGTCTGGTACCGCTGTTAAGCGTTGCTTCATATGGTTGCTGGCAAAATATGTCTACCCGCTTTCGAACATAGACCATGACACGCTCACTAATTTTTGTAGGCGAACACGTTATAACTCCAGCATTACGGGATCCTGAAGCGAATATTAGAAAATGTCCAATGGATAGAAGTTGGATAGGCGTAAGGATAATTTAAGACAAGCTATCTCGATAAGTTAACTACGCAATAAGAGTTCCGTTTGTCTATCCGGGCGCCCCTTAGGTCTCGTAAGACACAAAGATTCGAAGATGATGTAGAAGTACTTTTCACCAAAACATATAATCTTACCCAGGTAAGCGTGATGCTAGTGTTATTGCCTCTGGTAACACCAATTTTTTTTTTTACATATCAAGCACGTCTTCAAATCAAACTCAAGACTTCTACAAACATATATATATATATATATATATATATATGTACAAACATATATATATGGCACTGATGTCATTTTATATATATAAAATGACATCAGTGCCATAAGTCGCCGTCCTCTCTGACCTGTTATTGTCTTTCAAGCTATTTTCTTTTTCCTTACATGTTAATTGAAAACCTGTGTATCGGTAGCAACCTCAAATCGACCGATAAGTATAGCTACCGACGTGTCCATACATGAACAAGTTGATTCCACGCCATAGACGAACGCTCAGTTCCGTTACAAGTTGTTTCTCTTTGCTTCTCTGTATATTCTTTATCGTGTACTGACCGACAAGTCGAATCCCGTCACTACTACAATAACAATAAACCTGCAACAATAGACCTCGTCCCGAACGTGCCGTTTATGAAGACTAATCCGTTCGTACGTAGCATTGTGGACGGCCAGTGTTAATGTGAAGTAGGCGTCACGGCGCCTGCCTCTGGCCGAACATTAAATCATATAATGGCTTCACGGAAAAGCAGGACAGCGCATGGCTAGTTCTTCGTGGTCGCAGTGGTAGTCCCCATTATTGTCCGTTGCCGCTCAGTAGAGCGAACACTGTGTGCTCTCTCATCGACAGCCTTCAGTAAGGGTCTATCGGGCCGTGATGGTCATGATCCCCTTCCTTTCTATCATAACATCAGCCCTTTAATCGAGAACAACCTAGGACAAAAAGGCCGTAACCCATTGTCCATCTTCAGCCTACCGCGTGTATGCACTTATCCTGCCTGCCTTTCTCTGGTCTTTCGCCCGCCCTTCTCCTGATTCGTCCATTTAGGCGCCCAGGATTGGTGAGACGCCATTCAGTTTCAGCGCTGTAAGCCCCGCGTCGCTGCCGTTGATACTAACGGTACTGCAAGCTACTCTAGCAAGCCGATCACCACCAGCGGCCACCAGTGAGGACGCTCCCTGCTGAATATAGTGGCACTGCCTTGTATCTAATTGACGTTAAGTACGTCGTCACCGCCTCTTTGGCTGATACGCTGGCGGGCGGGCGGGCGGGCGGGCGGATACCGTTGCAGCCACTTGCGTACTAGCCTTTCACCCGTTCGTTGTCGCTAGCGGACAACAACAGCGGGAGAGATAGCGATTGCCGCTACTGTTACGGCTTGGTCCTGTTGAGTAGAGGGTTAGGCACAACGCTGCTGATGCTGATCGCAGCAGGCTTCCTGTCGCAGCCCACCTTTGTCTACTTCGGGCACAGGCCTCACACAGCATAGCAAGAGAACGTGTCGAGATGCTGAATACGCCTTCCGCGCAGTCACTCGTAGGCAATTCAATACACTTACAGCCAAGCTGGGCTTCGACTGAGCTTAATAGCAGCTAACTTTAGTGTCAGAGATTCTACTGGGCAGAAGCCGGCGAGCAAACCTTTACAAGCCTGTATGTATACGGCTCGATATGGAGACATCATATATGGACATGGTTTTTGGACAAGCGAGACAGCGCGAAATGTGGATCGTCCTCGACTTCGGTAATTCGGCGCTGATCCATTGTCCGTTTTAGGTCCGTGACCTCGAAATTTCAGAAACTAGCTTTCACGGTGCCAACCGTGCTTTCGATCAGACAGTCGCGCAAGCGTGCCCATGGTGTAGCAAAGGAGAAAATCAATAAATACGTTAATATTGTGTTGCATATTGGAAACAACAAGGTTCGATAGAACACTGTGAGCGATACAGGGCCAAATACACAGACACTAACTTGTACAGGTTTAAGATTAAGTTGAAGTCATAAGCCTGTCAAGGATATTGTAGCATATTTTGTTTTGCAAAAGGCGATACGAAGAAAGAATAATCCGCAGTCTGAAATTGATATTGGAAGGTTCAGTAAATGAGAAATGACGGAAGAGCGAATATTACAGTTATTCTTATACTGCTAATAGAGGTTAGGTCGGGCACAGAATGACGTGGTAACTCTTTAGTCATTGTATTAGTAACAGTGGATAAAATCCAATTTGGACTGATTTTGATGTAAAGAAGCCTTTGTAAAATCGTTTCCGTCGTACGGGTTGCATTGCAGCTCGGCCGATGTTACGTCAGCCGAAATGACGATTCTTTGTAGGATCCGTCCTTGACATTGTGATTCATGCAGCAGTTTTGTTCAGTACGCTGATTATTCTTCACGGCCTATTATCAAGGCCAATAGCGTTATGGCTACTATGATTGCGCATCCTACCAATACACACTATCAATGAACTCTGAATTCGATTACGCCAAAACTTCTAGTAATACAGAATTTGCTTCGTAACCGCCCCGGTCATGCGTTCACATCTCCATTACAATTTATTTTACTCAATATGTATTGTACTATTACAGCGAACCGTAACATGTATACACAGATGTCTGTGATTATGTATCCACATAGAGACTAGTTTTGTCAAATAGGTTTTCCTCTCTCTACTTCTCAGTCACGTTCTACACAGAATTTGCAATTGATATATAACCAAATGTGTAAGATGTTGTATAATTGATAAGTGTGTTACGACTACACGATGTATTGTAGGAGGTAATGTCCCATGATGGAGGAGACGCGTTGAATGCGAACTGATCTGGAATGATGATTTATTCCACGAGCTGAGCCGATCTGCGTATACTCACCACTCAAAAGGTCCCGTTGGATTGATAGCTCAACGGCGGCATAGTCTAAAATTACCGTAAGTCTTGATAGCAACAACCAACCTGCCAAGAACCAAGGGGATAGACGTGAACACGTGACCCCGGCCGTGGGAGGTGATATATGTTTTCATTAGGCAGAGGGCAGGGGCATAGGGAGGCCTTGTGTTTGGGAGGGGAGAAGAGGCTTTAGAGAGAACAGGGGAGGGAAGCGAGCTCGACGGGACGCGAACAGATGCGCTGCGTCCTACGTAGTGCCCTGTGCTCTGGAGCAAACGCATCGTCCATTCGGCTGATAGACGCCAACGCACGAGTCCATACCATCGTAATTTCAGGTAGGGTTTTGCGAAAGGGCTCAAACAGACGAATGAGTGGGCGAGCAAACGAACGATCTGACGCTGAACATAGCAGGAACCGAACACACGCTGGGAGTTTCGATAGAAAAGCCCTCGGGGCATCCTGCCATGAAGAACAAGGTTGAAATAGAGAGTGAACGAACAATATGTGGTGGCCCTGTGTCCTCCTATTCTCGGGTAGGTCCAGATATCCGTAGAGGTCTGCTAAAACGATTGCCCTTGTAGTGAAGTCTGTGTTTGCACGCGATTACCGTTGCACGGGGACGACAATGCCACATGCATTTACATGGGCTTCACGCGATGGAAACATGAAATGGGGCCCAGCAGTGTGACCTGGTACCAGGTGGGCACACAAAGAAGGTAGGTAAGTAGCGTCGATGGCTGTGGTGTTACAAAGACCTAAGGGGGGTACCGATCGGAGGGAAGATTGTATGAGTTGACGGCGTATGGACACCGTATTTAGATGAGAAAATGTGGACAGCACCATGGAGCGGAATGCTAGTAGACAGCAAAATGGCGGTGAAGCTGTGGAGGCGACTGGCCCCTTTGGTGGCCTCAGTAGTAGGCAGTTCGTGAGCGCAAAAACGTGTTTCGGCGTGCAGCAATCACGGTCGACGGAAACCTACGTACTTGGTGCCTGTGGCCGCAGCAGTAGGGACCTGTGGAGATAGAACGCTTCTCTAGCGAAGTGAGCGACGACCATCGGTTTTACGAGTAATATAACTAACGGAGTTTCAGGATAAGCAGCGCTGTGGCCATAGGAGTCTGACTAGGCCTGTTTAGGATGCAGTGTTTGCTTCGGGTGGGCCCCGAACTTATCTAGGGGTAAAGTAACCAACGGGTCCCTCTTTGGATCGAGCTGCCTGCTGATCTACCGGTCCAGCAGAGTTTTGCAGGCCACACTGGCGCAACCATGACAGGCCGTGCTAAGGGCGGAGCTGACAGTAAAGACTCTGACTTCGTTTTCGCCGCTGTGGACGTTGGTAGGCGGACAGGCGGTCATACGGGCGAAGGGGCGAAAAGAATCCGCAAAACACAGATCCGCTGCTAAGAGTAGGGTGGCCGCCCGAATACTTGGGATACAATGTGGAAGCCGTTGTTGTTGTTGCAACTATTGTCAATGACGGCGAAGGCGGCATTCGCAACTAATGAACAGACTTTTCCATCGCGGTGTTGTTAACCAGCCTGCTGGATGTCTCTGACTGCGAAGATACAGCAGCCGTTAGGTGTACTGAGATCAACGGCAGTACGTATCGAACTGTCATAGCCTGCGAGTAGGACGTGGGAAGAAGTGGGCGGGTACGTCGCACACAAAGCTGAGCTAGGATTAGGTGCTGCTCGAGTTAAAAAGTCTTATTCGGATCACTACCGCCACCAATTCTGATCCCGAGCTCAAGCAAGTAAGTCGTCGAATTTGCAGGTCTCAATGTATAACCGGCAAAAAGGACACAACTACGGCAAAAGCAGAGATAAGCACCCAATACAAGTAATCGCCACGACGATTTGCTTCTTGCATCGGGGCAGATGTCCGAGCTGTCGGCGCCCATAGATGGCTACACGTAAGTCAGCGGAAGTCGGTGCAGATGAGGTAATCAAAAGAAGTTCCTAAACGCAATCGTTATGTACGTAGGAATGAGTAGTATTAGGAAAGAAGGGGGCAAGAAATTCTCGAAATACTGCAATAAGTGATATTTATCACTTTATCAGTCATGTACCATTTCTGATTAGAGATAGTCCTTTACCCATGAAATCGTTATAAGCTAGAATCCAGTCCCCTTTTAACTAAGCTTCATTAGCCAATCTAGTTCTTGTTGCGCCGAAAAAATAATAATATTCTAAAAGAGTTTTGCCTAAGAACGTCGGTGCATAGCCTGCAAAAAGTTGATACAATGCCTATCTGTGTTCATTTAGGCATAACGGCTACGTGCCTTGATCTTGGAAACGATTACCGAGATTCGGTCACAATGGACGCAATGAGCAATGGTTAGTGTTTTTTTTTATACATGTTTTGAATTTTGCAGGAAAAATATTGAAATTTTCGAATGGCCTCAGGATATGATTCGGACATGGAGGTCACATGTGGTTACGATATTAGCTAAGTTCGCATGAGCGTGATCTAGAGCTAAAATAGACCAAATTGAGAATACGCCAGATACAAAACGGCGCTTTCGAGCGTTTGCAGGTAGGGCATACATCGGGTGTTTGTCTTTAGAAGTGAAGGTCGTCTTTTGGCCAAGTTAGGTCACACGGTGAAATCTAAATCCTAATACCAAGAGAGAATAGACAGCATTTTTTTGACGCTACTCCGTCGTCAAAGGACGTGTAGATCGTGTATTCTCTCTACTTATATGACATTATGTATAGTCATTAGCGCGGTTGAAAACCGATACGTCGCGTTCAAACGTATATTTTTAAAAAATTATTGCAACTTCTTTGGCAAGCTTATTGTACGGTATTATACTACATATTCTGTTGTTTTAGTGACTAGATCAAATTAGCTCATTGTTTTCACTAGTTTTTTTTGAGACCCCACAGAAACCTTTGGCGAACACATCCTGCTCCAGAATTCCAACCTTTAGCTAGTTATTCCCTATTCTTAGCTACCATAAGCGGCCTTCTAATCCGCTCACGCGCATTTGGCTCGTACACGCATCAGCTATTCTATTACCAAATCTGATCGATGCCCTAGCCATGTTCTACAACTAAAAGAATTTTATTTTTTCCGTGATCCCTGCGAGCCTCTGCATCGAACTAGTACATCCCATGAATTGGCTACGTTTATTTGGAAAGGCGTTGCACTGCTTTAGCATATTGACCCTTGATTTCACGGTGGTTCTATCTGCAGACCACCGAATAGCCAGTAAATATCCATTTCAACTTGGCTGGGGTCTTTGATATCTACGTTAGCAGCTGACAAATAAATGTTCTTTATACATAGTATTCGCACTTCTGTCTTGAAGCTTAGTACTAGAGACTGAGTGAGCTTGCTTTCAGTTAGCATCCGTTTCCTGCTTCGTTTGTACGCCGGCACCAACAGGAGAAAATGAAAAATATTTTTCCTAACAGAAGTCCAAGTTGCTTAATTAATGAGGCTCTCTAACCTCTGTATATCACTGTTGTCAGGTTCCTGATCTTGATCTGGTTTGCCCCTAAGACCCCTTTTCGCACTGTTCCACGGCGCTCCTAGGATGCTGGGTGCCATCCTACCGTATCGGTGTGATTATCCTTAATGGCACGGGGAATTCTGTCGTCCAAGCTCTTATTACTATAGTGGCAGTGGGAACAGTCAACAATGATTAATTCCCCTATCAGCTACGAATATGGCCAGTAGTACGCTTGTTAAGTGGGCTAACATTGTTATACGTAAAAGTACCTGTTACCGAGAAGAGACGGCTGACTGATGGCTCAGCCGAACCGTCGAATACATAGAACTGGCATGGGGATACAGTAATAACGATCAATCCCATCTGACATGCAGCTAACAACTATGCATTGCACATTAATCTTTTCGTTATGTTATCTGAAGACACTACTATATCTGGCGCTTTTGCACAGCGCAGACAGAACGCACGTGCACGGTACTGATAGCGTTGATTCTCTCCGTACCAGTCCTGCACGTACGCACATGTAACAGTAGGTACTGCGTGTACCACGTTCACGGCGCATGTATTCGCAAGTAAAAAAAAAAACGCGTTCTTTTATAACCTGCAATATCAAGAAGTAATAAGAACGGGAAGGCCACGAGCAACATGCTTTTTTCTTTATATTTTGCCAACTAATGCATCGTATATATAGGTTTCGTCTGGCAGCGTTAAATTTTTATGAAGCGTTTGTCGCCGTGTGGCATCGAAAAAGCAAAAGGTGCTCTATCTTTCTTCACTCCACTAGAAGACCGCTGGCAGATTTAGTTATTCGTCAGCTTACTCTAGTGAGTTAGGATCAGTCGTTTCCACTCGCATTGCCTTTCTCTACCCACTGCAGGCAGACTGCCGAAGAAGCTTTCAATTGGTGCTCCACGCCGCTTCGCAAAAACTCTCTTTTTTTTGGGCACGGGAAAACAGGCCAGTGCTTGAACCGGCGTGTCGGCGGACCTGTCCTGCCAGCGTGGGGATGAGTTTAGGCGGGGTCCATGTCTTATTAAACAAGTGTACAAGGAGGAGCTTCATAAAATTGCTTGTCACTCAAGCGCTCAGCTCTACTTCTCTAACAGAACCATATAATATCCTTAGCATGCTTACAGATAGAGGAGATTGCTGCACCATATTACATACTAGAAATATCGGACAGCCATTTCAGCGACGTCGTAGCTTGCCAATGTTAGGGGTGCTGGTGGCGCCTCATCAAACACCCGCCTCGGGCTAGTTGGTATGCTTTCCTTCCGCACTTTTTTTTAGCGAGCATGGTATCACACGGCACAGCTTATGGCGAAATACCGTCCCTTCTGGTCACGTATTTTCTCGAGTAGAAACTTCAATAACCCCTTCGTTCTCCAGTTGTTTTTTAAGAAATGTAGACACTTCATTTGAGTGAACTGTGGCTGTGGAAGTTCTTGACAAATGTATGCGGCATGAACTCTCCTCGAGAAACGTAACGTAGATGTCAATCCCTGTTCTATAGAAGAAGGTTGAAAGTAAATATGCTTGCCCGCTGGTTCAGATAACGAGAGGCAGGACACTTGGGGGTGCATGGTTCGAAAGCCAGACATCATCATAAAGCCGGCGCTTACATAAAGCTCCGTCGCTGTATGCCTGCACGCTTTCTTCTATCGGTAGTAGAAATATTTAGCTTGTTTAGCGTTTTTCACTGATTCTTGCGCAAGCAAGTGACTAGAAGAGAAGCCACTGGTACTTCTACGTTTTCTATTTATTTTCCTGGGCTCTGTGCTCTGCTGTTTAATCCTGAGCTGTCATCATCGCATCAATGAAATAATGAAAGCTCTACATAAAACCCTAAATCTCAGCGCGAGGAAAGCTACGACCAAAATAGAGGAAAGGCTAGATCGTTATTTTTTACGGATAGCTTAACCATACAAGAATATGCGATACAAACTCCATTTGTCGAAGATGCGGAACAGATGGCGGCCAAACAACACTGCCTTTCAACGCTTCTTATTTGTGTTAGCTTTTGCGACAACAACAACAACACATCACCACTGAACAGTTATATTTAGTTGGATAAAGACACTCGAGTAGCTGTTTTTCGTTTTCTGAACGAAATTCAATCCGTTATATCTCTATTTTTCCGTTTGCCCCCGTCGGTTTCTCCGAACAAACCACAGCCCCTTTTTGGCTTGCCCCAATTCAACAGTTTGCACATGCCAGTTAGCAGGTCCCCCTGGGATTACTGGCGTCGACTTTCGAGGTGCGTAACAAAATCGAATATAAATAAAACATAAACTAACAATAGGCGCCAACCACAATAATGTATAATATTAATAGTGGCGCAGCTATTATTTACTACCACCAGCGTTATTGGCGCCTGTCAACGTTCTGATTTGTATTCTATTATTTATTTGGTTGTGGGTTTTTCTTTGAATGGAAGCCTTCAGTCGTTGCCAGTTTCTAATTCATCTGCCTATAAAGATCAGTGGGGCGGAGCAGGGAGAAGAGAATTAGAAATGTAGGAAGGCAACAAGCACGGTTACAAGCAATTGGACCGTCTGGGGAATCGATTGGAGCTAAACAGGGGGCATTAATGGTGTCAGCACTGAGATATCAATGTACACGTGAGTGTCTATTAAGAGATGGTCATCTCTATACAGAGAAAGTACTGCAAAAATAAAGTCCATTGGACGGTCCTAGTGATGTCATGATCATACGACCGTACTATATGCAAGACAACCTCAAAAATTTCAACTCTGTTGCTGGGCCAGTGTTGTTCTGAATGCATAAACATATTCGAATACTACGCGGTCCTATCGGATAGGTAAAAAAAAACTGCAGACATACGTTAAATCTAGGCGCTCTCTAAATTAGCTCTCTTGATTTGCTAGGTTAATTATCCAGCCAGTGCTCTTGTTCGTAGAATGGCTTGTTACGTTATGACTGCGGCTACAATTAATCCTATAAGCTCTAGTGCTCATTTCCCTTCTGGGTTCCATTGCCCAAAAATTGAGACGTTATTTTCCAATTAAATTACAAATAAAAAAAAAAATACAATGAATTGGTCGCTCAGCTCTGCTCAGCGACGGATAATATAGCACAATTTACTTTTGGAACCAGTTTGGAACATTCGTTTACGTGCGTATCTTATATGATATAGCGTTAATTTGGTCAGTACGGCAAAACTTCGATGCATTGACAAAGCTAAGCTGTAGAAATCAGCTTGGTCAGTGTAGCGTACTGTGGTTCCGTCGTACAGCGAAAAGTTAACTATAATCCTTTCCTACTGCCTTATGCAGGTCCCGGGGGAAAATTTCGAAGAAAACTTTTCGTGCTCCATTATAATAACTTGCTATGCAAGTAGACGTTCATGGAAGTTGAGTTAAACGGTAGGAAGGACGCTAGTTCCGTAGAAATGCTGTGAATCAAATCGTCTGAGCAGTTCTACTTACTTTAACAGGTTGGCAAAGAGGTATGGTAAGTTCGACAGTAAGACAGAACCACTGGAGTAGATCCTCGGTAGATGCCCACCATAGCTAGAATTATTATGTACAATACGATGGAGTGGTGATGAAATATATACATGCCTTACAACCCATAATAACAGTTGATTTGAGCGTCAGAACAGGGAAATAGGAGCGCGCCAACAAAGTGACGGCTATGAACACGTGAATGAATTGGTGTATATCAACTACCGCCTGTCAAGACAGCTCCCAGGTTTTTAGCGCCAATATCGTCCTGATTAGCGCGAGTGATGGGTCCCTCAGTGACCATATGAGACCTCGCCCGCTTAAATGCCCCCTACTCTAGATAAAATAAATAATATAAAAAGCGTCGGCACGATGAAATTAGATTAATATGCACAGAGGTTTTTTCTCTTCGCGTACCCGGCTTAAACTTGTCTAGGAACGTTTGTAAGAATCGGTGACCGTTGCCTGCCATACCAAGCTGAAAGAGCATAATCAAGATTGCTAAGACTGTGGCAGGTAGATTGTAGATTCCTTAGTAGGTTTTATTACAATCAGAAATGACAGTTAGACATAGGACAAAGAAGTATTGCCTAACCGCTTTCCATAATAACATGCTTAATTTCAATTGGCCTTTTTTTAGAACCGATCCTGTTACTCTCTGGGAAAGTGTACCTCTTGTACGCTTAAACATGGGTGATATGTTTTTTAATGATGGGTATATCCGTTTGTACAAGCGTAAAATTAGATAATTAGTAAGTGGCCGTGATTGGCATTAGGAACACAAGCCGGTCGCCAGACGTAGCATTGAACTCCTCATCAACAGTCAATTGCAACGAGAACCATAGTAATAATAATAATATTCTTATTAGGTTTAATGTTTATATTTATTCCTAGCATATTTTTAGGCTAATTCCATCTACTTCGAATAGATCGGCGAGTAATCAAACTTCAGATATGTCTAGGACACATATAATTCAATACGCTGTGAGTACCTCTAACTATAGAGAAAGAACGAGCGCTGGGATGTGACCAAGATGGAGATCACTAACGTTATGTTGGTGCTTCGATTGCACGCAGCGAACGGAACGCGTGCGACATTCGGATTTGGCCTGAGCAAATCGACAACGTTGGCTGTCGATCTCTCTGATCAGATAGATCATCGGCGTCCGAGTTAACCATAGCAGCTTTAGTCTGTGCCTGTTTGCCTATATTCTTAGCTCGATATGCTAACCGTTCAGCAGACGATTCGCGCTAACTGCTACTAACCCTGTGAAGTGCTAAGTCATTGGCGTGCCTGTCGACTATCCGATCAATATTGCATGACTGGACGCTACCGCTTAGTGATTCAGTCCCTGTTCTATGCTATGGCCGTTATATATTCGTTTCACATTGCTCTGTGTGCTAGTACGCCAGTTATTGCTACCGATCAGTACAGATAATAATAATAATAACAGAAGGTCTTCCGCGAATATAGCCTGCTCTAACCGTAATAACACAATGTAAAATGCTGAGCCGTACAAACTCCCTTTCGGTCGTCTGTTTCTTAATTCCGAACCTTCATTTGGGTCGAACTAACATATTGAAATCGTAGCTTTTCACAGGCGCGTGAGGTCCAAGCAATTGTTGTTTTGATTTGTCTTACTTTTTCACGGATTTTCTTGATCGTAAAAATAGCCGTGGCAGGTTTGTCACCTAAAGAAGTTTCGTTACTCCAGCCTAGACTCTTTGTTCAGTTGGAGCGTAGCGATATGCCTCTAAATGTTTGTAGATCGCATTTACTGCTACCCTAACATGTCCCTATGAAAGATCACGCTTTGCAGAATCTAATGTTATAGACAAAAGGACAAAAGAGAAGAAACGGTCAGATGGAAGATAATAGTCGAGTCGGCCATACTTGAACTGCTGCACGGACGCCGCAGCTGCGAATTCTTCAAACGAGACAGACATGCGAGTGATCGACTTGTCGAAGAAGTACGAACGACGCCCGCTCCGTTGGTCTGATCGAGGCTAAACTACGACAACGGTGGTTCTGTTATCGAGCCTATCGCGCTGCTAACTAGGAGCTTTCTCATCCTATATGTATGTTTAAACAAACAACGACGCCGAAGCCATGTATCAGAAAACTCCACATCTGTATATATTATGTTTGGCTCCTTTGGAAGCGATACTCCATCACTGTGTTGCTTATTCGTCTGATTTCCCATTAAACTGAATTACTCAATGGAGCATCTAGCGACTAGTGAGTAACTTATTAAAACAAATTTAACGAAACTACAAGACTTCGCAGAGTGAGTTGTAGGAAATATGTGTCGCACTCTTTATCTCCATTGAACAAAGATGCCTCACGTAGTGGTTAGCGCATCGCTAGCGAACTAGACCGCAACAGATAACGATCTGATGAGCAAATTTCGCGTGTATTTCCCGAGCTGCATGACAACTGAAACGCCAAACTTCCAATATGGCTGCGTCCCCTGCTAGAGTCACCGACTGTCATTGTGCAACTGAAACCCGCTAGACACGTGCGATGACAACACGGTCTGTGCCCAGCAGCAGCGGAGGGCTAAATAGACATAATTTACTTGTAGCCGTGACGTTCCCTTTCCATGACGCGTGCGAATGTCATCGCATGATTAGAACAGCGCTCGGTATCTCGACGCTCAAACAACAGGCGCTTGCCTGAAATGACAGTCTGTCTGCGACCGCCGATAACTAACGACGTGACCGATTTTTAACTTGACATAGCCAAACAGCGGCGCCATTCTGTGCGTCGGTACGTAATTCCGTAACCGTTGCTGCCAGAACGGCTTATCCGTCGACTGTGCGGCTATCGTCGTCTTTGGGGTATCTAAACAGCGAACAACAGGGCTTTGATCGACTAGCTTACGCGTAAGGACACTTTGAAAAGATGTGCACCGTAATAGTACATGTTGTAGCGTCAGGACTGTCCTGCTGAACTGGACGTGATCATACAGCAGAGCCTATTACTGCCAAATATCTCAAGGGCGAGAAGTAAACAAACATAAGTCTAGATTTGAGCTAATCAACAGCCCTCTAAGTTTTATTTGCTTTCTCACTGAGGCATTAGTGGGAATAATGTCAAATTATCATTGCTAGTCAGCGATAGCAGGTGAAGTACGCTCTCCGTAGTTACGAACCTGTAAGGAGATAACGCTTTTAGATATTACCGAGGCAACAACATATGCCTCCAATGTTGACCTATTTGGACGACAAACTTTGACTCGGGTCGTCATCTCCGTCACCGTGATCGGTATATCTGAACTACTATCATCATTTCAAGTTGAAGTTTTAGTAAATAAAGACTTTGCATTGACGGCCCACTTGCCATCTTGTGCACTTCGTTTTGACATCTCCAAAAACACGTACATTCTGTCAATGATATCCGTGCCACACCGATGCATCGGTATCCTATTCGCATTCTCAGTGCCCGTCTCACGTACGAGATGAACATAAGGACAAACTCTGGAGTGCGGGCCAACGCAGAACGATGAAAAAAGGTTATTTGATGACCGAGTAATGATTCCTCTACAAGAACTAGCAGGAACATATGGGTGATCATCCTAAACCGATATGAACGGCAACAATCACCGAAGCGGCGAGCCAACGCAAACGCGTTTTGTTGGGTCGACAAATACCACGTAGTCCGTTTGGCAACAGTACTGGGTCACATAGCAGTCCGTTGTTAAGATGGAGAGGAATAAACTCGGATGGGGGTTGATGATTCGTTTCAGCTTGACGTCGGGTGGGAACGAGACAAAAGCGACGTAGTAGACAGAACCCAGCGATATAGAACTAATAAAATTTGCTAGATTAAACGATGTGTGATAGATTAAAGATGATCTATCAGCCGAAAACATACACATCCTCCAACAACGCAGCTGCATTTAAAGTGTAGCAGTAATTTAGTCTACTTTTAGTCTTAGATTATTCATGCGATATGAGTGGTTGTGCTTTTTTCGAAAGGCTACCATTGGCTTTGTGGAAAGGTTCAATACTTCACGAAAGACGTAATATTACTGAAATATGTCTTACATTTTAGCGATTGTAGACGAAAAGTTGCAGGTTCGGATGTGACTTAAGACAAAAACCTGGCGTCTATTGTGAAAGGCCAAACGTTTACGTTTTTTTAAACGTAAACGGAGTTTTTGTGTTAGGGGAAAAACAGCTAAACAATACCACAAGTAGTTTAAATTTGACCTGTAGCTATCGAAAGCTAAAGCCAAACTAGAAACATGTTTTAGGGAGGAAAAAGAGCTAACTCAAATAAGTAATGACGACTGTGACTAATTCGAATGCTCTACACGAACGATAAACTAAACGTTAATATAACGGCTACGGGTGCGCTGCTAATGGCAGTAAATTGAAGTAGTATTCGACTGTTTTTTTTTTTTCTTTTATGTGTCCCGGAGAAACCGATTGACTTGCTCAGCGTAGTCTTAAACTGCTTCAGAACTCGCGAATTTCATACGTTAGAGGCCGCTTCACAAAGCACAGCTAGGATTTCTAACTGGGACTCGATGGAGCAATTCAGGTACTCACTGCTAGATCTCGGAAAAATAATTTGTTTAAAAATAGACACTGCAGACTACGTAGTCTGTCCCAAGACTATGGGTATTTCGTAGGAGAGGGGAATCTTTATTGAAGGCCGAATTTCCATAAGAAATTAGCTTGTTAGCAATGCCGAAACCATGACATTTTAGTATGGAGAAAATTATTAATAGGGTTAACATCTGCACCGGGTTAACGGCCATCAACGATGGGAACGCTAAAGGATAAACCATACATTGTTTTCTATATTTTTGATATAAAAACGCTGACATTTTTAATGCGTATCGAAAAAAAAAATATCCAAGCGTTCTTCTAGGCTGAAGTGTGTAATTGCAAGAGAAACCTGCAGCACTGGTGCTCAGACGTTTGTATCTATTTTTACTTAATTTAGCAAGAGAACTATAACGAGTCGAACTATGATCCATTTTCCTTTAGGCACTAATTCTCTTTGTTACAGTGCCGCTGGCCTCTATTACCATTGAAGTTTCAATTTCTCATGCCTGCGATTCAGTACTCTACCGCACACTACTACGTGAGTTAACGAATGTTGTAGCGTAGGGAAATAGCATGGATTTTCACGATCCGATTCCCTACATTCACTGCTGCTAGCGTACGGGAGCAGCTACTTCTGCAGCACACATCGGGTCTACTCGGAGCTTTGCTGCGTCAATCAGTTATTCTATTTGTTTTTTAATTTGTCCTCTTCTGACCAGCTCTTCGCCTCTAAAAAAAATCAGGATGGCTGCATTGTTTTCGATAGACGCTTGATGGACGTGTGTGTGAATGTGAGAGTGTTTGTGGGTGTGTGACTGATGGAGTTTTTTTGGCAGAGCATAAGCATAGGGAATTGGGCTAAAGAAAGAAGAAGAGACGGACAAATGAGGGACATTCATGTTGCCCCCTATACCGTATATAATTTCGTTTCGTAAGGCCAGATCGTCTGGGCATTAAAAAATAACCTTTTCCTACTTTTACCTTCCCTTTTCCTAACTCGTTTATTCGTCAAATGGTTTAAGTTCATAGTAGCCTTGTAGAGCCAATGACAGCCACCGTAGTCGTTTCTGGGTACGAGCTTTGGATAAATCATTGTACTCCGACATGAATACATTTTTACGTATTTAGTTTCCGCATTCGTCTAAAACAACTAGTAGCTATGTATCGACAGGTCTTTGCACCTGCAGCTATAGACGCAATGGTGGTCTTTTAAGGAGGGAGAGCTGTTTTATTCACGCAAGGTTTTTATTGAGCAGTCAGGATTTGCCACTCCTACGATTTACCCTTAGGGCCACCCCCCAGATCATCGAGAACTTCCTCATATCTTTATACTTTTTTTTCTCTTTATCGAAGCCGGTATACCGCGTCGACACTTTAGACATGAAGCCACAAAAGTAAAGCCTCAACGAAACGACCCCATTTCTCATCCGACGAGCTAGCGGGAATATACGGAAACAGGAAAGACGACGGGACTGAAGTTCGAAGCTGAATCGCTTCTTACAGTTTCCTCGTTTTTACCCATTTCACTCATTGTCAGTGATCTCCGTCTTTGGTCTCTACCAGCGATCCGAGTATGACTAGGAAGCGAATGGTGAATTGTGCCAATTTTCGCTTTTTATATCACATCCCACACCTTCGCGCTTCACCACCAATCCCAATGGTGGCGGTGGATATACACAGAAAACGAGTTGGTGATGGAACAAAAGTAGAAATATGGTAGGAAATAGTAGTCGATAGACGGAGATCCGCGGACCCCTGAAAAGTGAGGGGGTGAAGGAGGATGAGTCGAAGCTGAAGAAAACGATTGCAATATATCATTTTGCCTGCTTACTCGCTTCGTATCTAGATCGGTTTGTCTGCAGTACCACTTCAGGGCTTCCTCTGTAGAAAGTGTCCTAACGGGGAATCCTGAATTGAGAACCAGGACAGTAAAAAAGCAAGAGCAGTCGGCTAGTGAATTTCCATGAATCTGCGTGTGCGTACGAGGGGTGCACGTGCCCGATAGTTGGCTATTATGAAATCATCATTGTGATTTATGTATCTAAATGTTGCAGAATTGATAGAGACAAAGATATATGTATCGTGTGTCTTCAATTCCCTTAGTCCCTATGGGCATATCAAAATCAGAACTTTACTCAAAAACATTGGATACATGTGATTGGCACAGTTGATGCTTGTGTTGCGTTATTATTAGACGAACCAATTGTTTACTATCAATTGTAAAGGGTACATGATTGCACTTTGATCCTGTTGCTTAGTCTAAGCGTACACTTATCGTATATAGGCATACATCTCCCTAACATAGTAATTCTTTAAACCGTTTATTTTTATGTAGCGGCTTTTCCGAAGACGTCCCGTTATGAATTTTAACGTTACATGAAGGCTAACTACTGGATAATAAGCGACGCTTTATTCCTCTCCCCTTCTTTTCGTTGTCTTCCCAACCAAAATTATGAGTATCCTGTCACTATTTTGTTATTAGCTAACAAATACCATACGATACTGATACAAGCTGTAAACGGTTGCGATATCAGTAGAATCAAGCGCGTTCATGTTAGAAATAGAAATATATAGAAGTAGCCGACGAGACAAAAAAACTAGGGTTAGGAGTTTGATGTTAGAAGTTTATAGCGCTTGTTGGAGTTTACGATCTCCCGTTAAAAAAATGAGGAAAAGACTCGCTTTGCTGCAAAAACAGTCTGTTGTTCAAAGGCCCCTTTTCTCGATGGGCATTCACTATTTTGGTTTCAGACTGCCATGACTACGAAGATAATTACCTTGTATATATTGTGTCGTGGCAGAAAATCCCTGCACCGGATGATATATTATTATATTAGAACGGGAGAGCGGTGCTAAAGATAGAAGAACAAAACATAGGGGAGGGATGAAGAAATAGGCTGAATCTAAAAAGCCTTTCCAAGCCCAAGTAAAAGGTTCACACGGATTTGCTTTTCCCTCGTTATAAATTGAATATGGATTGTGTATCTAGAAGCAAACGCCTTAGATCATTTCTCGACGTTAGAGGGAAGTCGAGCCTTTGTTGACTCCGCTTACTACCTAACCTCTTACCCTTTGTTGTTTTTACAATCGACTGCCGAGTCGGCACATGACTAAATAGAAATCACAAAAATTTTTAACTCGCATACACGTCTTTGCTTTGGTATTAGTAGCTCTAGTAGACAGTTCTAAAAATCTAGCAGCAGTATGGGCGACATTATTTACAAAGAAACTCGGATACTCTAATATATAACAGTAAAACATATCTGAATAAATAGTATGACAATTAGACTAGCTTTAATACGCTATATATCTATTAATGAATTGATCGCCTCCTTGATCAAACTGATCGAGCCGGCCTATCCTTATAACGACTCGGAATCAACATTTCGTCTTGTATAGGCTTTGTTTCCGAGTCTTTGAAAACACTGACCTTGTTGTTGACGGACAAACGTACACTAGATAAGCTACGATAGATAATAATAATAATAATAATAAGCCATCTTGTTTTTTTTCTTGGTTTTTCGTCAATTCAATTGCAGACTCAGCTGAGCCAGTCGTTGCAATCGCTTTCGGAAAAAGCTAAAGGCGCAAATCAACTTATAGCTAATCTTAAAGGAATGTCAGCTAAGATCAATGTAAGTATAATTCCACAAGTGGAAAACTCGCACAGAACTCAACTCTGCCCCGTTGGCTGTTGCCGTGAAGATTTTTAAGAGCCAAATGACCTTTCAGAGGAAATCTGAAATGAGATATATATGGAATCGGTCGTATGTATTCTATATAGCCCACTGTTTATGTTGAAAGTCTACTGTTTCAAAAATATTATCATACTCTACGATTAATCATTCTTAAATTAAGCGAGAGTTTTCATAGAGCAGCGCCTAAAAGACCATCGATTCTATTTCTTTGTAAATAAAGATAGTCTTTTAATAATTGTGTAGTATGTCTCGCCTATGCGTACTGATATCATTGGACCGTTTATATATATGACTTGAATTGGTACTAGCCATGTTGTGGGTAGCATTGTTTGTTCAGCGACTTCCGACACGATCCGATTAGTAACAGTGTGACAACGACAATTAGATTGCTAGGATAAAAAAAACGGGCCAGTTTCAACAAAAGCACTTCTTCGTATTGCTTTGGCAGGCCGTGATAGATCATGCGGGTAGGCAAATCGACCGTCAGTCAACTTGCTACACTTCTCGCCTGCGATCTAACGCTGTTTAACGATTGAGTTCTCCTCATAGTTTCAACAACTCTTGCCAGCAAGACCTGACACAAACCATTCCAGTGTCGAGCCGACTGGCTCGTCAATATCCGGTAATTAACGGTGCTAACAACACATCGTGCTGTTGGCCGTCAAGGAGAACAGGCGCCTTGATGATCGAGAACATACGCCCTCATCAAGCACGTATATTAGACGCAGACTAGGTTGTTGCACCAAAGAAATTTAAGCATTTAGCACCAAGTCGATGAAACCGATCACTTGGGGGACGTTTTTGCACAGAAGAGGAAAATGAGCTTTGATCCTCGCAGATTCGACTTCATGGATGGCCCAACTTTATGTGTTTCACTTGTTCGCCTTCTTTATGAAAGGGGCACCGGAATAAATTAATTTTTTAATGGAAATTTACGTTTCAAAGGAAGTGAAATTTCGGAGACGTTTTTTTACGCTTTTTGCATCGCTATCGGTTCAACTCAGTTGTCTGTTTGACTGACGTGAATGTAGTCAACCAAAATCACCGTCCTGTCAAAATTAAGATTTTTTATAACAAATATGTTTCTGTTTTATAATGGCCATTTGCATGTACCTGCTTTGTACAAGTACTCCGTGTAGTAAAGTCGAGATTGTAGTTTCGGAACCTTCCTTTTGTGTGAAAGAGCGGATTCCTATTCGCTAGACCTTTTAACCAGCGCGCAGTTGCGGAATGAAAACTCTGAGGGACTTACGATAGCAGGTATTTCTTTACTTAGCTTGCTCACAGATTTTCGTAATTCTGCCAGGACGCGCTGATCTGACCAGACCCTTATACGTTGAAACAATCCAGGCAAGTATGGTTCCATTTGTTAGTGTTACGCTCCCTTTTATGATTCCTTATTTGGTAAACGGTATTTGCATTGTATACTGACAGGTTAATATTCAAAGCAGTAGTTCTGCAGTCCGTAACAGCTATATTTCATTAAACAAATTGCCAATCGTGCGTCTTTAACAAGGCTTACGGACATATTTAATAACTATCGCACAACCTGTATTGGATAACGAACTAATAATGGAGAAATTCTGTTGCGGGAAATCAGTTTAAATGCCTACGAAAGCTAGCACCATGGATAGCGTACACGATATCCCAGTCAAAATCGTTGGAATTGGATGCAAAGATGTACCTGTCGTTCTAAAAGTGTTTTTCATGAGGACCCATAATGCGCCTGACTATGGCCTTCGTGGCCCCACGAAGAAATAATAGGAACATTAGGGCAGGTAGGGAACCCCAAGCCACCACACAGATGGTGTGTGAATGAATACTGGATAAAGGGTATCGGAAAAAGGCCATGATTCTAGGATCAACTATTCGTCATGTTCTGTGCATACCAGAGGCGTAATGTAAATGCAATGGAGGAACATTGTAGACTGACCCCCTTGAACATTTATCGCTAATGGATCGGCTAGTTTCTACTATTAGAAGCCAGGGGTGCTGGTGGGTCTTGCTCTCCTCGTTCCGCACGTATGGTGATATAAGATCATTTTGCCCTCCGATGTTCGCACGTACCTCGTGTGCGAAAGAGGCAACTTGCTTATACGTGCGTTAGCTGCTCGCCTGTGGCTGAGAATAGACAGTAATTAAACTGTAAAATAGGGGATCAATAGACTAGCCTCGCAGCTCACCATGAAATGCTCGCAGTTGTGACATGGCCGAGCAACCGCACTGAAAGCATGTTTAATGATTTTGGTAAGTTGCACGGTTTCTAGGCTTGGGTTCCAGTTTACGTGGTTGGGTTGAATGGCTAAAATATTTGATCACTTTATTGTGCCCACTTTTGGGCGCTTAGGTTGTAGTTACGTATGCAATAAAGTAAACAAAAAGGAGTCGTTACATGCACTATGATCAGTGGCTGGTAGCAGTGCAACGAGTTGTTATACTCGTCTTTATTGGCTATATAAATACAAGCAAAGTACGAATGAAATTTGAAATGGTTTAAAAGATTTTTAGTTAACAGATTAGATGCAGATATTCATTGTGAAATAAACTATGCAAATTCCTTATTAAGACATTATCAATTCATAGTATTATTCTGCTGTTGTGGCCACCAGACTAGCATAGGCTGATGATACCCTATTGTGGAGGTTATTAGAAATAAGTGATCGCATCACCGACTTTCAAAGCTATTTTCTATCAAACAGATACTACAAATATTATCTATAATTGTTTACTACTCTACTGAAACTCAGTAACAGTTCAAGGTTGTAACTTTAAAGATCCAACTCCCAGTGGTCAGATTAAATCAGTTACCCTTTTTACCATTTGGATTTAGGATCTTTGAATCTACGATGAGCAAGAGCTCAACTTCGTAGCCTCAACCAAGTTGACTTCTAGGTATGCATAAAATGCGTCTCACATGGTTGTCGTGGTAGCTACCAGCTCAACGACCCACAGACATAGCACCATCCCATTCGGTTTCCGCTGCTTTCTCTACCATTTTGCCATCCTGGGAATTTTGCCCTAGCTTGCCCTGATGACGTGAAGGGTTCACCTGCGATAGCTCAGAATTCAGTGACCGACGAACCAACAGACGGCTTGCCCGACCGCCCTGGGCGCTCCCGACTTCTCTGCTCGTCTCATCAACGGGAGATAGACGGTCGAGCTCAGAAGGTAGCATGAGCCCGTGAAAAAGAGGCAAAAGGCAGGAAGGGATATTACATGCATTATGATCAGTGGCCACTGGTAAGGGGCCGGTAACCTAAACTTTTGCTCACCGGTCAGGGCATCGTTTCCATACGCATGGCGAAACTGTCCAAGACCAGCTATTTAGCTGGTTCACTGCTTCTCTGCTTCTGCTAACCGACTGGTCAGAATGGTTGTTCACTGCGACCACGATCACAACAGCTACCAAGACCTCCGTTGGTGCTGTTTCAGGCTGTTCTGGTACTCAGGGGGGGGAAGTGGCAGCCGAGAGATACGCAAGAGGCAGAAGCTACGCTACTGGTTTGACGAAATGATAGCAGTGACGTCATCATGCATAAAGAGCAAGAACGTTATTATGTTCGTCACAACACGCCTTACATGAATACCCCCATTTAACGCACACATCGTCTCACCTCGACGGGTCTTGACGCAGGCATGCATCAAACTTGTATAAAAGAAGCGCCTACAGTGGGACTCAGCTGACGGCGGTGAAGCCATTTCGTGCAGAGGGTAGTAACTTTGTTTGGACAGGCCGTCGCCGCCTAACCAGCCATGTACCTCAGGATAAAGCAACGCGACATAACAAAAATTTTCCATCCTTGAAGGCAACCAGCTAGTCAGATAAGTTTGGGTCTAGGGCAGATAGGAAACCCGGTAGAGGTAACTTCCTTTTATCATACCGTTTGCCGGATCCTTCTGTAACGGAAACGAAGTGAGACAATTAGTTGGATGAACGTGCCGGAAGGAATAGACATTGAGATCAATTAACCTCAGTGAAAAGCGTAGAATGTGATAAGTGCTTGCAGTTGCAAAAAACAAAGGAACTATATTAAGGTAAGAATTGACACCGTAACGCTTACCGTAGGCATATAGAATGAAGACGCAGGTTCTTTAAACACGTACTTTCAGGTTTAGGAGACTACTTCGACTAGCATGTATCATGCCGATGAACGATATGTGTAGACTGTGCCCGGCCAAGAATAAGCTAAGAGAATACAGCGTAGACAATGCCGTAAGCTCGATCTACCCCTCGACGTATTTTAGGATATATGGGAGCTCCACTTAGACACACAAAGGTATTTGCCTATTATAAGGTACCGTGACAGAAGAACACGTTCCTAACCCAATTCAACGTACGTCTTTTCAGCTTAAGAGTGACTGTACTTATTGTGTTTTTCAGATTTGTCTATATAAATGACAAAGTTGAGAAACTTACTGGACCTTACACTGATGCATATGTTATGATAACATTGTGCGCTTATCCCGATTTAATGATATTTTCACATATCTTTAATTACCACATATATCGATAAATTTTCCCAACCTTCGATGGTATTTTTTTCGGAGATATTCTGTGTATTTTAGTTACTTAATACAGTGCAGGAAGCAGTAGCGGTGCTCTTCATTCAACAGTGTAATGTTAATAAGCACATTTTTTATTCATACGAAAAGAGCTGACGCAAACTAGATGTCATAGTAAACTGGCAATCAACTAACTACGAGCTAATCCTCTGTTACGAGCATCGAATCCTCCGTCCTGTGCACTCGTCTCATTGTTAATCAAATAATACCATTTAAATAAGTGAAGGTGTTTGTTTCGGGGGGCAACCTGACTATGAATTCTTCTTGAGTTGGGTGTTCCCTAAGCAATGTGACTTTTTCTTGTCAACACATAAGGTGCCTCCCAAGTGTCTAAGGTAGAGAAATCAGGCTTAGCAAATGGCTGGTCGGCCAGTACTATAAATACCAAAATCCCCGTAGACATACATGTGCATGCCCTCTTCCACTTGGCTCCTTATCGAGTGGTGCCTTGGGACCTTTCCGTTGGGCGACAGCCTTCGCAACACACTTATCCGTGGTACTTCGTAGGCTTGCGTCCTGCGTCCTGTTTTTGAGAAAATCGCATCGGAGAATGTGCAGCATCGACGCGTTTGTTGAGTTCGACGGTCATTTCCCTTACGTATGTTCATGCACGCAGCTCTTACATGCTTTGGTTGCTTGCTATGAAGGGACGCGGACCGGTTTCCTACCTGTTTGCCTTTGCTGTCAGCTGGGTTTTTGCCTATACGTACAGCTGCTGTTGGGTGCGTTTACTGCGTTAATCGGTCAAGGGACCATAACGGCCAATATTTAGAACTCACGAACTTCAGACCATTGTCAAGTGGCGTGAAGGCACCGGTTCCAACGAAGTTATCACTAGTCATAACCCAGTTAATCTGGGGCCGGCTTCGCCACTGGGACTACAATTACAGATATTCTCAAAAGTACATTATCAAGCCACGGTATTCCACAATGGCGTAGCTTAGACCCAGACAAGTTGCCTAGCGCAAGAACCACTTGTGGATGGGAGTTTACCTCACACGCAACATGGTAAACGTGTGGAATCAAAGTCAGTAGAGGTACGAAAGGTTTGTTTTAAGGGCAATGGCCTTTTGGGTGAAAAAAGGAGAAGTATGTGCTCTTGATTATACGGTTGTGCTTTATTATATGCCTAGGGTGACAAGGGTCAGTTAGTAATTAAAATGTTCGTTGCCTGGGTGAGTATTCACGTACTGCAATAGACAATTAACGAATGCTTGTCTTTGGCCCAGCCGAAGTCTAGTTAGTAGAAGTACTTTGGAACCTCCTAAAAAGCAAGCAAGAATGACCCATTACTAATCTAGACTGTTGGCAATCTTGTGCATGGAATCATTTCAAATCTATATCGTAATTAAGTAAACACTCTGTGCTGCTAATGTTAGCCCCTTTCACGCTTAAATGTGCTAACCAGGCCGGTGCCATTGTAAATGATTATTTATACTTTTTTTGTACCGTCTCTACATCTTACCTAATTCGCTTGCCTGTATGTAATGTAAGACCTGTCCGGCAGTAAAAACTTACATTACCCGATGTTCGCACTATATAATAACTCTTCTCTATGAGCCAATAATTCGACAAAGATGGCTAATTAACATGAAACAACTCGTCCATCTCTTGCAGGATCATTTTTATCCATAGTAGAATAGTGCGTTGGATCTTTCGACCCATTCAGCCGCTGCCAACGGATCTGTGTGTATACCTCTGTTTAATACATAATCTTAACATCTAGAAATTGTTTGTATTCAATATTTACATTATTTCGATTAACAACAACAAATCAATTTGAAACATCATAATAATAACTCCTTCAAATGGCGCACTAGCCTAATACCATTGCCGTCTGCTATTGCTATTCAAACTGCCAACGAGCGAATAGCAAGAATATATGAAATGATATTGCAATATCCATAACATGGAACATCCTCTATTTTTAAAGTAAGAACGGGCTAGCTTACTCGCTCCTGCCTCTTTCGTCCCAGAATATACAAACACGTATGTATGGCCACTTCTTTGTGGCTGAGTGCTTGGTGTTTGGCGATGCTAGGTTTACTTATTGGTTTGTTTGAACCGTTTAGTATTGATGGTCATCGTGATAATGGTGGCACATGTCTTCAAAAAGTAACTTCGGAGCTTTGGCGGGAGCAAACTAGCAGCTACGTTCAGCTGTTCGATGCTTCAAAAGCTCAGCCGTTAGAGTTGCCCCGCGTCGACCATCTTCTGTGCATCTTCTCGTACCTTTACCTTCCCTTATTTTTTCCTTCCGTTTTTCTTCCTTCCGTTCTAGTTTTTCCTTCCGATTTGCTCGATAGTTTCACTGGGTCAATGCTTAAGAGTGAAGCGCGTAAGCTTTTAACCCTACCGTGGGCTGCCTGATACCCGTAGTCTGTTGGGCGGCTACTGCAGCTGGTGGCTGACCAAATAGGCAAGTGGTTCAATGGCGTTTGGCGTGTACACGAGTTTGCGTCGCATGAAAGGGCCATCTCATGCTATGGCTGCCACTCGATGAAAAGTAAGCCATCTTCTTTGAGGCACTCTTCTTCTAGATGACTGAGCCCGACAATAAACGGGCCAGCTGGTCGCTCTGAGTTGAATCGTTCGGTTCGCAGTGAAAGGGTGCAAACGAGAGTGGATGTGACAGAATCGATACGGAAACATCCTGGCGAAACAGTCCTAGCACGACTATATTGCTTAGCCGAATGGCCAAGTGGACATGGAAACGGTTGACTCGAAAACGCCACATTTCTACACATACATACACACAAACATGGATAGCTATGACGGCCGATCAAAATTTCTGCTACCGACAGGTGTGAGAAACACTTGCCGTTCAGTGACTGGGGAAAAATCATCACTGTTTGACGGTTTAAATGATTATTGTTAGTAAAAGACAAATTGCATTGCTATGTTAGATAAAGGTGATGTGTATTAGTACGGGCTGCAGGCCTGTGGCCGTCTCAGTGCGGGCCTGGAAGTTCAATTTTTGCCGAAACGTATTTCTTCAATGGAAGTCACAATTTCGGCTAAATATAAAGCATATAAGGCAGTCAACACCTAAGTGATGATTTCCTGTAACTTACTTGATTTAAGTACAAAAAAAAGGTAAGATGTTTCGGGCTTTACGTCTCATACTTACGCTGTGACGAATTGCTTCAGGCGGCTCGTTCCCCCCGCCACGGAACAAAGGGTTCCCACACCCAAATCTGAATCTAGACTACCATAGGTTTAGTAGGCGAATACGCAGCTTAGGAGAGTGTCGCTTGATACCTGACCAGGCTGTTTTAAACAGATGAAGTAAGCATTTAAGAAGCAAGGTCGATGCACTAAGCTTTTAAACAATTTGAGCACGATATTTTTAGTTGACCTTAGGCGTCCTTAATAGACTAATGTCCTTAATAGAAGGACATTAGTTAGGTCAACTGCTACGAACAGCGTGATAACGATAACATATTTGTAATATTAGACAGAGGCATGAGGTTTGTAGGGTGATGGGAGTTGCGGCTCTATGTTGAATGACTGTAGGCTGTCATAGCTTGCACTTTCGATATAATGACCTGGCGGAAATAGAGTCGATCTTTACTGCACCTTGATGTGAGCTAACGTCTGGAAAGCCATATTGCAGGAGGGGAACTGTGCATGAGTTGTGGTAGAGAGGCATATAGATAATGTGCAAGTTTCTATAGTGTCTATAAAGTTTTAATGCGGATCTGTATTGTGAATCAAGACATGTCAGTTAAACCTAAAGAGCGATTTGCGGAACACAGTTCGAATAAATAAAAAAAAGGCTTGTGAATAAGAACCGCTAAATTACATAACGTTGGACAAAACCGTCTTTCTTGTAATTTTCTTTTCATTAGAGCGTAATATTGTGTTACTTGTATTAGATAAACACTTGATGTATTTAATCAGTTATTAATTGGTACCTTTCCTTTGAACTTCTATTTTATTACGAATATATTTCGTTTGCGATTTACGGTAATAAGTGAATGTTGTTTCCTCTAAAACATCTACTGATGACCAAGTAGAAAAATATTACGCCAAAGTAAGGTACGGCCATTGAAATGTGCACCTTTTTAACCATGTTCCCGCATCAGACCTATTTTTAGCCCTGGCGGAGTTGAAAGCGTATCCGCTCGATTCAGATAGAACTAACGCGAGCAAAAACAGGTTTAACACGTCGAAGGCCCTTGGTTATTATTTCTATATCTATAACACCGGTCAAACTTCGTTCAGCATATCGCGGTGTTTTTAATAGACCAATACTGTCTTCTTAGGGGCAACCGAACTGAAATATTTGAATAATCATTATTCATGTAGAAAAGAAGTTTCTAGAAAAAGAAGTTTTGGATTCTCCAGATAAAGACATCAAACTAGCTCAATTCTTTGTTAGCTTCGCGCGAATGTTGTGGTTTGCGTAAAACTAGATTTACCTGTCGTCTCAGTTTAGTGTTGTCCCTCGGCCGACGCTGGGGCGTCGTTTACAGTTCGAGCCGCTCATCTGCGGACGTCGGAGAAATACGCGTGGATCAAATCGGCTTTAGGCCAGCATTAAACGATAGGAGAGCTCACTGTTGAAAAAAAAATCCGGAGAACCGTAACGCCTATAGTAGAAACGTTACACTCTAGTGACACCTGACGCGTTGGCTTGCATTTCTCCTTGCTCATGTCATTGCATAAAATAAGTACAAAAATATTTGCTCCGGTACATCGCTTCCGGCAGACAAGAGTTCGATTTCAGGGAACATTTAAACCCAACTGAGAGTATCATGTAGTTTCAGAAATTGGCTGTGGTTGACATAATTCCGAATATTCCATAACGACGAATACTGATCTACCGGTTGAGCTAAAAAAGACTCTAACAGATCCGTATTTTAGACGAAGGCTTAAGTACGAGTTACTAACTCTTTTAGTTTACCAGAAAGCACCGGCGATATATGTGCTGACATGCTGTAAGCAAATCCGTTAAATATATTAGCAATCTTTAATGAAACTGGAAACCGTTTTTGAGACTTGAAAAGAATGTAGTACTCAGTACTTCAAGGACTCGCGAAGTATGTAAAGAATTCGGCGGACGTTAGTATATCATCCTCGTAGGTCATAGGAACGCAAATAGCGGTCAAAAACTGAATTTATAAAATATATTTTTTTTAAAAAAATAAATTAACCGGCAGTTTATATTGTTATGACTCTTTCGATAAGCCTCGTCGCCCTCAAGGTAACCTAGTGAATAAACATTCTGTGCATCATTGAGGTAAATATAAACAAACCCAAAGTGTCCGATGAATATAATCAGTCCATCTATCGCTACAAAGGCAAGTGAAGGAAACCGTGAAGTGTCAATCGCCTGAAGTAATGCTAGACGGCGGCGCAGCACGTGAAAATTGAAGCATTCATGTGTTATTATATCGTTATATAGCCTGAGATGGCAATTTTGTGTAAACGAATCTTATCGCCAGCTCAATATTAGGTTTAGCAGACGCCACGGAGAAGCATTTTCAGACTCCATAACAATTTGGCTATGTTTGCCAATCACCAGTGCGGCACGTGCTACGAGATCAATAGTCATTTTACAAATAGATAGGTGCATTAGCTGTTTGTTAACTCTAACTTGCTTCTAAACTGGTTCCAGCATGATCGACCAGCCCGTTAGTTAGACCGACACAAACATTTGAAATTTACAATTTTTTTTCAGCCTACCCATGTTGGCGAGGCTTAGGACAAGTTTTAACTTCTAACCCGCAAGGATAGTTGTGTTGTCCTATAGAGTATCCTGACTATCGGCAACTAAGCTTTCAAGTAAATCTGGACAATCCAATAAAAGGTCGTAGACCGATTCAGTTACGTACGGCGGCTAGACATCAGCCCGGCCTACTGGAACTACGAATATTTTTCAGGCGTCGGCCAAGGCCGCTTCGAATCCGACAAGATAGGTCAATCTAAATTTCTAAAATGATCGTAATTACTACTTAGGATGGAGTTAGTATCTTTATATCTGATAATGGAAAGGTTGAACCAAAGATTTATGCTAAATACAAATAAGGATACGTCTCGATTTTTTTAAAACTTATTTTACGTGTAATAAAAATGATTATGTTTTTGAATCTACTAATGTAACTGAGAGCAGCAGCAGCCGACAGTACCACACCGATTTAATGTAAGCAAGCTGTGTTGACAACGAAAAGATTTGTTCTAATTAAATAAAAAACAAGCTTAATGTTGCTTTTTTTTCTGAAAAGATAATTGGGTTTATAAAAAAAAGAGCCCAAAAATGCTCCACAAACGATGTTTGATTTAAAGGTTATTCTGAACAGGTTCAAAACGCTCATCCTAATTCTTAACGCGGACATTGTTTATAAACCTTGATCGTTTACTACCTTCCAAATCTAAGCGCTAGTAGAAAACAGTTTCGTCGTACGTAAAAGTAACTAGCAGCAATTCGTACGGGCAGTAGTTGAAAAAAAACTCGTGATTCAGAGAATAAGTTAAAGAAAACGGAAGGCTTCTATTGCACAGGCAACAAGGCCAAAAGAAACCAAATGCTGATAGGACGGGTGCACCGTAAAACTGCCCACCTTAGGAAAAAGCCTGGGAGGAACCTAACAACAAATTAATATGCACAGGACAGTTGCAGGGCAATCGTAAAATTCTATCGTTGTCGGAATTGCAGGCACGGACGAAGTAGATGAAGAGGTGGACGATATAGAACTTCGGTCAATATAGGCCATACGACAAGGCACCTTTCGATCACTCGTGTCAGGGTATGGTTTGGGGTGGAGCCTTATCTTGTTATTCAGTTGGGTAGATCATGGCAAGTAGCTTTTGCATCAAACATGTTTCACCATTGCGTGCTTCATAAGGAACCTTCTTGCTAAGCAGTTGAATAGCATATTTTCCTATGCACTAACTGACTTATACTAATGAAATAGAGATATCTAACATTCAGCGTATTTGCACTTCTGATCTCTTTATGTTAGTGAGACGCAGGCAATGTCAGAAAATATTTCATTTTGGTAATGTCAAATTAAGCCGGAAACCATATGCGAAGATAATAGAGACGAGACGTAGTAGAAAACTCGTGAAAGTTATATCTTGCATGAGCAACACATTGCGTGCAGTCTACTACTGTTATATTTAAAAAAAAAAAAAAAACCATTAAAAAATGATGTCACACGAAATGGTGCTTGATTGTAATGTAACTCATGTAACAAGACGAAAAGGCAGGCAGCAGCTTACAATAAACCTTCGTCTTAGCGACAGGGTAATTTGCGGTGTATTTTTATTTCGCTCTGGAAAAACAGACACCGTCTCCAATAGCCTAGTTACCTGCAACTTCTTTCTTCAAAGTCCAATGCGTTAGCTATTCAACATAACCTATTGTGTATTCATAGTAAATGATGGGGTCAACTACTTACTCGTCGTCTTGTGCATTTTTCTGAATACTTGAGGGGTGTTGGGGCTGAAAGGAAGTTATGACGCTCAGAAGCCGCCTAGGAACTGAACGAAAAAAGTACAAAGTATCAGTTAGTACTATAAAAACTTTTGTAGCAAAACGGCAGACCATAATATCTTAATAAAATCTACTCATAATATACTAGACTGACCGCTTTGACAACCATCAATTCTCTTAGGTCGCTAATTCAGGTGACTAGTAGAGAATCTGATTTCATACGCAGACTGCTATTATCGAATATTTAGGAAACGCTATAAACTTTGGTTTGGATGCATTTAAAAAGACCACAAATAGCTCTGATTAGGTAGTCATGCTTGTACCGTTTTCTAGATATCATAAACTCCTTGAAGGCAATGCAGTTCGCATTGAACTTAGATCGGGAAATAAAGGGATAAACAGGTGTCACCTTTCCTGGAATCTTCCCGAGCCCTATTGGCTCTCGAACGGAGGCGAAAGCGGGTTTTCTGTCCTTCTCGTTAAGGGCGAGCAAAATATACGAAACTCACAAAAAGGCGGTTGTTCTTTTTGCGAGTGCCTTCGGGGCAGGAGGGCGTGATAGATTTTTTTTTCTCTGCGCCCTCCTTTGTGAGCCCGAACGTTGCGGAACACATTTCAGCTGGAACGTACGTTGCCCCCTCTTTTCACTGAAGACCTTCTAAAACTTTGCCGGTGAATTTGGCAAAAAAGACAACGAACTCGGACCAAGTCAGCAGTCTTATAAAAGAAATGTAATTGCTTGGAAAAGATGGGAGTGATATGGGCGTAGGCAAACGAATTCTTACGATCCAGTGATGGAGGCAGCGTTAGAGACAAGCTTTATTTAGTTAGCTCTGTAGAAAGTCGTGTGGGATCGCGTTGGGCCACGTTTGCTGATACTGACTCCAGCGCTAGCAGTCCAGGTTATTTCGTCCTCGGGCATTTTGGCCCACAAATCAGAAAGGAATGTTAGTAACCGCGGAAAAGCATTACTCTACATCAGTCGTGGCTCAGATACGCCCCAACCAGTTCTTCAGTTTTTCGTTGAAAGCTGCGCTAGAGGACATTTTATACATACTTCACACTTACATAAATTGAGACCGCGGAGAAGCAGCTAACTGACGCATCTTTTCAATATTTACGTGCAGCCGTACGTTTTTATTGAATTTGTTGTAAAAATGTTTGCGACGTCTTTATACAGAACGTATGAACTTGACTACTGCCATCTTTAATAAAAATTACAGCAGATATTTGAACTAATTGACAAAGTTTCATTATTTTTTACAAGCAGTTGCATGCTCTGCAACAACTTATTTTATGGAGAATGTAGAGAAAAATTCATGCAATCATGCTGACTTATCTTTCGCCACCTTCAATAATCTTTGATGCTTCACAGGAAAACTGTGCGACACTCGAAGAATCGATCCGCTCGCAGTGCGCTACCCTTATCGAAGCTATACAAAGACGCCGGGACGAACTTATCTCGGTAGCTCGCCTCGAAAGAGATAACAGATTGGCGAAGATATGCGACAAGGTCACTCAGTGCAGCCGGGGACTTCAAGGAACTACCTCACTTCTACAACTCTGCATTGAAGCTCTCAAGGAACCAGAACCAACGGTGTTTTTGCAGGTGAACATTTTGGCCCTTGTTTTTGCCATGCCTAGATGAGTCAAGAGTTGGGGCTCACAATGTTTGCTTCAACAATTTTATATGTTCTTTGGTAATGAGTATATTATGTTTAGAGCACTAATATACATTTACAATAGCAAGTCACTACTTGGGTCAGGATTCTCTAGACTTCAGTCAATAGAAAACATTAGTTAATCCATTGAATTCATTCCAATCATGCCAGATTGGAGGACTTCTCATCAATCGGGTGAAGAACTGTAAGCAGGAGTGGAACAAGGAACATCGCCAAACCTCAGCGATGAATAACTTCGACTTCGAAATCGACTATCAGGCCGCTCACGATCAGATTCGCATGCTAGATTTTACCAAAAACAAACGTAAGGACATCTACATTCAGCTCGTTTTAGATAAATCAGTGTCTTTCTATTCGTACCCAGAGAATTGAACTGTAGTTGATATTTTTAATACATTTTCAGTATGATATTATCACTTTGACAACTTAAACGAAAAAGTTTAGTTTGGCGTCAATGTTAAACAATGAGATATAACGATATCTGCGTGTACCGCTGTCAAAATAAATCTCATACAAGTGAGCGCATAGATTTACGACTTGGTCTTCATCTATTCTTACATGCTCACTGCAGAGGATACGGATTCAGGTTGGTATATGGCTGTCGGTTGCACAAAATTTTCATTGTTGTATTTATCCCTATGATAGCGCCTACTTGGAAACAGTATTATTGTCTCATCACTCTTTATGGCTTAGCACAAGAGTTTTTCAATACAGAAACACAAATGTATGTTTTACATAAATCGACTACTGATCGATATGCTGCTGTGGCCCGTTCGATAGCGAATAGAGGCCTCAACCCGAACGTACCTGTGTGTCGTACTGTCTTTCCTGATCGTATAGTCTCCTCTACAAACAAATTTAATACATTATTGTATATAGTGCTATAACGATGTGGATTCTGCATTTTAAAACTAACTCATTGTATGTAAGCTTTTATTGTAAGCAATGCCTTTGTAGTTCGTACGTGGCGTTTCTCTCCATCGACCCCAATGTCCGACTTTCCCCGATTGATTGAGTACGACATTTGTTTATTAATAGTCTTTATGCTGCTCGATTTTGTAGCGCCTGGCATTCCCATAATAATGGTCGACGAATGCGGGGTTGTCAACAACTCGATGACAGTCTCGTGGAGGTCAGCCATTGACCAGAGTTTTGTGGACGCGTTCGTACTTGAGATAACCGATCATGACAACGCAACAGTTTTCCGGGTAAGTGTTACCTTTCTCTGAATAATGTACATGCCAAGCCAATATTGTCAGACATCCAATGTGTATTCTAGCGATCATTCTAGTTGACGTTCTGTGTCGGTTTGAGGCCCCACGTCCATTTACGTCACTCTGCACATTAACGTCGCGTGGCTGACTTCTATCAGAAGGCATCAACTTTGTAAATATGTTGCCTCAAACATTCTAGGGACTGAAGACTCCTGTACAGAGTCTTATTTTTGTATTTGTAAAATAATCTGAAGCATTCATGCCTGTACTCTGTTAGCGAACAGTATGCAAATGAAAAACAATAATTATGTGCAATTAATTGTTAATTAATAACGAAATAACTAGAACCTTCATTTCTAGTAATACAGAACTGATGCGTTTAGCGTCGGTTGGCTCCACAATTGTCGATGTGGAATATCTTATAACTATTTCGTACTACATTTACTGTCATCATTCATTTTTGTATCATCAAGCAACAAAATAATGTCAACTTTGCCACATCCCTGATACAATTTAACCAATATTTATTCCACTTCTCCAGGAGGTCTACTGTGGGCAGGACAACATCTGCACGATTGACGGTCTACATTTCAACACCCTATACAACGTTCGCGTGAAGGCTCTCAATGGACACGGAGCATCTGGCTACTCGCAGGTCGTCTCACTCGAGACCCATTCAGTGGCTAGTTTCGTACTGGACGCGTCCACCGCCCATCCAGACATTTTGGCCAGTGAGAATCGACTCGTGGTTACGGCCGACGCGTTCGATCATCGACTTGTGCTTGGAAACCTCGGCTTCTCATCGGGCGTCCACTACTGGGAGCTGACCCTGACCCGATACGAGGGCTGCACCTCGGATGTCGTCTGTGGGGTGGCACGATACCATGCCGCCCGTGATGTTATGCTTGGCAAAGACGAAAATGGCTTCTCAATGTATATTGACCATCAGCGTTCGTGGTTTTTCCACAACGACGTCCACCACACACGGGTTCCACTCGGCATTCGGCAGAACGATGTCATTGGCGTCCTTCTCGATATGGACCAGGGCACAATAAGCTTCTACGTCAATGGAACACTACAAGGCGGTGCACCGGCATTTCGTGATCTCGACGGCGTCCTCTATCCGGCTATTAGCGTAAGCCGTTTCGTTGAGATAAGCCTTCGTACAGGACTGGATCCGCCTTCAGACTGTTAAGAGTGTTGCTCTTTCTGACGGTCCTGATTAGAGACAGCCAGCTAAGATGGTAGGGAGTGCCAGGCTTCTAGCCCACAGTTTCTGCGTTACGCTAAATCAGGCATACACCGGCCATCAGTTGGCCAATCTATTTAAGCACAGGAATCGAACAATTCGCAGCCAGTAGGGTTATCTGAAAACTAGATTCAATGAATCAGGAGCTCCCTGTATCTCTGAATCAATTAGACTGACCGATTGATGCCTACTGATGTTTTTTTTTTTTTAGTAAATAAATAAAAATGCCGATAAGTAAAACTTACTGGAAGGAACCACATTTCAAAGCGAAACCACTGAAAATCAGCGGCTCAATTGTATAGCACAATGTTCATACTATGGCTAAATTAAAGAACACACAACTAGCACAATTAGTGGAAGCGAGGTGTAGGTGGACGATTTCTGCACAATGAAATAGAGCGTGTGATCTACACTATGAAGTGCGAGGTTATTAATTAAAACGACGACGGCAACCACAATAATGATATGACCAGGGTTCTATGCAGACGATAGCATGCCAACTATCTTCAACATTATAGCTATTGTATGTCTTATTCTTCCCGCGTAAGCCACAAGGTGAAATACGATGGAGCCCACTTTTCTAATGTTTATCATTCACACAACTGTACAATCTAGTCATAACGAATAGTTCTGAGTGGGTCGCTACGCGTTCACACGACATGATGCGCTGATATGCCAAGGACAAGGCGAGAGGAGAAGCGATGCAAACAAAAAAATATGACTGCCATTCTCATGTTCTACTTAACAAAAAAAAACATTGCACGAAATCATATTAGTTCTCTCTTGAAAAGGCTGTGGGGTTAATGCAAACTATCGAATTCAGCTTTTTCCCAAACGCTACCATTTATCGTGCATAAAGGAATATTTACATCTTATACTCAAAAAAGGGTGCATGTGTGTGTATATATATATATATATATATATATGCGTCCCACATGCAACTTGCATATACGTGACACGTACATATATATACACATATATTTGATTTGTACTAACTACAAATTTTTCCGCCGATTTTGTAACCGCCATCAATTAGTTATAGCTGGAAGACAGATAGACGTGTCGTAAAAATACAAGTGATACTATAAAAGCATTATGCTAAAGTTGACATGATTTGTGATTTTAACGAAAAAAAATGTGATCGTGAGTGATTAATGAAGTGCTGAAATGGTTCTACACCCGCAAATACGGCAGTGTTATGGTTAAACGTAATTATCTGTGGAAACTTTTGTGGTCATCGTGTCTTGGTCGTGTGTGGCCGCTTGGCCGGTGTATTCATGTTTATATTGCCTGTATACAAAGATAAATAAAACCGTGCCCACCATTTTACATTTGCTATACATGCTAATTACGATATCGTATTTAAGTACCATTTCGTTTTTTTTCTTGAAACATATTTTATTGATTAAATATCGCTGATAATGATCCAGCAACGAATATATGCAGTTAGGAAAATTATCCAAGCCACGAAGGTCGATTAGAGGAGAAAACGTTATCTTACCTGGAGTAGAATAGAATTAAAGAGAAATCTTTTGTTTCACATTGCTTCCAAAAAAAAGTAGTCAACCATGGCGAAAGTACAGAGCATCAGAGTCGAGAGGTCAATGGATAACAGTAAATGACAGTAGTTTTTCTGGACATTGAGCTCCGATAAATGGCCAAAGTTTAATTGAAATTACTTTCAGTTAGTGGTAATTGGAACAAACGGTTTTTGTAGCTGCCTGTTGAATTTCGTTAAAATTGTTGGCAGAGAGCTTGTCTTTACTGGGGACAGCAAAGGGTTCTAACTCAAGACGGGAACCATTGACACTTTTATAGGAATCGTACGCCCGCTCATACGTTGTGATCGTACACAAACGCAAGCTAGGAGAAGGACAATGCTGATTAGAGATGATAGATCATAAAGGGGTGTTCGCCTGACCCAGATGTGGGTAATGAGACATAGACAAGCGGCAGTACATGACGTCGTAAACGAGTTATATATCTATGTGAAACTCCGGTGCAAGCAAACGCCGGACACAGCAAAATACTTGTACACATATATACATTTCATTTAAAGGTGATTGACAGGCCTGGAGGCACCGTTCACAGAAGCGAAAAAGCACCCAACGTTGATAATAAAATATAACAAACTAAAGATTATACCATACAGATATACAGTATATGTAGGTGTAGAGGACGGCAGGCACATATCAAACCCACACAATATCAAAATGTTTATTTATCTAATAAATATATGCTCGATCAGAATAGCTTCGATCGACTTTTTAATCCACTACAAGTATTGCAACATGATTTTCAAGTGCGCCAACGGCAAAAACAAGAGCCCGTCTCATTTAGAACATATATATTAGTAGCTCGTGAAAGCGATATTGCTTTAAATAAAGAACAGACTGCAATCTTGTGATGTAAAATCGTATCAATTCGTTACGATATTGTCGACTTGGGCTCGGCATAATAACTCTAAGGTAGATCTCGGCACTCTATCCTTTTTTGTATGAATCCTTCTAATGATATATAGACTACTCCTGATTCTAATAGACAGGTTGTAACGCGTGATAAGCAAATGCGCTAAGAATTAAGAGACGCACGCAATAAAATGGTGGACGATATAAGAAAGGCTAAAAAAAAAAAGGAATACCCTTCTTATTATACGATATAGTAAACAGGTAAAACGTTCAAAATGGAAAGGTTCGTTACCACGAACAACAAGCCTCTAAACAGCTGTGTTTCCCATGTCTAAAGCAACAAGTTCTACAAACCCAAAAGTGTCAACGAAAGCTGAGAATATGGAGAATGTTCAATGAAATGGACAAAAATGCCCGTGCAAAACAATTCGAGCTCAGAAGTTTTGAAGACCAGTAATTGTTGTGATGTTAAATCATACCAGTCCATAAGTATATCATTTATCTAGAACCAACAGAAGAACTGGACTTATGGACATATATAGTGGCAAGACCTGTTAAATTATTAGGTAGACATCATCAGCAAAGCTGATCGACTGACGTAGTAATGTAAATGGAACAGTTATTATAGTTGACACAACGTTTTAAGTATTTAACCCTTTAGGAGTTGCTTCACAGGAACGGCTCTTAGCACGAAAAGTGTGATGTAATTAGCCATATAGACTTCACTACAGCGGTTTTTTAGCATCTTTTCGGTATTATTCCTTAGCATTATTGGACTCCAAAGCATGCTCTATGATATTTAAAGTACCTTTTTCCTTCGCGTTTTTAGTATAAGATTAGCACATGATCATGTGCCTGCGATTAGCACTCTTTCATCTCAGCCTTAAAACTGTGTCTTAAGAGTATTCTATTAAAAAAATCTACCGGAAATATAAGGTAAAATATTAAAAAAAAAAAAAAAACTGCGAAAATTTTGAGGGCGAAGTATGCATAAACTGCCTATTTTTACTAGATAATAGCTAATAGTTCGATTGCCGACTAACGAATCGATAACTGAACTCGTTCTTTACAGTAAGAGCTATTCTACGAGCATACGAATAGCGACAACTCTAATTCAACCAATAACTTCAAGGTGTGTTTTGTTAAAAAGAAAATTCTATTGAAGGCAATAAATTTTGTTTCTAATATAAACAGAACAATGTTTTTTTGGAGTTGCTAAAATAATAAAAAATACGAGAGTTATATCTCAAACTTTACCCCCAGTAACATTCGCATTGAGCAGCTTGAGGGAATTCTAGACTTGAAATCCAAATTGGATCATTTACTAGCCTAATATACTAGAACGCGCTTGTGCGATACTTGTTCTAGGCTTTTGCTTATTTTTCACAAACATTAATAATGAGAAGGAAAGAGGAAAACATCTTGAGCAAACGGCCGTTTAGGCATTACCAAATCGTTTTATCATAATGTTATAGAAACGAAATTTTCGGAGGTACTATGGATGATAAGTTGATATAGATTTTGTAGCAACAAAAACTTATTATTCTCCTGTAAAGTGTTACAGACGGAATGACTACGAGACGAAGCGAGTACGGAACATAGGTAGAATTTTGTTTGTTGTCCGTTCTGTTCAGCGAGCTGGGATTATGTTCCTGCAGGATATTGCTGCTACTGGGTGGCATGAATCCAATAAAATTAGACGAAAAAATTCAGTAATTGAAATATCGAAGCGCATAGGGTTTTGAAAACGAATATTTTGTAACTCATAGATACTTGAGTTGGAGATGGAAACTTCGTCAGGGTAATACAACATAAAAAGAGATAGCTTGTTCATGTAACACGAACTCTGTTATTGACCCAAATCATATATATTAGCTATATATAGTTGCTAATATTTAGTCCTTTTTTCAAATACAGTAACAATTTCGCCATCCTATCAAATTGTTAAACAAATTTATAATAATCATAATATATAATATTGTGCGATACCTATCAGCGTAACAAGTCGATTAAAACCAATGATCATACTGAAACTAGCAAAAAACACTATTAATATACGCTGAAATAATGTAGTAAAATACGGCTCAATTTTACGAGCATCTGCTAATAGAAACAACTCTACAAATCGCGTAATCCGCAGGCTTAGGGGAGTCCACCACTACACCAAGCACAGTTATTATACCACAGGTCTCAATTAAACACAGCCATAGTTATAATACATTTCTTATTAAATAATGTGATATGATTGAAAACTAGCATCTCAAAATTTCGTGTAATCTTACTCGTTGGCCTAACTGCCATATTGACTGTCTAACGTTACAAGGTACTGAATTTGGTGTCCGCTCTTATAATGAGGCTTTATACTCATTTTCTTCTAGGTGACCTTGCGTTGGTAAGTTGTTGTTGGCTATGGTGTTGTCCACACAAATAATAAACATAACAGTACATTCTAGCTAAGGCGCCCACAAATGGCCTCAAGAAATATTGGATCAGGCGCCCTATTGAGTTATTAAAAAACCATTCATTCACCTTGCCCGTGGTCACAGTAATCATCATCACTAAATCTGTTACGATTACGAACGGCATTGATGACGGTCCCAATGAACGGAGTAGCGGAAGCTTATGACTAATTCAGGCAATGTACTGTCAAAAAATACTGGGCTCAATACCAATTCGTAAGAGCTAGAAAGGTAGCTGTGCAGGAAAAATCGCATCGAGATATTTTGAGAACGCCTTCCTCAGTTTAACTTGTTAGGCTGTAACAGTCTGCATATATTTAGGCGCCGTCTAACAACACTTCGCGCGCGACGATCGCTCCGCCATTTATATCCATTTAAATTTCCCGCTCTTAATTTCGAAACCACTCAACGTGTTCCACAGTTGAGCTAGGGTAATATTTGCGAATTACGCTAGATACATCACTTTCTCAATTATTTGTACCGCTGACGAAACCCCCTGCATCGCCGATGGGCTGGCTTAACAAGATGTACTAAAATTTTTCCAATTTGATTCATTCCTTTTCCCCATTCCGTGGTCGCCCCACTCTCCTCGAAGTCTTAATTTATAATATTATAACGATATATATTGCAGAGTTGCCCCCCCTCTAAAGCCAATCAACTACGAAAACGTTTCAGCTTTGTAATATGTAGGCAGCTTAATATTCTCATTAGCACTTGCAAGTCTGGCTATAATCTTCACCTGTCCTGTATTGAAATCGTTTAGACGAACGGCATGGGTCGTGAATTTGCCCGTATGCCTATAACACCAACATCCAGTTTTACCGGAACGCAAAATCTAGCACAGATTGACAGACAGCCCATAACACTAGCAGTCATTGCACATTCGAAGCGTGTTCAGCCGACGCTCGCCAACTAGCTCAGCTCCGCTGCGCTCTCTTTAAAAGCAGCTTCCCTCTCCGCTCTGGCTGTAAGGTCCAATGAAGTCTCTTCTCGTTCGTCTCTTGTCGGGCACCCGCAGCAGCAGTTTACGTTGAGCGCCCGAGGGGAGTGGTGGTGTGATCCGTCGTGACTCCGCCGTGCTTGTGCTGTTGTACCCCGTTGCGTTCTTTGTGTGTGTGTGCTTGTCTGTGCTGGTTGTTTTTCTCGGCCATCTACTGAAACTGTTCCCCCGACTTTCTTTAGCCCCTCGTGAGCCCCCGAGAGCCGTTGTCAGAAGCGTTCGTTGGCGGCTGGAACCACCTCCTTGTGAGTGCCAAGGCTGGCACTTTCCCCGCGGAGTGCCGCCCGCCCTAAGATGCTATAGTTTGTCCGGCTGTGAGCCGTCTAGCGAGCCAGGCGCTAGAGAACGATGAAAGCGAATGAATGTGAGTCGTCGAACAAGCAGAATGCAATATAGGCTTTAAACGACGAGAGTCAAGTGTAGTGGCCGGCCGCTTAAAACCGGCCGAGTTACGAATTAGCCACTGAGTGCGTCTGTATATGATGAAAGAGAAAATCTAGATAGCAATCGAATCCGGTCGAGTTCGTCGAGGGACAGTAACCCCCCATACAGAAACAGGCGAGCTGGGGTCTCTCCACGATGGACCCGATTGGCCCTGGAACTTAGTATATCGAGCAGAAGAAATGAGAAATTTATCATCAAAGATAAAAGAGAGCAATGGCAACATACTAGTCGCGTTTGTGTGTTTAAGTTGTGTCTGTGTCTATGATCGCTTGATGTCGCATCGCGATGCTAGTTCTTCTGTGCTGATGGCACTGTATTACGCGGTTGAGGGCTTTGTTTCAGCTGTTGGTGAACGTAGTGAGTAATCGTTTAAATAGTAGCAGTAGCATTTGTGAGGCAGTTCGTGTTCAAAGCGGCCGCATAGGACCGTCGCTCGTCGTCGTTCGCAGCCCATGCCCCGTGGATCTCTATATCCGTTCGTCGCTCCAGTAGTGCCTGCCTGCGTGTGTATCTGTGTGTGTGCGTGCTATCGTGACGGTGCCGTATAGCGACCGCTGCCACCACCGTAAAAGAATGGAATGCCCACCTTTTTCTACTACCTAACTTTATTTCACGGCTACAACTTAACTACTGAGAGCCGTTAAAATTCGCACTGCAACTCCAGTTTTTGAATATCAAAAGGTACATAACACAGACTTCTACATTTATACAACAAAAATCATATGCTAGTGAGGCAGTATGTAGAAGACGAAGTCGGTAGAGTTTAATAATTTCGAAAAAGGAAGCAAGACGAAGTAAAACGGGACTGCAACAGTACACATCTGCTAGCGTTCACCAGGAGTGTTTATTACTCCCTAGAGCACCAATAAGCCACAATAGCTAATACCGACCTGGCAATCTTTTTCATCATCAAATATCGCTCTGCCAGGCTCTCTCCTCCGTAGAATTCGAGTTCTTCGCCGTACTGATAGCGATACGCTATTATTTTCCGCACTATCGTCGCCGTTGTTATGCACAACACAGTTCTAGCGGAACAACAGAGAAACAGACCCCTTGCTCTTTAAACGGGTCGTTTTTTCTGCTCGCTATCGCAGCCTCGGTAACGATTTTCTCCGCAGTGTCTCGTGACACTGTATTACAGCACGGTAGTACCGCTGTTCGTACTACCGCTTTCCGCTGTTGTAGGTTCGTAGTCTGATGGTCAGCCTGTTTGTTCCAGTTTTCATTTTCTTCCAGTATTTAGTCTACGTGTGTTTGTGGCTGTTATCTGTCACTAGAGCTGTTGGTGCCCAACGGGCCCGCGCCCCGTGTGCAGCACCGGAGGGAGTTTCGAGTAGTGGGTGCAATGTGTCCCTGCCACTACGACGTCTTGCGTTGTTCTAGTAGCTGTTGTTGTTGTTCGGCTAGCCGCTGGCGGGAGGCCAGCCACTGCCTACTGCTGTTGCCGCTGGGGGCCGCCACCAATTCCGCCCACACCGCCACCGTCACTGCCACCTCTGTTCGAGCTTCTGCCATCTCGGCCGCCGCGAACACAGCCACTTTGCCGCCGTCACCGCAGGCGCTGGAATCGCCGAGCGCGAGATCGTTCGTTCTTGCCACTTGTGTCGCCTCTGCTGCTGGCAGCACACGTTGTGGTGCTGCTATACGTACTACTGCTGCTGCCGCTGCTGCTATTGCTGCTACAACGATCCCTTCTTCCACGACGGGCGGAATCGTTGGGTTTTAGTCTTGTTCGGACCGGGTCTCGGTCCATTTCGAAGGGCCCGTGCTGCTGCACTCAGAGCACTGCTGTTAGAGTAGTTGTGTTGTTATTGGGTTGGTTGACGCCGTTAAGCTACTGCTGCTGCTGCTGCTGCTCAGCCAGCAGCAGCTTCCATTAACCACCAGCAGCACCGTTGCTCCTGCCTGGATTGCTGACCACGCGCCGTTTACTGTCCGGCTAACCAACTGGCGAACTTCACTAGTTGGTAACTGGTGAGTGCGCGACTACTCGGTCAGTATTGCTGCAGTGAATAAAACAGCAAAGCAACAATAGCAACAACCTAAGCAACACTAAAATACTATATCACAAGATATAAGCCAGCCTGTGATAGAGCACCGTCCGTAGCAAGAAGATCATAGTTGCAGTACTAACAGAAGTATCCATATATAAATATACGGACAGGTAAACAACAAAACGACGACGCCGGAGACATTTGAGTTAACGCGCTGACTGACTTCAACGACGCGACAATGCGTGGATGAACTCTCTGAACAAACGCTAAACTTCCCCACGAACAAACGCTAACAAGCCAGTCAACCAGCGGACCTTACAGAGAGCGCTGCTTTAAGCTGTTCGAGTTGCCACAGAACGCCAACGAAAAGTTCTCGCAAAACATGAAAAAGTCATATTAATAATAATAACAACCATTGTTGTCGTAGTATTGGTAGCAGGAAAAAATAGACAAATCAAATTGGAGAAAAGCGAATCATCAGATTTAGAAGGCGGCACAGGGACTTCCTTATTAATTCGAACGAGAAAAATGCAGTCCGGCCAACTGCCCGCTGGATAGACAACGAGGCAGCCGGTGGCCTTCCGTTGCGTTGACCTTCCCTGTGAAGAGACCCTGCTACCAGATAAACTGGGACAAACTAGAGGCGGACGTCAAGAGACGTTAATCCGGGAAAGACCCTGTTAGCCCCTGTAGCACAAGTCCCCCTCCCCCAATCAACATGAGCATCGGCACAGTGGCCGTTTTTAACGACCTGTAGCCAGTTTTTCGCATTTGTGGAATCGCATCTTAAGTGGTAGGGGATTAGGGGTGGCTGAAGGTGCGAGTCCAGTAGCAACGACGAATAGTGATACGAAAGCAAGGCTAAAGGATAATTCATAACAAAAATTGGAAAAGCGTACCACCGTAATATATCTTCGAGCCAGAGGGAAAGAGAGAGAGGCAGGGGGCGCGGTACTGAATTGTGAAAAATTACCCCACGGTTGCCACACCAACAGTGACCATCTATCTGCCTATCAATATCGATGTGCTTGCTCGTGAGTTGAAGAGGAAGAAGAAGTTAGAAAGTGTAAAATATCAACCACAATGACGATTATTGTGTTTCTCGTCGACACGTCGGCGTCCATGACCCAACGGACCTATATGGGCGCGCGCCTATCAGTGCTCGACATTGCCAAAGATGCTGTGGAACGATTTCTTAAGGTATGTATAAGTACATCTAACGACAAATACAACAATTAAAATTATTATAACACGGTGATACTGTGTTTGCGTGGTACACACATTAGAAAGATGATTCTATACGAATCATGTTACATGACACACATGACAACATCTATGTTTCCTACACTTGGAATATGCATCTCTACAGATGCCAAAGGCTGCCATTGCTGACGTTCATTTTACAATTATAACCTAAACCTTAATAGGCTGGCAATGTTTGTAGAATGGAAGCATA
>NW_019211457.1:43005318-43107594 GCF_002443255.2 Varroa destructor
TATATACCCTGTGCTCAGTAACACAAAAATGTGTTCGCGGCACAAAGGCTATAATATTCAATTTTAACCACAGGTACGTATATTCGTACAGATTGCTTATAATGGCAGTAAATAGGGACATTGGGAAACGATGCTTCTAAAATCGAAATAAAAGCCAGCAAGGCCATCGAAGCTGCGCATGTGTGACTAACCTCCTACAGCAAAAACATCCATTGAGTACGCTCGGTCGTTTAGCTTATCGTTCACATTTTGTACGACAGAGATTTGGTAGCTAAACAACGTATAATAATAAGAACACATTAATCTACGTATTGATCTCTAGCTAGCTGTGTGCTGTTGCTAGCGCCATTAGATACATCGACAACGACGCCCTCTGTTCGTGCTCGATTTGTTAGCGGAAACCGCCTCGACTTAATTTAATCCAATTGATAGTAAATGGCGAGTATTCCAACGAGAATTCAAATGCTGTTCTTCCTTGCGGTAGTCTGTATTTTCAACTAGAGTACCAACTAATTCTATCTGTGCCGGAATATACATAAATGGCCCTTTGCATCACTTCTCGGGACGGTAATGGCAGAAGCTCTGATCAATGTTCTGCAAAACATTAAATCATGGCAGCAGCAGTAGTAATTTCCTCTTGCCTGAGAGCAGGAACCAGTCGACTAGTAATTGTAATGGTGACAACGACGGCGTTGGCAGGCTGTTGTGAGCGGAACGTGAACATCTTGGGTATCTCCTCAGACCCTTTCTGCCTATCTAGTCGTTTGCGAGGGGGCAAGAAACGGTTATTCATCCAGTTAGAGGCCACGAGAGCGGTCCTGTAGGCGGGTGACATGCGATAAATGTCAAGGAACGAAAGGCCAACCAAACAGTCTCTGGATATGATACTATATAGTGTACATCGACGACGATTCCCAGGGGAACCTAGATGGCTACTACTAGAAGTATATAAAAAAAAAAAAATAATCGACTAGTGCTTGATACGACTACAAGAACATTTGTAGAGGCGTGGAGCGCTTGTTTCAGGAGGTAACTAATTGGGGTCTAAGAAATACAATAGTTGTCTTATTTGCGCACTCACAGACGTTACGTACTTTCTTATGAATGACTTCTTGAGTACTTTCAATCAATGTAGCAGTATTACTTACATGGGAATAAACCAATGCAGGCTGTGTTTACTGACCTTATCCTAAATTAAGCCTATGCTACTCTTCGCATTCATGGACCTGAGCACTGTTGTTTGTTTAAATTTAAACATGCTCATAATTTGCTGTAAAGTACAGGGACCCACCAGGGGCATTTTCTTACCATCATAAAATGACGTTTCCACTATACAGGTCGTCTGTGGCAGCCGCCGAATAGCCCATAGCATTTGAGCGCTTTGCTCTAACAACACTAGGGTCTCCCGCGTCTTTGACATGATTATTATTGAACTTGTGTCACTCTCGGCACGGCATCCGAAACCACGGCATATGACATCTGAGGAGTTATAAGTGACATCACCTAAGCGTCCGATCGACCGCTAACAGTGATCCGCTTGGGACAGATCCATTGCAAAACGTTCAGAAACGTTAGGTTTTACGAATTTGCTCCTACCGTTATCTTTGTTACTATGCCGACATCAAGGTGTGGAAACCTAGGCAACAGCACTTCAGTTCGACAGCGTTAACATCGTATACTGTAATACGATAAAATCCAAATGTTAAATAACGGGTATTTTGTGAAATATCTCGATAGCATTGAATTATGCACAGTCAGAAACGGTAAAAAAAAAGGGAATAATTCGGACTAAGTACATGCCTTAACCAAGCTGAGTTCAGACGAAAGACGTTTGACCGCGTTTGACCTTGCATTTAGCCGTCACCGTGAACGAGCGATAAATGTAATAGGGTAACGATTTGTTATTAAGAATTGGCCATTTGTTGATGATTGGTAGGAATCGCTCGAATCAATCGCTCGGGTCGAATAAAGTTAGCGCTGCCCGTTTTTTTAATAAAAATCGCTATCCAAACGGGCTTATTCCACCATAAGTTAGTTCGTTTATTTAAGTAAGCCCTTCTACTACTGGCCTCTACTGACCGGACTAAAAACTAAATTTGCCTTGTCTGTCGTTGATACTCATCCTCCGTGCGGGCTTTTACACTTCATGAAGATGTGTAAGCTGAACTCGAACAGAGATCATCCGCGAAAATACCCTTACACGGCTGTCGGCGACGATGATTTTTTTTGGCGATTTGGCGACGCCGCTTGTGGGAATGGTGATATCGGTTGCCTACCTCAGCGGTGTTATACTAAATACGCCCATTTCATGGACAAGGTAGAGCAGTGCGATTTTAGCTAGTTCGTCATTAGAAAACAATGATAGTTCGTCATTAGAAAATAATGATACACAATGAGACCCATGCACCAAATCTATACATTTGTTGAGCTCCGTCGATATTTTACGGTTGGGCAAATCCGGGACTCTGTCTGCCAGAGTCGACCCTGTGTTTATATGTGTGTGTAATACCGGTTTCAGAGATGCACTCAAACTGAGTCACACAACGCAACGAACTGGACTGAAAAATTTTACAAAGGAAGCGACGGGTCGTAGATATCGAAGTCTTCTCACATGATTTCTTTTAAACTCCAAAATACGCATTACAATGGTTTACCAAATGACCATGGTTTCAACCTTCGACCGGGTCGACTTAGCTTCCACAGCAAACGACAGATTACTTATTTTTTTGACAGCTCTTGAAGTCATACTCTTTTATACCAGGCAACATTACGTTTGCCGATTTGACTTTTTATCCGTATGCAGACTGATTTACTTTATGGTGTGTCACTCAAATTAGCTAGTTCAGACTCCAGTGGAACGTCTTTAAGAATCTGGATAGATTCGTTTTATGAGACAGCCGCAACGCTTCCGTTCCTCACCTCCATAGAACTATAAAGATAACAATGGCTTCCTACGATGTGAAAATATCGACAGCACTGTCGAATGCGGAAGGTTGTATTTTTTCTAGCGTTCTTCGCGCAGCTTTAGAATCTGCTAGCATTCAGCTAGGTGATCAGAGTCGGACTACCCGACTCTGATCGATGCTAAAATTACCATGAATGATGAGCACCACGAGGTTTCCCTCTGCCTAACAGAATCTACGGAGTCCGAATTATTTTCACGCGGTAGGAAAAATATCGTCATTTATATAAATACCCTTAAAGTAGGAATCAGTTGCATTCCTTTGAGATCATGTGACCAAGCTTATAGATTAACACAGACATTAAAAATTTCAGCCATTTGAGATGATGGCAGTAAATAAGACGTGCAATTAATTGTGGAATTAGTATCCATGGCAGTATAGATATGGCCTCATTGCCCCTAAATATAGATTTTGACTCGGTGGTTCATCAACATAAGTTTCCTGACGCATGTAGTGTTATAGCTTTATATAGTTCTTAAGCAAAGAGTGCGAAATAAACTGTGGCGTCAGACACATGAGAGAATTGTAAGCATTCATGCACGGAAAACGAATCGTTACCACTACAACGGTCGAGGAACATGCATCTCGTAGCAATGATGCGTGCATTATGTTACGTCGCTGGTGAAATGTATTCTGTCGACTGATCTGGATGTTTTCTGTAACGAAGTATGAAGGTTGAATGAAGCCATACAGCTACGATAGTAATCGTGTTCCTTATTTTCTATATAGAAGGATTTTCGACATAGTGTTGAAGTAAGTAGCCAAATAAGACCAGAGGCGGCGGAAGATTTGAATGGATACTGCAGTTAGAAAATACTGGCTATAGGCCCTCACACATTCGTGACAAAATGCGATAGGTCAAGCCCGGTATCCGTAAACAATATTTACAAATTAAGTTCTAGTCATAAAAGCTGGCCGAAATAGACAGTATAGCTTACAGGTCATAACTCAAGGTAGATACAAATATTTACGGATAGTTTAACTAATAGCATTGGGACGAATACATCAGTCTATTATTTTTGCTTGCTAAGTCGGTTAGCCTTTTAAGGTTTACTCGGCGTCACGAAATGCAAATAATGCAGGTTCTTTACGCAAACAAAATGATTGTTACTGACCATTACGTTCTGTATATTCGCTAATTTCAACATACACCACGAACTGAGATACTTTCGTAGCACTGATATGTATACGTTAAAAAATATACGAAAGCAGCCATGTAGAATTAACTCTCATTTGCAATGTGGATTTTAGTTGTAGCAATCCTAATGACCGAACGACAGTAAAACATTAGACACATTTACCATCAGCTGCGGGAATGAAGTAGAGTATCTTGCGCTGCCTCTACTCCTGACTTACGTTTCCCCTCACTATACCGACATCCCAGCTGTCGTTGTTGTGTATTATTTACACATTTGCGAGTTTTAATTTTACTTAGATGTGCCTGATGCCTCAAGATATTTCCTCTTCACTCACAACCTAATAAGGCATACTTATAGACACTATAGTTGCATTAAGCGAAAAAAATTCTTCGCTGATACACCGTGTAGGTACGCACATATGACATTGATATAGTGATCAGTGAGATTTTTCGTCCATCTGATCATACCATCTACGCTTCTGAGCTTTTATGCAGTCAATAATCCCTTGGAGATTTTTATGCATCAGCAGCGTGTGTAATATCATAGCCGTAGTATTTTTACACGCCTAATTTTAGAAGGCTAGCGGCCAAACATAGTCGTAATGCCCGATCTTCCTACACTAGTTTCCTTATAGTGCAGAGCTGTGGTGAGGCGCTACAAGTATAAGCAAGACTTGAATATTCTCGTCTTTCTCAAATGGTTGCAAAATAGGTTTGTATTTACGCTCGTGAATTATTGAATATTCAGTGCCTAATAAAATTAAGTTCTGAGGCACTTCAGACGAAGGTTTTTGCATAAATCGTACACAAGTTATCGTAGTATTACTGTGTAAACGTGACTAGAGTTATTCGTGACCTCCGTGAACAGGTCATGAATTTATTACATTGACATATCTCCGCTTATAATCTTTTCCAACGAGGAACGCAGGATGAGTTACTTAAACAATTTTAAACACGAATATTTAAATAAATAGTACATTCGCTATAGCGTTTCCATTTACTTCAATGAATGAAAAGTCGCGTCATATACCTCGCGTAGTCTAAATCGATATTGGTCCATTTATCATCAGGTCAAACCTACCAAGGCCCCTGTATGATGCCTTGGATACCTTTTTCCAAATAGCGAAAATGTGGATTTTTCGGAGACTTGTCGTATTATTAAGAATGTCGTGTTACTGACATGACAAATAATCATGGACGGTTTATCAAAAGGATAACACTGCTCATTTAATTTTATCAATTTTAATTTAAAATTGGAGAGTAGATTTTATTTTTACATATTCTGAGCCATACTGGGTGTTGTTTCATAGTGCGTTCACCTTGTGGTGGTAATAATAGTAATAGTAAGAGTAATAATCTGGCTACACCAGCAGTACGAATGTGGCTGATCCTGTGTACCTTAAATTCTATATAGTTTTGCGTTGTTGATACAACTGATATCACTGCTCAGAAATCCTGCGCCAACGTCGTGTTTTCCTGAAGAAAGATGAATGCGAAGCTCCTATTATATACGCTGCATTTTCAATTCACATACTAACTCGTACAAACGTGTAATTGGATGTAAGTGAACGATAATTAAAGCGTTTGAGACTTGAAAATTAATTTCAATGCTCTGTGCATATAGTTACTGATATAATGGCAGATATCATGTCAGAGTACGGAGAGAGGAAGGAGGTGAAAAAAATGCCGTATGGTTCAGATCAATTCTGCCAAGAAATAGATTTGCCAGATGCTATCAGGGAAACATTAGTCGATATTCATTGTATTTATTATTGTTTTAATCGATAATTCTTCTGTAGCTGATTCGATTCAAATGGTCTGGGGCTGTTTTATCTTCGACCGATCTCAGTTGTCTCGCGAAACTGCTGTTAGCAGTTACGCACTTTAAAATCGTCGCACACTGGAAAGCAAGTGATAAACATTTTTCACACGAACCAAGTGAGCCAGAAGTGCACATATAGTGATTTGCGAACGCACCAGCTTCTGCAAGTGATGGGAAATCTTAACGACTTGGTCAGTTTTTCTAAATTATGTATATTTCGTGTAATTTTTCATTCAGTTCACTCCCATTCGCATATTGTCGTTCATTTTCTCACAGACTTTGAACGAGACACGAAGAACACAAGAGAATTTAGAAAGAACCCCGTTGTAAAACACAAGTAGTGAAAAGTTGCTTACGTTTGCAGCAGTTGTTTTTTGTACAGTACAACACTTCCACTGCGCACCAAATATCGCTGTATGCGCGTACAGCATGGCACAGTAAGAATGAACCACTAGTTATCTGAAGCCCTCTCGGCTTTTAAAGGTTCTTAATGGTCTGAATAGACGCAATCAATGGATACCTGCTGGGTTAAGGCGAACAGTGTTTCAATAATAGACATGTATGGCATCAATGCCTTCAGATCGTGCAGTGGATATGCGTATCTGGTTTTTAAGAGGTTTTCTTCGTACATTCTTTTATTTTGCCTAAACTCATATTTACGGATCGTAATGCAAAAGGTTTCGTTAGGAATCGACCTTTCTCTTTCTGTGCTACCGAAAAGTTGATGCAGGGGCTTACACTGGTTTGTACTCCGGTATAAATGTCCTTATGCCACGGAAATTTATTGGTTGATAAAAAGCCAGTATACTTGTGGGTCGTTTGAAAATGACATCATTCTAACCTGAGCACTTGTATATTACGATTGTTAGATTTCCGTCAAAGTCACTTGGACAAATGCAATTGTAAATCCAGAAAAATACATATTTTGGTTTTTTGGTTTTGTCATTATCACTATCCTATCTTATCACTATGCTGAATTGCAGACTGTTAAAACAATTTGACTGAGCCATTCCATCTAGCGCAGGTCTCGAGGGAATGTTGAACGAATTATGAGATAAATAGGTTCAGGTCATGATTCTAAAGTTTCAGTAGCAAGTTTATTTTTGCATCCGAAATATAATATACGCTGAATGAATTTACTATCCAATACTGCTATTCTATCTCTACCAATCGCTGAAAGAAAGACCTCTCAGTCATTGATTGAGCCTGCTAGGTAACGCAGCATTTTTAGACTTACAGCAAGTAATGCTGTGCATTCAATATCGGACCTGTTGGGGGCAATTCAGAGCCATTAAGAATTTTCTATGAATTCATTTTGCGTTCATTATGCCTGAGAGTAACGACATAATTAGATATTATTAGCACCTTATCCAAATAGCATCTTCTCTCGAGACCGTGGAAGATTTGCAAATTTGTAAATGTTTACTAAACGTACTCTGTTGTTCAAAGAAACAATCAGTTTACATCACTTCGATCATAACCGCTCGCAGATGGACAACACTTTTTCGTTTTAATACACATCAACCATGGTAGAATTCTGCTTGGTGGCTTGGTGAAAGGTCAGCTTGGCAGCAGCCTAGAGGACGTTGATTAGCCTTAACTTCCAAAGAGGGTAGTCGTCGGCGTTTTTCGACTACCTCTCTAACATTTGTAATGTACTTCGTGAAATAGCGATTCGTCACTAATTGTTGACGTTATCATTATTGTACTGCATACATACTATATGCGGTCAACTAGCGTACGGAAACCACGCATGCGTTTCGAGATCAGACGTAAAATTACGAGAATCCGCCTTCAGATGCTATTGAGCCCATAGTGAGTCCACTAATCCATTGCAAAATCGCTTTACTGTTCGAGTGAGAGAGAACAAAAAGTATAACTTTTCATTTTCTAAATCGGCTACCATTACGACTGCCATCGAATAACTAAAGCTCTATCGTAGATAGAAGACGTCTGCAAGCTTGAAAGTCGCGATCAGTATACTTTTTAGTTCTAGCTTAGTGCAAGCGAATATCCTGTCGGTTAGAAGTGGATGGCCGAACAAACTTTGTCCTCTTTTGATTGTGGGCAGAACTGGTTGAAGGCTGAGGCGGCCTAATTATACTCTTTTGTGCATAACACGTTCCTTCGTCCTGAGATGAATTGCTACTGAGCGAAAAAAACCAGGAATGAAAGGTTTGATACGGTAACAATCTAGCCCAGGTTTGAAAGTGCAGTTTACGTACCTTCAACCTGAAAATTAGCGTGGAACCTGCCATGCTTGAATGATAGCGAAATTTCATGGCAGAACACGGCAAAATAGCAGCCTATGTTGTTTAATATCCCACTCTTATGTTACCTCCATAGATAATACTTTATTAATAAGTGGGCTACTTTAATCTTTTGATTTGGCCTTCTTTTTACATACAACATCAGACTTTGAAGTCTCCTGAAGCAGTCTTTGCTAAAGTGTTGATGTTATCTGTTCCCTATTGTTATTGGTGTACAAACTTCGAAAAGGACCGGTTATCTTTTAACAGCGATAAGGAGAATATGTGTGCGGGTCATCCTAGAACATTGCAAACGTTGAGTAGCGTTATAAAAATTTCCCGAGGTATTAACGGTGATGAGATTGTAATACGAGTTCACATGAATTGTCGGCAAGATGAAATTATCAGGTTGACTGCCATTTGCTAAAATGCTAAAGACGTTGTCGTTAACGGCTACCGCAAATTAATGTGTGCATTTTTAGAAACATACTTTTCCTAGTTTGCGTATAAATGATTAGTATACATGGGTTGTTTCGTTGGCTCCCTTCCAAGGACGAGAAAGCGTCGAGTATTCAAAGGATCGGGCTGTCGTTTTGTCGTTCACCGTTATAGCAGCTATCGTTGGTTTGGTTTGTTTCAAAGCGGCGGGACGCAACCAATAAACTGCACGCGACCCAATGCGCGCAAATCTACTATACACGCACGCAAGAAACAAGAATGACACAACGATCTCAAACAGAGCGATTTAAGCCAGTCAGCGTTAACGCTGCAGAGACGCGTGGGCGCATTGCTGTTGAATACATTTACGGACGAAAATTTAATATTGTACGTATGATCATTTTCATTGTAAGAGGAGGAAAACTTACTATTTTTATCTATCTATGATTTCCTTGTACTTTCCTGTTGTATTTACCGTATATCTACAGTTTAGGATCGGCGGACGATTCCGGAAAAGCTATTCTTGCTATGCGTATCATCACATTCGTCAGGAGTATTGTCGAATAGAAAGAGATAAACAAGCTCGTGTGCCTTGTGAGCTCAGTGAGGCGAAGCATGTCATCACATATATTGTCAGGAGTTCGAAGTCCTATATCTAATTGTTTTGAAGTGACTATGATCGATCTCGCAGGATACATATGCGCGTACTTTTGAATGTCGATTTTTCTGGGAGGCATTTAATTAACCAGCTTTGTCATTCGTTAGATGCGGCTTGGCGAATAATTTTCTAACGGAGACAGCTCGTGTCCATTGCGATCCGGTTCCTTAAACTCACTGGTGTCTAACGGGAAAAGAAAGTCGGTTTTTCGCTCTGACCAAGTTCGATAAAATGTGTCAAAACTAACAATGATTTTAAGTAGTACAGTAAACTCGACTTCTAAATAATGATTATATGGATAAATATGGTTGAATTATTTGTTCTTGTGTCTTTCAGATGCGACAAAAGGATCAAGCATCCCGACAGGATCGATACATGCTGCTGACATTCGAGGAAAGCCCAGCCAATATAAAGGTAAGTTAAAATACCGCGTCGAAACTAAACAGATTCTATATGTCAGTGGTCACGGGAGGCGGTCTTGATTCCATTTTTGTCGTGTGAAGAGATCCTAAGATTGAGTTCAGCATTTTTTTTTAGTTATAACTTCGGGCAACTTGAATTAGGACTGTCGTACATATCCTATTTGGAAAATGGTCGTTAATTTTATGTTCTGTTATTTATTCTGGCTTTTCTCTTTAGCAAATAACGATCAATTTCGCTAATATGTTTACGAAAACTTCATCTTTGGTATTTAATGCAGCGTATTTTACCGCATTTGAGTTACTTAAGTATTCTTATTAAGTATTAAGTATTCTTCCTTAGGCGGGCTGGAAAGAAAACCATATGACATTCCTCTCGGAGTTGAAAAACCTTCAAGCGACAGGTCTTACGTCAACTGGAGGAGCCTTGAAGAATGCCTTCGATTTGCTAAACATGAACCGAATGCAGACAGGCATTGACACCTATGGCCAGGGAAGATGTCCCTTCTACCTTGAGCCGAGTATGATTGTTGTAAGTATGCAGTACTGATTGAAACGATTTTCATTGCGTTTTTTGAATAGCACCAGTTTGGGAATATATTTTGATAAACCGGAATTGTTACTGGCGCCTTCAATCATAAAACAATACGAACAATTTTATTTAGTGAGCTGATACGCAATCAACTGATCTCTAATCAAATTTTCATGCTGTCCTATCTTCTAGGTGTTGACGGATGGAAACAAAATCACTTCGCAATCAGGCGTACTAGATCAATTGAACCTACCCATGCATAGCCTTGTACCAGGGTCTGAGCTCACCAAGGAGCCCTTTCGGTGGGACCAGCGGATATTCTCACTTGTACTTCGTATGGCCGGCACGCTTCCTCCTGTAGGAGGGCCAGATGGTGTACCGCCACCTGACGTGGGCAATCCGCTCAATGACATGTGTGAGGTTACCGGCGGCCGATCTTACGCCATCAACTCGCAGCGACAGCTGTTAATGGCCATTGAAAATCTTGTGCAGTCAGTTCAGCCTGGTGTAGTGATCAATTTTGAAAAGTTCGGGCCTGATCCACCGCCGCCAGTTGGGCAAGCGGTAGGGGTAACCTTGATGGTGCTTATTCTATTGTGGAATGGTATCTTTGTTACAATCTAAAATGTGCCTGATTTTTGGGTTCAAAACTACGGCATGATTCCTTCACAATTCGTTTGTGCGTTAATGAAAATAGTGGTTGTTTTTCTATAATCGTGTTCTACAATTTGCGAAAACTTTTACAGCAAGGTCGACCTTGCGAACCGGAAACCACTAACCGGTATATCATGATCAATTTAACAAATTGAACACTGTTTCATATGTTCTTCTTCATTCTTAATTTTTTGTGCTTTGCAGAATGACAATGACGAAAACGTCCTTCGTAACGGTGTAACGAATCGTCCTTCACCAACTCCGTTCGGTTCGCAATCAAATTCGTCACAAAGCTCGACTGGATCAACGAGCTCACAATCGCCTCCGAGTCAGTTACCAGCCGAGATTAAGGGCTGGCAAAGCTGTCGGAAGCTCATCTACGTCCAACGATCAGTCGTCAAGGGCTATTCGGTGGGGCACTGGCCGTTGCCAGAATCGTTCTGGCCGGATCACAATTCGCCGGCACTGCCTCCACGCACGGCGCATCCCCTCGTCCGCTTTATGTGCACCGATGCTGAGCCGATGGTCATTGAAAGCTTGCCATTCGATAAATACGAACTCGAGCCTAGCCCGCTGACACAGTTCATTCTCGCCCGCAAACAGCCAACGGTTGCGTGGCAGGTGTTTGTGGCCAACTCCCATAAAAATTCCGACTTAGGCCATCCTTTTGGCTACCTAAAGGCCAGCACGACGTTGACCTGCGTCAACCTGTTCGTGATGCCCTACAATTATCCCGTCCTTCTTCCATTGCTGGATGATCTATTCAAGCAGCACCGTTTGAAACCGCCCCCAGAATGGAGAGACAAGTAAGTTAGCTTCTTTTTACCATTATATCTTCTTTCTATCGCGCAGAGCCATCTAGAACCGGTTTCGAGGATGTTATTTTGATATAATGTTATTTTAGGTTTGAGACAATAAAGACTGAAATGATAAAAGATGGTTCAACATTCTCATTGCTGAGACCAGATAAGCTACATCCAAATTATCAGGATTATAGTACGACAATGTTATAAATATAGCTGTTGCTATCCACAATATATAGATTTTGGTTTCTCGCTAAGATACTCTTTCATGCGGGATACATTCAATAACGATTAATATGATTGTCGTATTTGTTGTCGTTCCGTAGATTTCAGGAGTATTTGCACAATATGCCTGTGTATTACGCAGGTCCATTGAAACGAGCCTTGCAACGGATGGGGGCACCGAATCTCGTACCAGAGCACTTGGAGGGCCAGTGTCTCAACTCGGCCGTGGTCACCCAGCTAAAAAAGCTGAAAAACCAGGCCAAGGCCGAGTTTGAGAAGCTATGTTCCCTCGTCGGTAGCGGCAAACGGCCGTTAGCAGAAAGCATGCGGGTCACACCGGGCGTTCAACGACCATCGGGTGAGGTGCCGAAGTTGACGGAACTCAAGCTCACGTATTCGCCTGCCTTGAAGGATCGATTCCTGTCAATCCGCAGCGAGCTTAACGATTTCAGTGGCTTTCAAATCGCCGTACAGAAAAGTTCATCGGTACGGAAAAGCGCTCCGCAAGGTGACATGTTTCGAAATCCGTTCGACATCCCGCGCAGCCAGCTACTAAATCAGATCTGGCGAATGAGGGCCAACCTTTTACATCTCGGCACAATTCGTCTTCAGGATGACGAGGCGCTTCATTCATTACCAATTGGCCAAATGGGTAACTATCAGGAACATCTGAAACGGCAAACGCCGCCCCTGAGAGAAATCGAGTCGACGCCAGTTCGACAACACATGTTCGGCAATCCTTTCAAAATCGATAAACGAATGATGGTCGACGAGGCGGATGCTCCGGACCCACAGGTCGGACTGGCCAACTCCACTTCTGGCTCAGGGCCTGGCGCTGGGCCTAGCCGAAAACGACCGGCGGACCCACTGACAAATCAGGGTCGACCAAAACGGATTAAGGGACCGTTGCCCAAAGATATCACGTTAAGACCGAGATCACCATCCGTTGGCAGTTGCGGCAGTCTTTCACCACTACCTTCGCCCCCAGCAAATCCACTCCCTCCGTCGCTTCTAGCTGGATCTACGTTCATTTCGGGTTCGACGCCGGCTGTGGCCGTCATCGTCCGTTTGCAGGTGCCTTCGTCCAACGCCATGGGGCTACAGCAGAGCGCGCCCGCAGGCCTCATCAGCATTCCGGGAACCAACGGTGATGTTAAACCGCCGCCTTCCAATAACAACAATATAGTCAAGCCTGAGTCAATAGCTGTGGAAACAAACGGTAGTATTTTTTTTCACTACATTACTCATACTTCTCACTGCTATTACAATGATAATACTAAGGCTGCTTTACTAAAATGGTAGCATACACGCTTTTCCAATTTATTGTTATTCCTTACTTATCGCTCATTAATTCGTAATCGGTAGGATGTTCGCTTTCTACGGCGGTCGCCCCAGCGAGTGTGGCGTCATCGCCGAGTGCCGCTCCCGTCCCGGTAGTCGTCTCACAGCACCCCCTCATGCAACTTGTACATACCACACATCCTCAACCTCCTAGCCTAGGTGGCGGCGGTCCACATGGACCGCTAACCAGTGGGGGTGCGCCTATGTTGACCGGTGTAACCGGCGGCGGTCCTAACGCAATAGTCATGAGTGGGGAACTTAATCTCGCGCAGGCAGGGCCTCCACCTAACGGCAACGTCGTGTTGCCGCCCCAGCAGCCGTTCGCGCGGAGTAAGAACAAAGGCAACAACAAACTATTGAACGGCTTTTCTGACGACAGAAGAGATATCGTCATGTTGAGTCGTGAAGAGTGTGATCGAATCACGAAGAAAGCTATCAAATGTATACGACGACCAGGAAAAGGTAAGCTTCATGTAGGCTCATTTTAGTTATGTCCATTTGTGTCTCTCTTTTTCAAAGGTTAGATGAAATATATATGTGACAGAAGCATGTTGTTTCATGACTTGCTTGCGAAGCTATGCTTACACTTGTTGTCCTATCCATTTGTGTTGCTTCGTTGCAGACTTCAGTGAATTGTTTGCCCTTCTAGCAGACGTCAGAGGCCAGCCTTCATTTCCGGCTATTGTTGAACGGCTCGTTATTGAGGCTAACCGTTTCAAGCGAAAAAATTTGGCAGACCAGCTGGCTCGCCAGTTGTCGCCAATAGGCAGTTTCTGTATTCCGCAAAACGCATCTCATCCCTCCAACAACAACAATAACAACAACAATGGCTCTTCGCTTTGGAGGATGGCGGCCGCGCAAGGCGTGGTTAAAAGATGATCGCGAAATGCCCTATTATTACCAATTTATAACAGCGATTGATCTTGGTTCCAAAGCGATATCATCTTCCCTAACCATCCTTATATTGCACGTTGGTCTTCATGATTTGATCGTGATAGCTATCGATCCCATGCGAACAAAAAGCAGACGTAGGTTTAGACAATGAGTCGAAACACATCTTCGCAAGAAACACAAGTCTGACTCATTGTGAACTGATTCAAGAAAAGGATCAATCCAGTGGAGTATATAGTCGTACTTGCGTTTTTGTACAAAGAAGAACAAAGCAATGTCTTTATCGCATCAACGGGATATATATATATATATATATATATATATGTACCACCATTTTATTTACGCCGTGTGTATATGTATATACATACGACGTAGACGAAATGAAGTGGTTGATTATTGGGTTCATTAGTGATGAGTGAGAAGCTAAACTGAATGAAGATTACAGAGAGAAGACAAAATCCGAGTCAAAAAAGTGCAAAAAAGAAATATTGAACGAAAAGCTTACATAATAAGGGCATCGAAGGGCACACGGTCACTGACAGCTCTTGAATTTGCGAAAAAAATTATTAGCCTTTTTCTTTACCTATAAAAACAAGCTCTGTTGACCTAGTATACAATTGAGGCAACCGAAGGAGCTCAGGAACTAGGTCCTTGAAAAAGGACATAAATCGAACCTCTCGAGCATGTAGGACTTTCCGAGTAATCGCTCTAAGAACGACCGTCCTACCTGCAAAATCACACTTCTTGAGCTCTTCGCTACCGAAGGCGCACCAACAAGCGGCGACAATAATCGCTTAACCGAAATAGTTATATATTCTGCGAATGTGAGATGATACAAGGAAATAGTAATCTATGTATAAATATTATGTATAAGTGTCAAAGAATACATTTTGATGGACTACGATCAGACAACAAATTCGACAACTGATCTAATGAATCGACTACGATTAAAGAGTAATATTATTCTTTATCATTATATTAATATACAATTTATGTAATTTACTAAATGAATTGTCCGCATGCGAATCATCCCCAGGATGATTCGTTATTATAAACAAGACGAGAAAATGGCATCAATAATTTAGCAGAATACGTAGAGCGGACACCGAATGTGCAAGGCAGGAAAAACACACTGCAACTGTTAAAACAACTTCATACAACAGTAAATAGGGCTTCATAGGTAGAGTAAAGCAGTCAGCAAAGCGAGATAATAAGGTGAGATTATATAGAAAGCTAAACAAAAACATGACGCCTCTACAAGCTGTATTAGGACGCGGATCAAAGCACTCAAGTTAGGGAGCCTGTGTTAAGTGCAGATTACGAATGGAGAAGCGGTGCGAATTGGGGACCGAAACGCTACTTGTGTAAGTCTTGGGAGAACGAAGTGTGCAGTAGAAAAGCTAACTATTGTATCTTTGTGTATTTTGCTGAAAACAGATGATAGGTAGCAAGATATATGGCTATTATAAATAATAGCGAGTAGGTAGTCAAATATAAAAATGTTATATATAAATACAATTTGTACAAAGATCTGTTATATAGCGACGGAACAAGAGACAGGTGTTATCTCTGCGAAACCGTCGAAAGAGTAAGTGTGAGAAAAGCGCCGACAGATGAGTTAAAACTATGTGTGTATTATTACAAATGATATTGAATGGACAGAATGAATCCTCCGTCGGAAAAGGCTCGTTTAGAACACGAGACAGGAGTTGAGTGTGGAAGAAAGACTACTTGTGTGTAACAAAGACGAAAGTGAAAGAACTGATAACAACCAAACAGGCAAGGCAAAATAGGAAAGAAATATAAAATCATTTACAAATTGTGAGTGTCTTCATTTCTTATATCTAGAGCGCGGTTCAGCGAAAGTGCTAGATGGGCTCATTGGTTGACAACAGATGGGATAGTTGCTATGAAATGGTATATTCTAAGATTATTCTATGAATATATATATATATTCATATATATACGTAGTATATTCTATATATATAGTATATTCTAAGCATAATGCATTTGCCCTTAACCTCCAAAAAAAAAGTATATTCTAAGAGCTATATGTCTAAGGTATATATATTATTGTAACCAGTTAATTGCCCCTCGCCTTTTGAATTGGTCTAGTAAGCAAAACGTAACAATGAACGAAGACTTGTACCGCCAGACTTTGATTGTCTTATAATACATACATTTTTGCGGTCGTAGCGTTTGCAAATACACATTTATTCAGAATAGGATATAAAAAGCATGAAAGTGTTCTGCTCTTGGTAGCAGTTATTTTAGAAAAGTAGTGCTAGTAATAATAATTCAACATACTATGCCCAAGGTTATGTTTCCAAAAAACCAAAACCTGCGACGGCAGCACTTGTTAATTTAGGAGCATAGCTGATACACGCTATTAGATGGACGAAATATTTATATTCTATTTAGACTTTGAATGCAAGTTTCCTTGATGAAAAGAGGTTTAGATAGAAATATTTGACATAGTAAATAAATAAATAGTTAAGATATTCCTACGTAATTACCATCCTTTGGAACTTAATCTTTTTAAATAAAAGGTACTATAAAATGTTATGCATAGTATGAGCTTTCAAAAAAAACACAAGGTAAAACACTTGTTCCTTGTTGAAGTTTAAATTGCGTTCGACTTTAGGAGTACCATCTCCTCTTCTTTAATCATTGCAGAAAATCACCTGTGGCTTACACTTTACGAATTTCTGGGGCATTAGTTATCGATCTATGCTTAATCGATTCGGGATACAAATGGCAACAGTTCTTCTTTGAGATTTAGGTCAAAAACGCTCGGACAGCTTTGAAGCTAAATCGTCAGTAAGGAACAAATAAGACACCACTTGCTTTGCAAGATAGATTTGATTAATTCATCAATTAGTTCGATTCAAAGAGAAATACTTCACTAGACGATAATATTGCGTCAACATAAACTAGCTTAGCTGCACTGATAGTAGCTAACCTTGGCCCTGGCAGATAATTGTATAGCGAGTGCAAGACGCTCTGCAGAAATAAAGGCGAAAACCTTCTCATTTATAATCTTCGTTCCTAATTATTAATCATGTTGACCCGCTAAATACTACCTTAAATATGATCTGGTCTAGCATAACATACGCCATACTCGTTTCAGGTAAGCACCAATCAACATCAACCTTCATACCAAAAAAAGCATACTTACGTCATAGTTATTATATAACACTAACACGACTTTGCATAAGCTTTATTTACAGATTATATATACATAGCCGCAGTGCGTTTAATACTGCCCTATACCGACATTTGCGCCTTTGCACTATCTAAAAGACAAAATATTCCACCGCCTGTCATTCATTAACTCTCCAAACCCAGGGTCTGTACAGCAGCTTGAAATTCGAACTAATTTCATTTCCCGTAATCCCTTTCTGCCACGTTCTTCTTTCAACACATCGTCGGGATGAAGGGTATGTAATTCTGCTGATTCAGCTAGCCTTCGTCGTCTGAGTCTGTAGCCTTACGTTAACCTTAGCTACACCAGCATTTTGTATGGTATGAATTGTCCCAATACCCGTTTGACCGTAGCACTCATGTCTGACCTACCAACGTATGCAGCTCGCTCGCTCTGATTTGACCTAGGAATTAGGAAATAGCTATTATTTATCCATGTCAATGTAAAGTGATACAAAGGTATTCACGCGTTTTGCTGAAAGTTAGTTGTATTTTTATAGTCTTTTTTAAGTTAAGCTGTTATTACATCGTCTTGCGAAATAACGGGCCCTCAACAAATTTTTACTACAGTAACCAATTCAGTGGTCATCATCTCTACGTTACATATACTACATTCTTGTCTTTTTACATGTATTAATAGTATATATTGTCCATAGTTTACTCAGTTATATGACGGCACCAAGATGCTAAGCCGAAGGTGTCACTGGCTTGAGCTCGCATACGAGAGCATATATACAAAGCATACACAAACCACGCGAAATTATGTCATACACTTCAATAGAACAATTATGTTTTTATAAACAATATTTTAATTTGCGTTTATATGAATCGTTACTTAACGAGATAGTTCGCATTTTCGCCTCTGTTGGAAAAAAATGGGAATAGCGAACGGCGACAAATTCCCAAAGAATCGTACACTCTTACTCTACCGCGCTATTCAAGACGGCATATGCCCCATATTATGCACTCCTCATCGTCGTTACAGTCCGTTCATTTAATATTTTCCATACACTAACACTCTTCACATGGTTGGATGTTCTCTCCCCCACTTACTAACCTTATAGCTTGCCTGTTTCCTCCCTGAACTTCACGACAATCCATCCATACACACACACACACACCCTCATGTGCAATTTCTCCGCTCTCCTAGCACACAAGTTCTGCTGACATCATAAATACCATTGTTTATTTCGCTTTTGTGTTATGTAACGCTGTAACACGCGATCACCGTTATTGCCGTCATTCTAAGTACAATAAGCATGCTAGTCTTGGGGTGCTACCAATTATAACAGGTTTGATCGAACACCATTTCAACTCTAATTGGAGCTCCCGCAACTTGTTTTTTCCGTCAACATTGTTGTCAACATTCCTGTCGCCTAAAAATTTTACACTACTCAGGTTATTTTTTGTCAAACGTATCTGTCCTGTTTTTCACTTTTTTTTCCTCTAATCTCCTCGATTTATATATATATATATATATATTATATATATATATATATATATACCGGGTACGTATTCTGATCAGGACGCCGTGTTCCTGAATAGATCTCGTAGTTAGAGTCTCATGGCCAGCAATAGAGGTTGTGGCAGTCGCACTGATCGCTTTACATCGGTAGTTTCAACATTAGCAGAACTAAGCCACATATTTCTTGTTATTATCGAGGGTTGAGTATTGACCTTTAGCGAAGTACTCATTATAGATGATTCGGACGAGGAACAGATGGAATACAACGACAAGAAATGCGAACGTAGCCCAAAACAGAGCAGGCAATCCGCCCAGCTGATGGCCATGTTTGTGCAGAGCAATAACATGCTTTTCGTGTGCAGGCGCTTCGGCTACCTCGTGAACATGTAATGTGTGCTTTAGCTCGGAGAGATGCTGCTTAGTTCTGGCCACATAGAGGACAGCCGTTGGCGGATCGGTCAGCTTCACAGGAAAGACGGCTGGTGGCGCACCGCTGTAGATGGTTATGAGTAAATAGCAGGCCAAATATTGACATGAACGATATCATAAAACCGCGATAGGTGAGGTAAAAAAAAATAGGATATGCGTTAAATTCGATGACATTCTGTTGTTCTTTCGCATTTAGAAAATTGTTATTCTTAATTGTTACACAGTCATTGGAATTTGAAGTTATCTCTTGACATACAACGAAATAGACGAGTTTGTTTATAACGCTACGGCATAATTAAATATATTTAATTAAGGACCGCACGAGGAAGGTACCTACCTAATGGGTACGGGAGGATCAAGACATCCCCCATCGCAAGCGTACACTCGTTCGTCGGCTTCGGCGGAGATACTAAGAACAGCTTTGTTTTCAGCGTTAACGGTCACCGTCACGTTCAGGTTTGACTCTGGAGTGAATAGCATCAGCCGACGATAATGAAAGTCTCGATGAAGATCGGCCGGTAGTGTCGAAAACTCAAGATGGCCGTCATGGAAGAAGAACGCTCCAAAACTCATGAGCATTGCCTGCATCGCTCCATTGGGCCCGCCATGGCTCAAGAGTTCACCGCAACCGCGTTTGAATAGTGTCAACTGCCACAGTTGCACCGTTTGCTCAAGCACTGACACCTTACCGAGGTCGGCCAATGGAGGCCACAACGTCCGAGCGTTTCTTTTTCGAAAAGTTATCCATAATAAAAAAAGTTAACAATGACGGACATACTGCACATATTATATGGACTGCCAAATTAATTTACCAGATATATTCTATGTATTAAGAATTATTCGTATTTACATATTCTAATGCAACTCATTAATACCTACAGTGTGTGGTGTCCCTTGTAACAATGCTTCCCGAGAGCTGGTAGGTCGAGGGATGTACTCTCCGGGGTATGCGATAAAACGTAGTACAGCGTTGCGTTAATTCGGTCTCCATTCAAAGCATTTTCAGCTCGAGATAGCGAAATTGAAAGCCCGGAACGCCATATCTGTGACATTAAAACAATACGTAAATACGGAAGCAGTTATTATATGCGAGTTGTACAAACATTTTTTAGAGTATTTATTTAACCAATGCTAATGCCGTAGACAAATAATTCAGAATCGATTCCGACTGCACAAAGATTACACGCCCATTATGATAATAATAGCGCCGACTAGTTAAAGACATACTGGATAATTTTAACAGGTGTTATCATCTAATCTGTAGGTATTTCTCCTCAACTGACCTTCAGAATAGAATACGGCCACTCTGTGGTAAACTTGAGAGTTCGACGTCAAGTATCCTGTGATACCTGCAGGAAGTCTCAACATTCGTACTTTTAATCGGACGCGATGAAACATTACCGGGTCCATTCACAATTAAAAAAATATTTGTCGGAATTTTAATATACAGTAATAATAGTAAACGGTTTGTTACAATTCGTTGACAAACCAGCACATCCTTGGAGTGTTACTTTTTGGACTTTGTTGACATGGCTACTAAAGGTCTGATGTAGATCCTCGCCTGTTTCTTTCTGACCACAAGGCTGCTTATGACCACAAGTTCTTACTCATAACTCTTAATCCGTTTGCGAGCTTCGTCATTAGTCATAGTCAGTTAGGCGTCAGTGAATTTACAGCAACGATTTTCTTCTTATTGCAATTCTATTTAGGAGCAATAGCGCACATCGTTGAATATTATCTTTCACTTAATCAAGAAAGACAGTCGCCTCTGCGTAGATAGATACAATTAGCCTCTGATCAAGTGACCAGTCCACCTCACACTGTTTATATCGAATTGACCTGTACATCAGTCAGGCGACGTAATTCTTGATGAAATCGGAATCGATGCTTTGGATTTTTTATTGATACGTAAGTAAAAGCGTGCATATCCAGCCAAGCGGGATGATTTTAAACACACCTATGCATATTTTAACAACGCAAGGCTTACTTCCAGCATCGTTACTGCGAATTTAGGCTGCTTTAATGTAAATGCAGCCCTACTTCGGGCAAAACACCGGCCTGAGCAAAGCTATTTATTGTCTTGTCTTTATCTATTACCCCAATTTCGAGGAAGGAATAATTCTTTCGATTGTTTCGAGACCTTACTGAATGGCACATCGTATAAAGAAATATAGTTCATTGGCAAAAAATAACAAGTCTTGTATATATATGACTTTTCTGCTTTGTATGCATATATATATATATATATATATATATATATATATATTCAAAATAAATATGGTATTAACGGTAGTGAAAAGCGGATAGCTGATTTCAGCAGCTTACCTCCAGCCAGGAGTTGACGTGTTCGGCCTCGACTTTCTTCATCGAGGCCATGACTCGATCGAAGTCTTTTCTAGATAGATCATTGACCTTAGACTCTGAAGCAACTACTTCCGCCATACTTACGGGCTTCGAGTACTTGACAATGGTGAAGAAGTCATAGGAAGACTTTGAGTCAAATGATAATTTGATATCCATTTGCGGCATAATAACCGAATAAACTATGAACTTATGTCCAGCAGCTACCTTTCCGTTAAGCTGAACATAATGTAAACCATTATGGACGCTGCAATAAACGAATTTGTTACGTTGTGTTAACTTCCATAAGCTGTCATAGAAACAATGGCAAAATTGTCACTTTGACTGAGTCATAATTTGAGTTGAGGATACTATCTATCTATACGTTTCTAAATTATCACAGAGCATGTCTCAGCTTCTAAAACCAGCATTGTCCCTTCAAAAGACATAAACGTTATAAAGCAAGGATCGACGCCTAGCCCTATAGAGAAAATCACCAAATTCTGAGAAATTTACCATAGCATATAAAAAATATCCCCTAGTGTCTTCTTTAGATAGACGCATATGTTGAAGTATTACAACCAATATAATGAACTTGACTGCAAACAATAATGGGCGACTGCAGCAGCAGCGCCAGTGCTCACCCGAGATTTTTGACCTTGACAGCTGGCGGGAAATTTTTCGCCCGTTGTTGCAGACTGACCCTAGCCGACTTCCAGGAATCTTCCAGGGTCATTTCTAAGCTTTGCAGAAATACTGAAGGATCACTACGATGCGCGAGAATCTCTTGCCGAATTGTTATTGGAGTTTTGGAAGAGGCTAACATGTATGTCTCAATTTTGATCAACTTTCCATGGACGAAATGCAAAGCACGAGTTACTGTAACAGAATCAAACGTGCGATTTAGCACGTAAAAAGGCCCAATAGACCCCAAACCTGGTAAGTCCCAGCTTAGATCATCAACGGATATTAAAGACAAACCCGCATATGTAAGATGCGTACCGTGCCCGTGATCAGCTCTATTCTCGACCTCGACGTTCACTAACGGTGAGAACGGAAGCGCTGTTGAAAGTAGCCGACCCGGCTCGCCAAAAAAGAAAAGCTCGTCGGCCGCTTCATTAAAAGCTATATAACCGTTGCCGACAAATGGCGTCAGCGGAACATCCTCCGAGTCATAGCTACGCTGAAGCTGTGCGTTGAACGCCCCCGCGTCACGTTCGATTTCTTCGATGTGCCTAAGCATGGCATTAAGAGACGAATCTAAACATAATCAATGTAAACATGGACAAATGCACACGACAAATAAATGCATTAATTAACATCGAAAATTACTTAGCTTAGGGTTACGCCGACCGATTTTGTATCTATCATATACCTATCAATCATCTTTCATATTTCGCTAAACTCAATCGAATAAGAACACCTTTTTTTAAATGAATAACTTAACAGGAAGATGTTATTTTAGGAAGTTTGTTAAAACATACGTTTTAATTAGTAGAGATTATATGCCAGAGAGTCATTGAAAAAACCGCGCGGAGTATGATAGAATAAGTTGAGTGAAATGATCAAATCTTGTCACCGTGTTCCAGTATATCCGTATATAGACTACATCACAATGTAGATTAAAATCCAGCCATGCTACATTTTGCACGCTATACTAGTAGTTAAAATGCACATAACAATCATCTAGCTCAGGATACGCAAAAACAATGTTTATAAAAATAAAAACCAAAACGTCTTTAAACGTAGGCAATTTAAAGGAGGTGAGTATCGTCCAGAAGCAAACTGCCGGTTCTAAGGAGCTAAGAAAAACGTTCGTTCAGAACGAATGATATTCATTTGCTAACAAACCAATGACTGTGTGTAGCTGAAGCTTTTAATCGCCGGTCGGTTCGGTATAACTTCATAACTTGCGTGATGTCAAAGCAGTTGAGCGTGTTTGAGGGGCATTCAGCAACAAAGGACGAAGCTATGTTTAAGCGCCTACGATGAACGTGACAGCCCTAGGATTTGCAGTAGAGAAAGGCAGAATATTATGAATTATCATTAATAATATATTACCCATTATAAATGGAGCCTTGCGTCGAACAAACCGAAACATTGACGGCGCCGAGTAGAGTAGGAAAAATATTGTAAAAACAATACATATTGTTATCAAACGGCGACGCATCCTGAAAGGTCACAACAAAGCAAGCGTTTAGAGCGTAAATATCAGTTAATTCATTGATATTTAGTAACAAGTACCATTTGTACGATATGACAGCGATACATTTCTTTGGCAAAAAGTATCTATAATGTACCAATGAAGGCGCTGCACTTTGAATCGATGCCTAATTGCTTATTATGCAAAGTCTATGAGCTTCTGAGCTAGAAGTGCAGCTTATATGAGAAACATTCTTAATATATCCATTTGATCTACTTGAGACGTCAAATCCATATTGACTGATACCCGTATAAATAATTCAAAGTATCATTTACAAGTTATATTATCCCGTCGCGCCATCACTGAAAAATAAAGCACAGAGTCATATGATTTCGAACGCAGCCCGCATGACGCTCTGTTATTCCTAGAATACATGTTTGACTATGCCATTCATGCTAAGCTTACTTTCTTCCTACTGCCAGATTTGTATTAACATTTTCTTATTTATATTTGTATTTCTAACAGGAGTGTGGCTAATAACTGCGTTTTATAGCTTTTACTATTTTTTTTATTATTATTATTATATTATTTATACTTACTTGATCGTGTACATGTGTTACTATATATGGACTAACCAAATATATATATACCATGCTTCAGTCAACTTGGTTGTATTCTTTCCGCGCATTTTTAGTGTACCTTCTCGTAGTAAGTTTTTGTAAAAAATTATGTTCTCCGCGCTCTCCAAATTCGTTAGCCTACAGCATAGAGCATTTGTTGTATAACGGCAACTGTTGTCCATGTAACCAAAAGGTCTCTTCAGTCTTCCTCAACTTACATCATTCCATAGAACGGGACGATGTCAATCATCGCTCGTCGGACCAGCCGTCGAATTCGGTCCATTTTCTATAAAGCAGCAGGTAAATGGATGAACACGAACAGACCGAAAGCAACACGGGACGGAACGCACTTTCTCACTTGAAACACTGCTAAACACTTGCATAGAGGTATATTTACAATGATTTTAGCGAAAACCTGTTTCTGTTTGAGATACAGCTTTTGTTTCGCTCGTGCTGATCGAACACCTACAGTTAGCATAACAAAGGTTGTATTCTAACGGCAAGTAGATTGACATCTGATTAGTTATTTGGTTTACATAGTTTTGCTATCAGGGTTAAATAGGGCCGTTGGGAGCTCGTTATTTTTCAGATAAACTCTCCGACAATCTAATTCAAATAACTTCCATGATAAATCTTTATACTAAACACGTACAGCCGTAATGTCGTCAGAACGCATAAAAAACAAAATCATCTAACAATAAAATTTTTTAGTAGCAGTGCTAAGTATGTATTTAGCTTTCCGTATGCACTCTGCGACAAAGCTGCAGCTCGCAAAAATTTGTTAAAGCAGCATGGTCGATGCTCACACATAATGAACTGCCACTTGGGGAGTTAGCCTAGTTGGAGGTCGATCCTTATTATGCGGATATTAGCTCTCTATGCTTTTTATATGGTTACGCGCTAGCCGTGCCTACCAAATAATAGCTGCGTATCCGATTCGCTGACTACAGCTGTTCGTGCGGGCGTCGTTTAACTGGTAACTGTTACACTTCGATTTTAGCTGCTAGGCAATACTGTTAAATTACTGACTAATCCAACATTGAGGTACACGTCTCCCTTTTATGCCCATGCTTTTTACATATATATTGTTGTTATCACAGGAAGAGCCGACTGGTTCGGTGACGGTGAGCGTTAGTGTTTACACAACACCTCATGATACCAATCAGCTGGACTGCGACTGCCTATGTGGCGAGGGGCAGATCTGGCGAAGCAGGCTGCCAATAGTGCGCCCATACAGAAATTAATAGGTGTTTACGGGGAACTCTATGTGCAGACGTAACACTTATTTGATTTTGTAGTCGGCAGATAAATTCCCGATGGAAAGAAACGGAACACCAATCTGTCGGCGACAGTATGACATATGAATACAAACTTGTTATTATCTTGTTTATAATGGCTTGGGTAGTTGCTCATCCTGCGTCGGAACTTACAGAAAACACTCGTTGCAGGAAACCTGTTGTTCGAAACACACAAAAATCAGCTGTGTGAACTGTCAGCGCGGCACCTGCTTAGCCTGTTTTCCGAAATCTCCTGCTTTGATCATTTGGTTATACTGTGTAAAACAGGACATTTATTATTACTACGTGCCCAAAAGATGTATTCGGTTATATATATATATATATATATATATATATATATATATACGCGTATAAATGAGGGCTGTTAGTGATATTGTTTAACTTTCCCTGTGGAGCGACAGCTCTTTGTGTGTAATTTGTCTCGTGTATCAAAATCGTTACGCTAACACATGGGAGCCCCACCAAAAGTGACCCGTACGAAAGGTTGTTGTTGTTAGTCGCTATGTGAACATTTTTGGAATTGGAAGATAAAATAATATGGAGGCGAATCAAGAGGAGCTCGTCGAGGTCATTCAAGGATTGCATGATGAGCTTCGTTACCGTGTGCAAAAAGGTTCAACTTCTACATACCTAATTATCAGTATCATTCGTTTTTATAGTTCCTCGCTCTTAGTTACACGCTTAACGCGACTGTTGCAAATATGAGAATTGGCCATTTTGCATTATTGGTATGCGTTATGTATGTATATATGCCTATGCGATAGAAAAAATATTTGCAAAAAGTGAGTTGGTCAAACAATCACCTATTACAAAGGAAGCTTAATCGTTAATCGTACAAGGTGCCTAACGCGGAATTTAAAAGATATTACGCGGGCCGTCTGAGTAGGCTCCGATTATCGTATACTTCATGGGTCTTAATAACCTCGATCCTACATACGGCTGATAACAGGCGCAAATTCTTAAATATCTTTTCCTATCTTCTTAGAACCTGAAGACTATATGGCCATTTGGAAGGATCACAGCATGGACAGTGGTGGTGAAGCCAAAGCTCGTTACGCATCAGCCATGCATTCACTGGCCACCAAGGTATGATAAACAAGGGCCACAGATACAGAAGCGACACCGAAGTTGTAAACAATGCTAAATGATCAAACCATACGAAAGATGTCTGGTTTCAAACTCGTCTCGTAAAAACCAGCTGTGCTTAAATGTGCCTTTGTAGTTACTAAGTTACCTTACAGCCTTACAGAAAAGACAGCAGCGTTTTATTATAATTCTACCGGAAAATGAATCTATTACATATTCCCAATCACTCTCCATAACCGTTTCCCGTTTTTTCACCAATTAACTTATTTTTTGTCACCAGAAATTTATGAACTTGTGAAGCCAGTTTTCAAAATCCTGTTTCATTCTCAAATATACCGTTACAAATTTTATTTGCCTGTGATTGGAAATTTGTCGATTGGGGACCTGAAGAATGTCGTGGATATAGAGAAACCTCTTGAAAGAAAAGCGCTTGCAAAGCGGCTTGTTTTTCGCCACGCGCGATTTAGCATTACTGTTTATCGGTCATTTCGGTCGGATAATTTCGTTTACTCTACACGGTTGGGTTAGATACAGATTTTAGTTCACCATCTTGTTCTTCCCAAGTGTTTCGCAGTATAGAAAACGTTTAAACTAGAAAAAAAAAATAAACACAAATGATCGACTTTGTAGGTGAAAAATCTAGCTTTACGAGTTGCTTATCGTGTGAAGTCCTCAGTGATCTCGAATGGCCGACCAAGGGATATACATTCTCCAAGTCTAAGATTTCATCTTGGAACTCATCAGATGCTTTGAAGCAGACTCTTCGATTGCAGAGGTCTTGCTGTACACGGAACACTTGTTCCGGACTACAACGGCAGTTTTTCCGTCTAAACAGAAAAGATCAATAGAGCAGGTATCTTAAATCAATTTTTTCAGTAGGAATATCCATCTTGGACGTCTGAACTTAAGGCTAAGCTCCGTTCATTGTACAGTGAAGTTACGACTGGCCTATGGAGAAGAGAGAGTACTTTTGAATGGAGTGAGAAAGGAAAAAAGGAGCGTTAGAAGGAAAACTGTCATCACTTATGTACCTGCCTAATGATTATAGATAAACCTAAATGTAGTGTGTGATATGAAACCCGATTTACAATGCCGCTAATAAAGTTACCATTGCGTAATGAGCACGTTTATAATGTGTGTAGCTTGCGGATTCGAAACGCTTACGTAGGTTTGGATCCGCAAAGAACGCGCGGACGACCGAATTGCGATTACGCACGCCGAAATCGAAGACTATTATCGCGATGGAGGATTTGAGCGTGTCATGCGACGGATGTTCCGGAAACACTCAAGAGTGGAGGACGTGGAGGCAGTCATTGAAGTTAGTTATAAAAACGGTTATAGACATTTTCAAACGGGTTAAAAACGATTTATTCGATATAATTAATCTTCTTCTTGCTTCTCCGCCATATTTAGAAGGGCGGATTTGGCAGATAGAGCTGACCATTTTCGATAGTTAAACAATTCAGCAGATAGCCCGAATAATTTCTACATATGCTTAATACAGAATATTTTCATTTATAACGAAATTATGGGGTTAAGATTCAAATGTAAGATTTTCTATGCTTCGAGCAAAGTTTCAAGGCTTCTGTTCGATCCTAAAATGATTACCTGTAGTTATTCAGTGTAAATACTCTATGAAAATCCTAAACTATCAACAATTTGCTAGTCCGTTTTCCTCCATGTCGCGTTTTTTGAAAAGCACTGTCATTTTATGCACGTGCATGGCCATAGACCAGCGCGCCCATCCAGCTTGAAATTGTGAAGCAACGTAGTTTATGTATCATATAATCTCACATAGTAGAATTTTTTTCTGAGACTGAATAAACATATATATCGACCATATTTTTATGTGGTCTAATTCTATTTTAGCCGCTGAAGGACTTTGAGTTGAACGAGAACGAAAAATTACGACTATTGGACGTTGGCAGCTGTTATAACCCGTTTTCCAAATTCGATTACGATATAACAGCCGTTGATCTCTCACCAGGTAGGTTACAGGCTCTTTTGCCCTCGAGAAATTCGTCATTTGCAAGCGACTGAGCACCTGCGAATCGTAGTCTATTCTTAAGACAATATGAGATATGGTTGATAGCAAAGATTCTATACAAGGCATAAATATATAGACTTCTCAATCTAATTTAATAGTTCAATAACTTGTGCCGCTCATCACGTTTGTCATTGTTGTTGGTGCTCTTTACAGCAACCCCTGACGTGATTCAGTGCGATTTTGTCACGGTTAACTTTTCTTCGAAGCTTAACGTTGTATGCACACCATCAACGCCAGCACGCAAAATAGATACCCTGCCAAAAGGATATTTCCACGTTGTGGTATTTTGCCTTCTTCTCGAATATCTACCCGATGCACGGTTACGCCTCCGCGCTGTGCATAACGCTTACAAAGCACTCAAAGACAACGGTTAATAAGCTACAAGCTTTTTGCTCACAATTTTTTAATTGTTCTGAATTTTACATAAACTTCGTCGTCATCAAAGTCTGATATATATATCAAGGTAATTAAATATAACCAGGTTAGTTCTGTTCATCCGACAGGAGATGTATACAGAGTAATCTTAAATTACCAAGATCACTCTGTACACATGTATATATATATTCAGAGTGAATAAGTAATTATTCACTTTCATAGACAGCTTTGTTGCTATTGGTTGCATCCTGCATCTTGGTATAATTTAGGTTATATGTAATCGTTTGCTTGCAGGTCTTTTGGTTGTGATCACACCAGACTCGAAACATGCTCAAAAGAATATGTCCATGATTCAGGGCTGGCGAAGAACGCTACTTCGACTAGGTCTAGATAGGGTTCGTTACTCAAAGCACCAACATCTTCATTGCATTTCATTCCGTAAACTCTGTCCTGTTTCACGACATCTTATGCAGCTTGACGCGCAACCTTGCAAACACAGCTATGAAGAGGTATATTTAAGCGTGTTTTCTCAATTATCTCAATAATCGTGATATATGTGTATATATCTATATAGTCACTAACGGCTAAGTGTTCACAACAACCTCTCATTATGACGCAAGGGTGGATAAAATCCTTAAATCTAATAATATAATCTTACAAAAGCGGAGAGTAAGTACACATATCTCTCCTTACAGCTATGTTCAAATTGTGTGGACGAGCTTGCTCCGCAAATGTCGATTCATCAAGACAGGCAGGATTATGTGGCAAAATTTGAGGGTGGTGACTCCGCTGTCCAAACGGAATTACGGGGCGAAGATGAAGATGAGAGCATCGCCGAGATGCTCGCTGAGATGCCGTTGGAATTCGAAGACGATGACAATGACTAGGTTCCATAAAATGTATACTTTATTAGACTGTAAAAATTACTTCTCAATGAATGTATAATACTCCAATGTTAATAAATGTACGTACATGGCTAATTTATAAGTTATCCATATGTGTGCATATATATATATATATACAGGGTGTAGTACTCAAATTTGGATAATCTTTGTCGAGCTGCTCGTTATATCGCACATCGGTGTGTCCACTATTATTGGCAAGAAAACTGTTTGTCTCTAGAACCGAACAGCGAGCTCATCAGGGCGGAAGACAACGCAGCAGGAAAAGTACTGTGGAAGACATGATAGAGATTTCTATGAGGTAAACCTACGACCTCGAAAATTCATCGAAATGGCTCAAAAGCCAATATTTATACTCCTAGATTTTTTATATTAAATGATGGCCTTTTTAACAAACAGAGTATCAATGCGGATTAAGCCGTCCGGATAAGCTAAAACGATTAGTCACTTTGAGACGTCCTGCGTCCTTTTGTGCCTTTTGGACTTTTTGGTTGTTTTTAGCGTTTGCATTATTGCACTTTTTGGCCTGCTATCAGTCAAGAGTGTCATTCCGCTGTAATTTTTTTATGTAGCATGCTTATACGGCACTCTTTGCATTTACGTTAAATTTACACCTGCCAAGGTCACTATGTCACACATGATTACTATAAAAAAAACGTACCTGCCTATCAACAAAAGACTATTTTTGAAAATGATTAATAAGTAATCCAGATATCGATAAAAAGTTACAATCGCAGTGAATGATGGTTATAATAAATAAGCACGATTACCAAGAACGACACTTCTAGCACACGCGAAAAAAATTCGTTGCAATGTATACCTTCGTTCAAATGCAATCTTAGAAACAACTCACAAGGAATAGTCCGGACTTAAATGCTCCACCCTGTATAATAGGCTTTCATCAAGCTGAATATGATAAAAATTACAATAAAAAATACAGCGAAATACTTCTAACTTCAATAGCAAAAATAACCGAATGGTCAAAGGAGTACTGTACAATAAAAATGTATTTTATTTGTTAAGTGTTATAGCTGCATTTTGTATTTATCTAGATAAATATCTAAAATTAAGTGCATACGTAATGTAAAATTATTTTGCAACTACTGAATAAATTATTGTAATTAATGAATTGATGCATTATTTAGATATTAATAACGATATGTTGTCTGGACTGTGATCAAAATAGGCAAATATATAAATTCAGTTATATCCAAATATCTTTTATCAGGCACATTTAGCTTAATCTAGGGAAAGTATTTTTGAGGCTTAACCTTTTCACACAAACAGGACTTTTACGAGGATGAAGAACGAAGTCTCCTTTGCTAGTGAACTTTATTTAAATCGATTTTTTGCAGCGGTATTAAAAACAAATTGTTTAAGCAGTTTTGAGTATTCTTCTAATATATGTTCCATACTCGCCATATGAAGGAAATTGTTCTAAATTGACTATGTACTACAAAGATAACTTACTTATAAGAAAGATCCGTTGTAAATTATAAATATTTACTGACAGAAACAGCCAAAAATAATTTAGCTTTATCAATCATGATAGATTGGTAACGCATTATGAAGGATTTTTAAACAACTCCCATTTTTCTGTGAAGACACAATGAAATTAACTTTATACACAGTCCATCAGTGCATGGAGGGTACCCTATAGCGATCTAACATTGAAATTTAAAAATTGCCGCCAGTAACCAAAGCGGCTCTACACACGACAAAATGTGCCCATAAATATAGAATATATCGAATCTTTGACAGTTTCATCCGTTTTTCCCACCGGTTAGATATTATTAAAATGTTTGTAGGTCTTTTTTACTACCCCTTTTGAGTCGAATTAACTTAAACCCTGCAGAGAGCCCATCATGTTTAAGGTCGATCCGTCAATCCAGCGGGCGGATGGCCTCCTCCATCTTGCGAATGTTTGTTGCGGTCTTTTTTGTCGAGCTGCCTTCAAGTGGCATCAAGGTGTATATTCTTTATTGATATTTCTAACAAACTAAGACCCTTTGTACATTATAACATGTTCCGAAAATGCCAGTCGACTCCGGAGTTTGTAGTGTGTATTGCTGTGCCACTACTTTATCAACTTTTATGCATATGAGTGTCATGTGATGATATTGTTTCGGCAACGGTATGACCACGTGGGCATTAAATTCGGCAAAAGTCATGCAAATGAAATTTAAGAGTTCCTCGACTCTAAGTATTCAACATTTCTATACGCCATTGATATTAGCCGACATTCTTTGAGAAGTTGTTAAGTTTCAGTTAACCCAGTTAGGTTTAATACACCCTGGCAGTGCTATGATATTCTTTTATCATTATGGTTTTAGATGATGGTTCAATTTGCTTTGTTTACATGTAATCTTGTCAAATGTTTCGTGTTTTAATCTTTTTTCGCAGTCCGAAGTTTTTATTCGTCATTGCCTTGAACGAAAACTTTTGCGCCAAGATGTCGGAGGGAAACAAAGTTTTGCAGTTGCGACAGGAAGATGTGAAAAATTTCCTGGCAGCCCACACCCATATCGGTGCGACTAATGTCAACTATCAAATGGAACAGTATGTGTTCAAGCGTCGCTCGGACGGTGTCCACTTGATCGACCTGAGCAAGACATGGGAGAAGATTTTGCTCGCGGCTCGTGCCATTGTCGCCGTCGAAAACACATCCGAAGTCTGCGCCATTGCTTGTTCATCGTCTTCCGGCGAATCGAAGCCGCTTGGACAGCGTGCCGTGCTGAAGTTCGCAAAGTACACTGGCGCTACACCCATTGCCGGCCGATACACCCCTGGTACCTTTACTAATCAGATTCAGCAGGTACTTGAACTATTTTGTGAGATAACTAAACAGAGTCATTTGTTTGTGGGTTCTGAAAACAATCTTTTACCGGGATGCTACATACACATATATACAGTTGGCACGTTTATATCCGGATTTTTGTACTTCGCTTTTTAACCTGTATTAAAACGAAAATATACATTTCTTTTTTACATATGTTGAAAACGTCATCTCTCTTGATCATATTTATTCAATATAGCCGATTTCACCTTTAATTAGGGACTTGGACTAACTAGTCATTTGAAAATATTCTTTTCTTAAGCCGCAAACAACCTAATAGCGCGTATTAGTGGGTGTAACTTCGTTAAAGCGTCGCTCAGATATGCTACATACATTTTAACGAAATATATTTTGGGTTGAAATTTCCAAAGGCCAAAAATTTCGGAAATGCAAGGGAGAAAAGAAAAACCGTCAGAGTTTAGATAGATGACCCAATGGCCAATTGCTGTTTTTCTCTTTGAAACGGCCACTAATGCTTATATGAAGAATAGATTCTCGAACCGTGGTGATGAATTTTTTGATCTATTAGATCTAAACGCTATGCGTCATACCTTTACTCAGGCTTTTCAGAAATCGTATGAAACTCGTTATAGCATGCCTCTAAAAGGAAAATATACGTCGTCGTTATATTAGGAAAAGAACTGTGATCAATTACCTGTGAACAAAAAGGTATATATATATTGAATGAAGGCAAATGGTAATTCATGCATATCTGTGCTAAACCATTGGTCGAGTTAGCAGCGCGTCTACCCTGTGACATGCGCGATGTGTTACACCGATGGTACAGAGATTTTTCACTACTTTGGGGAATCCAGAACCTTGTTTTGAGGGTCTGGGTCACCCTGGTGAAGGAAGGCACCACGAGAGTTGGCGCGCACCCGGCCTTTTACAGACAATTTGATGGTCCGTGCCGTAGTGATGGGGCCCACATTTTTTTATGCACCACTAGTAGGAGATTTACTTGGGGAGCATTCTAAAGCATGTAAATATGTTACAGATCTAGTTCGGCTTACGTACCATTTACAGCTATCTGAAAATTTACGCCTAATTGTCGATCGTGAAAAACAAAACTTGTTTCTTTGAAATGGGTTTTAAATTCAAGGAGTTTTTATTGAAAATCAACACATACCATTATTATATTACATATTATTCTTTAATCATTTTCTTCTTCAACAGGCTTTTAAGGAGCCTCGCCTCCTTGTCGTATGCGATCCTGGCGCAGACCACCAGCCTATCGAAGAAGCCTCGTACTCGAACATCCCCGTGATCGCCTTCTGCAACACCGATTCGAACTTGCGTTATGTCGACATTGCCATCCCGTGCAACAACAAGGCCAAGGACTCGATAGGTCTGATGTGGTGGCTGCTGACCCGTGAGGTTATGCGTATGCGAGGCACCGTGCCCCGTGAGGTGCCTTGGGATATTAAAGTCGATATGTTCATCTATCGTGATCCCGACGAGGTCAAGAAAGAAGAGCAGGCTGCCCTTGAGGCGGCGGCTCCATCCGGGATCACCCAGGCGCCCACGGAGGATTTCACGACGGACTTCCAGACCGACGTTAGCAGTCTCGCTGCTAACGACGAATGGGCGACGCCTGCTGGTTCTACCAGCGTTGTCGCTACTGCCCCCGCCATCGCCCCAGCTCCAGCTGTTACTGGCGCTACTGAGGACTGGCCAAACACCAAGAAGGTTATCAATTGGGCCGATTAGACAAAGCGAGTAGAACATCTCGCCAGATGAACTGCTGTACAATGTACTACAGAAGGTCTTGCTAGGAAGTATTAAAATCATTGTCACCACTCGCAACTGGCAGAAATCATTTGTAATTGTGGCACAGCGTAAGAAAATAAACAGCTGATCGATGCTGTACTGCTGAAAAAGCAACGCGTATTTAATAAGTGATATTAGATAATAGGCACTCACAGGGAAACGGCGATGGACATGACAGTCCCTTTGTTTATTATCGAATAATGAAGTTCACATATATTAATAGGTGAACTTTGAAACACCCGTAGTATTTACTAATTAAGCATTTAAAGTTAGAGGCTAGTCAGAAGAAGCCATGAATTTAGGGGAGGACGCGATCAAGCGCAAGTACCGCCCTGTTGGCGTCAGTGCGTTTCAGCAATATGGGACATTCCATTCCGGACTTATTTTCGTCAAAACCGCTCTGCTGATATTACTTACACAGCACCGCTATGTGTGAAAACGTATCCACAAAGGCGTGTACATTTAAGATAATAGTATTGCTCTTATTCTCCTTATTAGCCCTTAGAATCAACAGGTAGAAATACTCTAAATACTATTCCATTTCGATACACACATGGCATACGTTTTGGTTTTTTTTTACTATAGTAACAGGCTGACGATTTGATGTCGTCATAACTATTGGGGTTTATAGCACAGTCTAAAGCTGTAGCATCATCATTATCTGTGGCCTTTTTATGGCTGAGTCTGGAGGACATGCCAGGTATCCTTTCCTCTCAACGAGTGTTCTCTCAGCTCAGTGTCTCATTAAAGACACTCATTGTTGTATGCATTGCTTTAAAAAGATTCTTCACTCTCAAGATTCTAGCAATAACAAACTGAGATTCAAGAATATCAATTTGTCATATGGAGACATTTGGTCGTCCGGTTTTGATTCATAGCAAGTTACCCTAAAATGGTGTAAGTCATTCCTCTAAAAAAGGCTAATTACAGTAGCAAAAAAAAACCGATGCTTTACCTAGGTCACATGCTAGATATGACAGTATTTGTCAGTTGCTACATAAAAATATGTAGTAGAGACGTATTCCACTATCTAAGTATTTATATAGTTCCTCAAATGTTCCTGGTTGATTTTTATGATTAATGCGTCCCTTGAATGCATAGAAGCCGAAACTTTAACGACTTTAGTGATGACGTACAACTGCATCGCCATGTACTGATATATTGCAAAGCTGCAATAAGACAGATTTCGTAGTAGACGTATAAAAACTAATAAGCCGTTTTACCGAAACGATAAGCTACAGCATGAACCGATTTTACTGACGTAAGTTAACCTAGCTTCTTATCCAGGCCAGAATATAGGCTAAATGAAAATAACATATAAAAAACCAATATTAAATACTTTGAAAAATGCCGATTTGATGGAATATGCTACTGAACTATATGGATAGGCATTTTTTTTGATAATGCTGGCCACGAATTTGAAGGTTTGCAAGCATGAACAAAATTAACTGAGGAAGAAGGAGACCGCGTAAACTATACTAAAACCACAAAGCAATTCGACGTGACTATAAGAGCTTTTGCCCGTTTCCATTACCAAGTGGGCATAAGCAACACAATGCATTTGTATTGATTTGCCTTTAGGAATTAATTACTCATGCTAATAAGATCGGAATAGTCATGGCTTGTTTACCTTTGCAGTTTCCATGGTATTTAGACAGGCATCTCATAAATATATATATATATAAATGAGATACAAAGTGATAATGTTCGTAAACTCTAGAAGATGAATAAGAATTTCATAGAAAGTATACCTTTATAGACCCCACGCTGCTTGGTAACTGCCAGCAGAGTTGTCTCCCCGGTTATGAATCATTATTACCCTGCAAAACAATCAATTTATTATGTTCTTTTATGTCTCAACACCTCCATCGACAAACTCACTGCTGAGAATTCACGATTTACGAGAGCTAGTAGCCTTAGGATTTACGTCTAGGAGTCTGGCCTTCGGTGGCGCCCGGTTGGATATATTTAATTTTATATGTTACTTGATAAGGATTAATAGTCATATTGTGATCTCCATTGCGGTACCAAGTACGCGTTCAGTAGACCTTTCTTGCTATTGGTTTACGTAAAATCGGTTGTTAGAGTTTGTTCTCGGCGTATAATCAACATTTTCTCGATTCACAGAGGAGGAAATTGACGACCTGGGTCGGTGTCTTATTTCTAAAGCGTTCAGTTTAAACGACTGTTCGTAATGTCGAATAACGGGTGAGAAACTTTAAATGTTCATTTAAAAACTCCAACATACTTAGCAAGTGTTTGTTTCAGGCTCTGTACGAACACATCTAAAAATAGTTTTGTTGAAAAAAATGCAACAAAACGTCAGTCAGAAGCTAAAAACGTTTCAATAAGAAATTTTGAAAATAGGATCGGATGTATCATCTACTTTCCTCTGTGCTTTGTTATTAACATAATTTGGCTAAAAAAACCAAATCATAGAGCAGCTTGTATGTTTCTCGTTTCATAGGGCAGAGGTTTCCTTAATTCTTTACGAAGTAAAATCGTCAATTCGTCCTTAGATGTAATATGTATCCTTTTTTATTAAAACCATGGATCAGCTAATAGATGTCATTGCAAATTCTATTCTTGGATTCCGCCGAGAATGCATGCTCTACTGTGAATGTCTCAGTAAACATTCTTAATCTACGCATCAGCTCAACCTTATTTTTTTGCCGGAAAGAGCCAACCGCATTGTAAACTTTACTTGTGTCCTATCTATAGACAGTTTAACTAATGAGCTGACTGTTCACCTTGGGAATAAAGTTAAACTCCTGCAGTGATGTCCATTTCATCGTGAACAGTTTGTCGATGAGTAATGCAAGTGTCACCTTTGATTCTTATTGAGTTTCTTTATAAAGACAAAAAATTGAGCTTTTAAAGTGCATTTATTCCGGTTGTTGAGCAGGTTCACAGTTGTCACTCTTAGATATTCTACCGTAGTACGTTATCCTTTCCTTCCCTCTTTACGTATTTCAATTAGCGTATTAGTTAGGCTGCATGCTTTGGCGTAGTCCATGAGTGGTTTTCTCCACTGTGAGGTGTTCACTGATCACTTAGGTGGTCTTGTTCGAGTGTGCATGTTTAGGGGTTTCCGTACTCAACGTTTAAAAGCTTGAAAAGGCAGGAAACAACCGGAACCAATCATCACACAAGTGGATCGAAGACAAAAACCCTTCAAGCATGTTAAAAAATAGTTAGCGAAATATAATGTGGCTTCGTAAACTTGCTCATAGGATTACTCATCCACGCAATGGTGAAGGAAAATGTAATCACAATGGCGGCGATGAAACTGATCGGAGGCACAACTTCATTCAACGGGATATCAAGAAGCTTTGTAAATGTAGCTCGGTGAGCATGGGAACGCCCACCCGCAGGTCTGCGTTCAACCAACCACACTTTGATATATGCAGCCATGCAATTAAGGGTTAGTTCCTTCTATATTAGTGTAGTCGATTTCTAAGCATGTTTACAAAAATGAGCGACAAACCAACGGTACCCAAACGTACTAGCTTTTCTTTTATAGATTCAGCTTTTACTTCAAACGATTCGTTCTCAAAATTGCATAATGGTAATGTAACGTTTTTTAAACTAGAAGAATGCTGGTTTCCCTCACTCGATCTTCGCTAAGAACATAAATATAATAGAGGTTTTGGGCTTTTTTTCACGTACAAACTCCTGATGATCCTTGCTGTCGGTACTCAAGACTGTATCATGTCTCAAGCTGGGCATAGCTTTTGTGATGATTCATAACTTCGTGATGTTTTTGTTTTCTTGAATATTTATTAGAAATGCTTTCCACAAGTAAATATGAACTTAAAACAGTAAATAGTAGAGTACAGCAGTAATTTCTACTTTTAAAACCATCCGGATCTCAAACAATATTTTCACGCTTCGACATATTTTTTACGTCGCCTCGGTACATAATATCCCAATGAGAATACGGAAGTGTTAGCTGCTATTAAAAAATTAATCACTTCCATTTTCTTTCCAAATTATTTTTGTCGATCTAAAGGAATAAATATGTATAATATTGAGAAGTTTTACTACAATGCCTGATGTACTTTATGAATGTTTAATTGTTTCAGAAAAGTCGAGTAAGGCCGACATTGTGAAAAAGTATGCCAAACAAAAATTCTCCTTAAAGAAACTAAAAAGTTCCTTATTGACCTTCTTCCCTATCAGCAACTGGATCAGGAATTACAATCTTCGAACAGACTTAGTTCCTGACATCATCTGTGGTCTGACCGTTGCAATTTTCCATGTACCCCAAAGTTAGTACCTAGTTGCTGTAAGAATACAGTATTAACATTACAATTATCAAAAGCATTGAATTTTTCCGGGTTTTAATAGGAACACTCGAATAAAAGACTAATGTCTTTTCTCTACTTTTTGAGTTGCAAAAAATGCTTGCCACGAAATATATACACTAAGTGTTATATGTGCTAGCAAACAACAAGTGAATATTCGAAAAAATTAGAAATGTGTGCTCTTTTCGAAGCAGTCATTGGAATAATAAATTTTTGCAAATCAAAGCTTTGTTTATGCTCATATGTCACAAATTAGTATCAAATCATATGTCGCAGCTCTCGGATATGCGCTCATCGTCGGAGTCCCCGCTATCAATGGTCTTTACACGGCCATGTATCCTATGCTCATGTACGCAATCTTCGGTACCTCGCGTCACAACTCGATCGGAGCATTAGCTGTTATCTGCATCATAAGTAGTAAAGTGGTTCAGACTTCTCGCAGTTCATTCTCTGATATTTCTCCTATCGATGTGGCCAGAACCCTCGCTTTTTTCGCCGGTATATTTCAGGTATGCTCGAGAATTGCCTAATGAGTTTATCGGATGCTGTTGGTAAATGCTCATTAGTTATGTTGCGTTTTTTTGATGCCAACATACTTAACTAAAACTGTTTAGTAAAGGCACGACATTAAATTCTGGCGACATATTTCCCGAAACATACTATATATCGATTAATTGAAATATATTTTAATGCGTAGCTTACCCACCAACATTAAATTGAATCCGTTTTGCTTATTTGTTAATTCCTGTTTACAGCTGCTGTTTGGCTGTTTGCATATGGGTAGTTTAAGCGTCTTTCTAAGCGACCAGTTTGTCTCAGGATTTACTGCCGGTGTCTCCGTTCATATAGGGTCCTCTCAGCTCCATGGACTTGGATTCAATGTATCAAAGCACACTGGAGCGTTTCCTTTAATTCGGGTAATAATACATTATTCTACATTTTTTCGTATAAAAAAAAATCCTTTTATACCGTAAATACTTAAAATTTTTACCGTTCTGCCCAGTATGCTGCCGACAACGGAAAACTATTGATTGCTTGACTTCACATTTAATTTGGTGTTGTGGTGCATTTTTTGCTTTTAAATCTCCCAGTATCATCGGTTTTCAAGCATAAATTTTATCCTTAGGCATCCACTCGAGAAAACCTTTATTGGTGTCAGAATACCCTATGGGGCTTTGTCCAATATTCCGATTACCATCAAGATATGCTCTTATATGATAATAATAGTATCTAGGTGCTACATACTGTTGAAATTCGCCATCTTCACCAAGATCTTCCCGAATGCGTAATAAACCAGACTCTTGTAATGTCAAAGCCCAGTTATTAGCACCAATCATTGTATTCCCATGAAAGTATTGTACAGTTAATCCTTTACTTAAAACGCCGTACCATACTATAATGTCCAGTAAATTTACATGGTATTTCTGTGCAACATGTAGATTTACAGTTGCCTAGTAAGTGTGGTTACGTCGACTAGTTATGACATTTGATCTCAATGTAGCTTCATCGTTTCAAACAATTTTTCCCAAAACTGTTCATACCAACCCCATTTTTCCATTTGCATACCATTTGCAAAATAATTTTATTTAGTCTAAATCATCTTTATTGAGGATATGTACTATCTTTTCCATTTACGACATCTTAAAACGCAATGGGACCTTAATTTGTTGATGCTTAATTCACGACGTGACTGTCGTACGAATGGGGTGCCTTACTACAGCCTTCTAACTAACTTTATAATGCTTACTTAGCTAGTAAAGCCCTAAATGTTCTTGGCATTCCGAAATGTTGCTTACGAATATCTTGACAATACCAACCGCTTACAACTTATTTTTTCATCTGGTTCATTGCGAGTTGCGTACATGAATCTGCCTGAAGCGGCCGACTATATCGTTATTGTAGTTCTGTTACATTTCCTTATTTCCAAAAACATTTTAAAATACATTTCCCTCATAGAAATATTAATGTTAGTCCATTTAATATTACACCATAAAAACAAATGACGATCAGAAAGTTATATGGCCCGTTAATTAGCGTATACATATTTAGAACAACCTATATATATGCATATATATAGTTGGCAGTATTAATGTACTAATTTATTTGTTCCTTTCTCTGTTACAACAGACATACACCGACTTATTTAAGAATTTAGGCGATACCCACTGGCAGACTCTCGTCTTTAGTGTCATTATTATTCTGATAATTCTTGCGGTAAAAATCTTAATCGATCCGTATCTGCTCAAGAAATTCCATATGCCACTGCCCATCGAGATGATTGTTCTGGTACTCAGTGTTATTCTATCCAACACTATGGATCTCAAACAACACGGCTTTGATGTGGTCAAAACGATTCCCAACAGGTAAATGCGCTTCTATAATTCTAGTTATGAACTTTTTTTATGAACCAACATTACATGCTTGACGTCGATAAACGTTTCCGAGCAGACGTAGGCTTGGGACAAAGTGGCTAGAACAGTTGAAAAGCCATAATCTTATAGCTATTCATATGTTTATTTGAATATGCATGACTATTACCAAGGATACTTAAGTTCTCTACGATGCAATGCTTGCTTATTATATGAATTATGAGTTGGAGGGAGCAGGAATATGAATAATTATTATTACATGAATCGTTGTTGGACCAGAATTCCGTGCTGTTATTTACTAGTCAACATTTTTCTCACATATATACTTATACATTTAGTCCAACGCGGTGTATATTTTACTGTTTAACAATTGCATTTCCAGCCAATCTATAGAGCCTATTGGCTAAAGCGGACTTCCATGTTGTAATACAACTTGTAACAACTATAATACCTATTCGCGTTGGGGAGAAAAAGATTCAGAGAACCTCAGGACACACATCGTGTTCATTTTCGTAACATAGGACAAGTAAGCGAATCGACAACGCATGATTTATCTGAGTACAAATCGGCTCGACTCAATATAAATGTCGCACTGGGTTATTCATCCGCCAAGATGTAATGCACCTGCTCATGTGTTTCGTGTAGTTGAGCTGTTCCTAAACTCCTTGGTTTCAGAATTTATTTACGCAATTAACGTAACTAAAATATACAACGTCTATGTTTATTATTTCATTAGACCTAAACTTAACGTTTCGTAATTATCGATCACACGTAGTGTCCAGAAACCCACCATACCTGTCCTCCGAATCGAGCTAATCAACTTCATCTTGGTGGACGCAGTCCTTGTGGCAATTGTGTCGTTCACTATTGGAGTATCTTTGGGACGAATTTGGGCCCGCGAACGGGGCTACGAAATACAGCCCAACCAGGAATTCTTTGCGCTTGGCATTAGCAACTTCTGCGGTTCACTGTGCGGTTGTTTTCCGGTTGGGGCCTCGGTGCCTCGAAGCTCACTGCAGTTCTTGGCAGCTGGCCGAACACAGTTGGCAAGCTTCATAAATTCAGGCGTGATTCTTTTCGTTATCCTCGTCATGGGAAAATTTCTCGAGGGGCTTCCTGTAGCCACCCTATCAGCTATCATCATTGTATCACTGAAGAAGATCTTTATGCAGGTCCGAGACTTCAAAAGTTTCTGGAACCTGTCGATCATTGATGGGGTAAGCTAGCTTTGTTACGTTATTTTTTTCTGTATTGGTGTACAACTCTTGCTGATAGTAAAGAAAGACGCATTTGGTTTTTATCTCTGCAAGCTAATGGCATCTGAAACAAATTTCTTGGTAAAAGATATCTCAAAGTGTTTATACCATATTTTTTTTTACCATAGAGTAAATACACCCGATCAGCTTTAGCTATTGGTTTCTGAGTAATTGTTTTATCTGTTATAGCACGTATGGCTGGTGTCCTTCTTCGCTACAGTTATCTTAGACACGGTTTATGGGCTTCTTATCGGAATCTTATTCTCGTTGGGGACGCTTGTCTACAAAGTTCAGAGGCCCAAAACTTTTCTACTTGGAGAGATAGCAAACTCCGAGTACTATGTTCCCATCAAGTTCTGCGCCAATGTGAGTAAATCTTTTGAATTTCGAGGCATTGTTCGCTACTTCTCTTAGTAACCTGTTGTCAGGACTCATTTGAAGTAAAATTGATTTAGAGTAAAAACTCTTCGGAAAAAGCTGTTCTTTTAATAGACACCCGTTATCAACTAATGCACATTAATGCTTCACTTCAGGCCCGCGAAATTCCGGGAGTAAAAATATTCCAATATGGAGGCCCGTTACATTTTGCGAACGCAGAATTTTTTCGTACCGAACTGATAAGAAAATGCGGCACCGAATACGGAATATTATATAATCAGGTAAAATTTGAAGCTTTAAGTGAAACATGTAAATTGGATAATAGCTTACATTTTTCTGTGCATCAGTTGACATGCTATTTTCCTTGAAGAGGTTGATTTTAAATAATAACACTAAATGCTCTATATTCGTTCACGTTCAGTATGACACATTTTATATGTCGTTTCTTCTACTGATACCGTATCTCTGTATTCGTGAATGATAGTCGACGTACCGCAGCACTAGTATGTTCACGTACTAGAAGCTTTTGGTCTCCGCTAGGCATTCCTAATTCTATCCGGATCGAACACCAAATACTGAGGTAGTCACCGGTCGTCAAGTAAGCTGTATTTACCATTCGTAGGCCCGCACAATGCAGTTACCACATCCTATTGGAAGGCAAATCAGCCAAAAACAGACGCGATACATTATACTCGACTTTTCACGGGTAACCTTCGTTGACGGTTCATCTGCTCTTCTCTTAAAACAGGTACACAAAAATAATTGCTCTTTTGACTATCATTTTCAAGCCAGCATATCCTATATTCGTCCTTTCATTGTTTCCATAAACATATTTAAAGAAGTAGAGCATCACTTAAAAATACATCCATGTGAAGGTTTTACTTTCTTATCTTATCACAAATATTTGTTGGCTTGCACAAATTCCATAATGCGTTCCTTTGTTTCTTCGTTTTGATCTACATATCTCTCACAGATAATCGATTCAATGAAGTCACGACGTATTACCATCTTCATCGCATCCTGCTCGCCGTACATCTTCTCAGTTCTCAAAAAGGCTGAACTCAGTGAAGTGATCCTCGATACGGATTTCTATCCCACGGTCCATGACGCCGTGATGAATACGCACGTCTCCTACACGAGATCGTCCGGACAGCCAAATCGACATCGACGTTTCTTGACTAGCGATAGAATGGCTTTATCCAACGAGGCGTTCGGTCCTGACAGCCTGCACACAGACGACCATGCACACGAGTCAGAGGAAGACGAACACAATTTATCTCCCAATAGCGACAGGGCAAAAGCAGCAGTACGCGTGATAACGGTAAGCATAGGAAAAATATTAGCGGCCGCGGTAACAATAAAAACGCTTACCTTAAATTTGATCTGACCCAGAAACATTTGGACCCGCTAATTCATCCTTTCCTAATAACTTTATGGTTAAGCTTGTAATGAACAGCTGTACTAAAAGGCTTTAGATATGAAGACCGAAAGGTGAGGTTGATTTGTTTCATTACTTTATGGATTTGTACACAAAAAGGACGCTGACTTACTGTTCATACGTCTACTATTCAGTACATATCTATAGCTGATTTAACAAGCAAGCACTTTAAAATACAAGCAACTTTGAGGTTCGCCTCATGCTATAAAAAATAGGCTAACCCTTTTTACTCTTGTTTAGATTGTTTACAACCTATACAGTTTATTAATGTTTCAAGTTTGCTTTGACTTCATCAAACAAGACCCACGGGGCATCAATACTGAACAGCGCACATCTGAATTATTAATACACTTGTAAAAACAGACTCGCACTCGACGCCGTGTAATAACAAGTGAAATTTTCTTTGTTTTCAGGATTAAAACTTCCCACTTTCAATACTTCTGTATAAAACATCTTGGGATTGAAAAAGATCTTGACTTGAATATGGAGCATATTTCCTCAAATAGTTGCAGCTCTTTTATTATGTCATGTTGCAGATAAAGGGCTGCAATTGTGCCGATAGTAAGTTGGCTCAAGTCTAACTATACTCTAAACGATCACCTAAAATTCCATTGATTCCAAAATAATCCTCCGGGAGATCAAATCCGAAATCTCGCAGTTTATACGCGGGTCAAAATCAACTAGCTTGATAGCTAATTTGATAATACTTACATAGCTATACGAGATGCAAAACGAACATATAGTTTCAACTTGTTGTAATCTATATACACATATATATTCATGCAGATATGTATAAAACTCAAACATGTAATGCAAAATCGCAACAAAATATTATTTATTTCGTTATAGTAACATTCGCACAGCCACTTCACGCCGTCTTTGTGATTTACTTTTGTCGACATTTGTTGATTTGTCGTACCCTCAATTAACGAGACAACTCACAACTACTTCATCAACTTGTACAAAGGTAGGCAGGTAGCTTAACCTTTGTTGCGATTGTTCTTCAGCTTTGATCGCGACAAAAGGTAGGCTTAAAATTAGGGTCTTCGAATGATCTTTAGCTCATTTCGTTCTTGAAAATATGCTCGCTGTTTGGACGCTTCTGCATCTGCGTACTCTGGACTTCTATGTATATGCATAGATTTAGCCGCAATTAATGGAGTTCATGATTTAGTTACACACTGTTCGGGAAAACAAATGTCAATGCTCCGTCATTCCTAGTAATGATAATTCTGAATTTTTCAATTATAGGCAGAATTTTAATGTATGAGCCACCCACTGAATGTACCACGAATCTCCCTCAATTAATGTATGAATTGATTCTAAAAAAATCCTCTAACAAACGCTGTGACATAGGCTACCCAGAATGGCACAAAGCGTTCGGGATCTTTAAAGGTCATTTCATCAGTTAGTACCACAGTTTTGTAAATCGTTTTCTGCTCATTTTCTAGTCGATTTCGCAAGTCTTCATTCTCCGTCACTATAATAACTTGAGATTCGAGGTCACGGTAGATAGACCTATAAAAAGGAAAAAATAATTGTTAGAAAAAGAGCATAGATATTTGAGTTCCACCATACTAAGTCGTCAATCATCTACTTCTACTTTTCACCTATGTGAACCACCGAAATAAATGAAGCTATATGACAGATCTAGTTATTTTTAAACTGCTATTTCAAAAAATAAGTTATTGCTCACACTTATGAATGTACTTTTAGGTAAAAAGTTATAGTGTTTACCGATATCCGAAATTCGGTGATCCAATTAGAGTCATTACAGGTTTGCTTTCACCAGGTGGATAGTACCACATGCCTTTGCCATGAAAAGTCCAACCTTCTCGGTAATATTCCCATATCCGAATACGGTCCCGAACAAATTCGGTTTTCAAGTAAAACAATTTCAATAACTGAGTATATAATACCTGAAAGGCAAATAATATTCCGAGCGAAAATAAATTTCAAACATAACATGGAGTCTAAACGTTCATGAGTAAGTCACACATTCATTGTAAAAGGAACTAGCTTTTAAAATGTATATTATTAACTACTTTAAAAAATGAACTTCAACAGTTCAATGTAGAAATGACTACGATGACAATGACGGCCAATCGATTAAATAAATGAAGGCACTCACCGGTATATAATACATGAAGCCGGGCACCTTATAGAAGCTGTTAGCCCGGGGATGGGCCGTAAGTACATCGAATGAACTCTTCCCTCGAATTATAAGATCTTCATAGTCAGGCACAAGATTAAAATAACCGGTCGCTAAACGGACCTGACTTCCTTCGGGACTCAACTTCAGTACCTCGGACGTAACCTTGTGATCATTTCCAAACTAGATGGGAGACAAAAGCAAATAAACAGAGCGCACTTACAAATGTTTCTACATTATACAACAATTGATCGTGCAAACAAATAAAGGTTTTTACATTCGCACAAAATGAAATAATATTAATCGAAAAAGTATTGACTGTTTTTCTAGCTAAATGGCTTCAAAGTTGCAATCTCTGCTAATATAAGTCGTGCCGGGCCGACCTTAGTATCGTTTAAAAGCCAAGATCTGACCAGCAGTAGATGTGTTAAACCTGCTTTAATTCGCACGCATATTGATCTATGTGAATCACCTTTCGTTCCTCGTAACAAATCGTTTTAAAACTGGCGCGATTTCGTTGCGTTTCTGTAGGGTTTCCCAGATAAAGGTACAATTAACTAAATTCGTCTGTATCAATTCGTATAGCACTAAAACGAGTTTTTTTCTGTAGGCAGCGCTTCTAAAGTAGCTTAAAATTGCTTCATAATGGATGTTTAGTTAGATGATACCGTGGCTACTCACGAGTCAATCTTATTCAACTTTCGCAATCATTTTTATCAACCTTTTACGGAACTTATCGACTACTACGCGAAGTATCCCTCATATTGAAGCTTGGAGAACGAATGGGCCAAAAGCCATTTTTCTGATAACACATCCTCACCAAAAATAACATATATTTTTTTATGGGGCTACTCAGCATTTGTGTTTTTATTGTAGGAAAATTGTATAGTACAGTGAACATTTATTCACAGAAATTTCATTTATCTTCAAGGCGCTCTACCTTAAATCTGAATGGAAGCATCCCACCAATTTAGGCACGTTTACTGCTGCCAGTTAATACCAACGCTGACGAGACTTTCATTACGCGAAATATGTGACTTTAAAACCATATGGCTAAAAAACGATTAATACCTTTTTCTACCAACGTATGTATACACACTTGTCATAGCGGCAATGATATTACCAGACAACAAGGCTACGATATTCGCTATTGTCGAATTGTTGTTGTTGTGTGCCATAATTACTGATATGCCTGTATACATAGTTAGAGTTTTTCAACGTTAATCTCACATACATTTAACTGGCCCATCTGCACGAGAGGGTACACATGGGTGTCAAAGGTCACCTCCTCTTCAGGCCGCTTGTTTGGTCGCACGAAGTCATTTAATAATTTTTGCGTATTTCGGATAAATTTATCAAGCGAGGTTTGGTATGGATGCATTCGACGGGTATCGTCAATCGTAACTCGATTGGCAGAATCTAGATGGAACGAGAACTTGCCCACTGTATCGACCAGCCTTGAGTAGTAGTTGGCCAGCTCGGGTGCGTTCTGGAATAGCACGTAGCGGTCTTGCCTCTGCTCAAAATACTGATCACTTAAATTCGCCCTGGAAATATGGACAGATTATTAAGGATAAGATTCACAAGCTTTATTATCTATGAGAATGAACAATTTCAGACCAAACTAACTATATTTAGAGTGCGTCTGAACTATTAAAACTGTCGGTTTCGTGCGCTTTCAACGTACCCACTTAAGATGACATTATCGTCAAATATATACACCTTGATGTGTTGGAGACCAATTACTTCATTCCATTTGTGCGGTAGCCAGCGAACCAGTCCTCGTAGGAACGGACTATGGTACAACGATACTCGAACACGTTGCGAGCCAAATTCATCAATTAATGGTGTCAGCATCGTGCGTGACGAGCACTCACCGCCCCTAGAACCTCGTGTATAATCGAGAAGCACTGCCAACAAACAACATAAAAGGAAACAAACACGAGTATGGTTGTTAAATGAGTTATAAAACAATTCATCATTCAGCTTTGGCACAAATGATTTTTGTTGTCTCCGAATGGCTCGATCGAAGTTCATGGGAGGTTCATTTTTACAGGAAGCTACCAAAGTGAATCTACCTTTACCCACTGTTCAAGGGAAAGAAATGTTATTATACGCTATGTATAATATAATTTCATGGGAAATTAACTGCTGTTATTATTATTGTTTGCAGTACCAATTGTAAAGAGCGTTCACATTTGAAGCAACGTTGACAAAAACAGCTGATACTCGAACAATATATATAAACTTACCTGTTAGTTGAAGCTTGCCAGGGTTTTTTGCTACAGCCAGGCGTAGGTTTTGAACGAATTTCGCTTCAAGGTCACCTGTACCGAGGTATAAAGCTGCCAAAGTAATTCGTTTCTCCGCTTTCAATGTCAATGTCTGGAAGAAACATTCGATTAATGAGCTTAATACGGATATCGTAATTACTAGTGTACTAATCTGGTTCGTAGCCACGGCTTAATTTGCATCAGAATGCGTTCAATCATAGTTATAAATTGTGAGCAACTAGCGCATGAATTACCATTTAGAAATCCAGAAATACCATCCAGAAAACCAGAAAATATCAAGGAGGTGAAGCTCGTCAAAATCGTTATTGACTACTTACATTGAGCATCTGATAAAACTGGCTCGGTTCGTGTAGCACTTGGACGTTTTTCCCATGTACTCCAAACACAGGACCAAATCTTGAGAGCCATCGAAAATCGCTTAGAAATCCCATCTTAGCATTGAGCTCTCTATAAATAACAAAAGGACACTTTTTTGTGAATCTCAAAATTCTCAGGCGACGTCCCGCTAGGTCACGACTATATAACGATTTTGTTTGATATTATATGCGGATAATCAACTGTTCACGTAGATCGCTTCATATTATTGGCATACTTCAAACGAAAAACTTAGGTAATCTGGCGTTCTGGTAGATGGTTCTATATGCCTCATTTCGATGAATCGTCTATTGCTAATTCAACTATATATTACCTATACGCTTGTGAGATCGTTCGTTGTAAAACGGTAACTCGCCTTCGCAGTGTTCTTCCGAAACTGTCTGTGGTAACCTGCGCAACAACCGATGTTTTGGTAAGTGATCAGGTCACAGCAAACTGCTGTAAATATTCCTGTCTGCCCTGTTAATTTTGCAAAGAATAATCTAAATATAGATGTAGGCATTAATGATCCAAGAAAGTTTGGAAAATCGCGTACAGGAAACAAGGGATTTCTTAATGGTGCAAAAAACAAAAATATGCTGATAACACATATTAAATCGAGTGTTTGTAAATAAACACCAAATGTTTTATGTCACTTGCAACTTATTAAATTGCATGTTCATTCAAGATTATCTATACTGCTATTGTCCTTTTTGTTTCATCATTAAGCAGGCCTTCGCGAGACTTCAAAATGCAAAAGGCTATGTCAAAGTAATGAGCCCCACGTTATGGCGGAACTCAGCACTGAAAATATAATCAGAAATAAATAAAAAATGGCGCTGGTGCCAAAGTACCACATATTTTCAATTTGATCACTAACTGACTAGAGGCTTCGATTTACATTTTATCTTCTCAAATGAAGTCAGATATCTTTAAAACATTTAGATGTAGTACATTCTAAATGCGTGGACACTTTAGCTGCCAGTAAAACGATCCGAAAAACAACTATTGTTGTGCAGCTCAATTAGACTGCAATATCGAGCTTTATGTGAGTGAGTTCCTAGACGATTAATTATATCTGCTATAGTGCTAACAAAAATTAGCCATACTATCTAAACCGTGCAACTTTGCACTGCGCTTCTGCTTCATTGTTTCTTACGTATTGAGTGTAACTGATGAGGGTAACATTTTTATCCATGTAAATTAATAATAGAGGCTTCGAATGATCTTAATCAATGCTTGCATGTCATGCGAAAAGAACTTTACGTCGTGTTAGAATGAACCTAAAACATACATATGTGTCTTTCCAGAATGCACTTTTGAACACCTTCATGTGCCTTCCTGTAATAGGGGAAGCACGGTTCTGAAAAAAATACGACGCAATGCTAACGCACTTATTCAATACAATTTTCTAGAATTCTAACACAACAATGACCTTAGTATACAAACACTATTAATTTGCCGCATATATATTCAACGAATTTCAGACAGTACTTGATTTTTCAGCTGGTCCATCAAAACACCGATTTCCTGTCATTCAAGATTTCGTCAATATTCCCCTTGTTGATCACTCGTTTAATTAATAGTATCACAAGTACTATTCTCTATATATTATCTCAAACAGGAGAATATCTTGCGCAGTGGGACACTGGCAGCTCATACAGTTCTGTTTAGAGTTTTCGCGCAGACCACCAAGTACCGCGCAAAAGCTGATTAGGTCGCGCATATTCTAAAAGCCTGCTAGCTAGGCAATGCCCTTTGCAAAAGTCATAGTTCAGACTTTCGAGCTACCCTTAAGCCGGCGACCCTGTTGGCATACGCTACAAAGCTACCAAACAATGACCTACCTTCAGGTTTTAACAGGCCTTCGGGCCAGCACGGACACAAACAAAATTTCTCCTTCTCCAATTAGGTTTGAACCCTTTTGTTGGGCCTTCCCGACATCCCGCCGGTAGCATCACATAAAGAATTATAGCAAGGAAATACAGATGGGCGGCGCCATCTTGTCTAGATGTTCTAATAAACGCGGCGTTTTTTGAAAAACCTGAGTGTGGAACTCTCGCCTGCTACGTGCCGAATATTATTTATAAAAACACAGGCCACGTATAGATAGCAATCTACATATAAAATAAATTAAGGCTGATTTAAAAATACGATACAATTACTACTTCGACAGGTGGCCTAACCTTAGTAATCTAGCAAAATTAAAAAATATAAAAAGACTTGCATAGGGTATCAAACTTACTTAGCATTGTTTAATCCTGATATAAAAAATGTTTCCAAAGGAATTTGGATTCTTCGTTCTACTAAATAAATAAAGTAAATAATATAAAACAAGTATATTTCTTTAAATTATAGTCAAAAAAGTATACCTTTTTTGACTATAATTTATTTATTAGACTTTTTTATTAACCTTCTTTATTATTTTCTGAACCAAAAATGAGATTAACAAATTAATTCAGTCAATAACCAATTAGCTTTCAACTACATTTAGAAAAATTTCCTGGGTAACTTGTATGTTAAAGGGATCTAAAAAGGTTTGATTTAAAAAAAATACGTTTAGCTGATATAATATTTTACTCCATTCAGCTTTTTTAAAGATTATATAAAATACCATGAAATCAAATTATTCATCATTAAATGCTGAATTATTCTTTATTAAAGTTATAAGTGATTAGTGTATAAAGTCAAGTAATACAACATGTGTAATGCTACATAGAAAAGTGAAACTTTGTACTGTGCCAGCAATTGCTGATTTCTTCCAATCACAATTTTATTGATCTGGAAATTACTGCCAGTCACTTTCCGTTGTTCTCAAATAAAAACTGGAATACCTTAGAACCGTAATTATCGAAGCCCCATATGGCCATTTTCCAGGATGTAATCCTGGTGATCAAAACGCAGAAGGATACGTAAAACTGAGCAACTTGATTTTTGGATTCATATTAAATAGAACTTCGAAAAACAATGCTATGTATTACAAAATTTGAATTCGAACCCAATCGCTACCCTTAACTGCACTTGAGAAAAGCTAAAATAGCCTAGCTTAAATAAAAGATCCCTAATTTACTTTTATAAAAAAAAAATCCAGATTATTACTATAATAGTTAAGTAGCTTTATATATAAAACATTCGATCTAAAACTAAGCCAAAATTGGCTAAAGAGGGTTCCAGTTACATTTTTCGCGTATATCCTTAAAAATTTTCAATGGCGAGAGCCTTATCGAGTTTACACTCAATACTCACTTCAACTGGTCTAATGCTTATTGCTACAGTCGAAAATACCATTTTTGTTTTTCTACTAGACGATATTGAATTGGCGACAAACTAAAAGTTAAAGGCCTTTATTATGGAAAACAACATATAAGTATTTCCACTAAATAGGCTAAATTTGTGTCGACATTAAGAGCTGAGCAAGTCGCACGAAATTAATAATATCGAAACAGCAAATTATTACTTTTTTTTTACCACTGCTCCGTTTTTACGTGAGAAAATTGAAATGGTACTAGTTAACTGTAAAAGAATGCAAATGATTTTAACGCAATAGGCAAATGTTGGACTTGATGTGTGAGTAGGTTTATGAATCATGCTTCTGGTTCATAAACCTAGGCAGTTAACTTCAAACTGAGAATGGCGACTGTTGAACATTTGGGACATAGGAAAAATAAAACATCTACAAAAGGCAAGTTACAAATATGTGTACGGGGTCGATAGGGTCATCTGGAATACAATTTTCTTAACGTGACCATTTAAACAACAGTGGTCACAGGGCAGAAACGTACTTATAGTCGAAGCGAAGGTAGGGCTACAGAAGCCACTAATAATTTCAGTCATTTAACAAAGCTAGAAAGAAAATGCTTATTGTCACAGAAAGGGCCGTGATTAAGGCTAGAGAAGGTGACTCAGCATAATGATTTATCTCGAAAATAAATATCATATCTAATCCATCGTGGATTATTGTGGATCTCTGAGGCGCAGTGCGAAACCGAGTTCTGAATGCGCCAATTATCGGCATTTCCAGGAGTTCAAGGACAGTATCTCAAAAACGCATCGCACTCCCATATAGTAGACTTGATCACAACAACGTGTCTAACTATCGAGGAGTCCTACGAGTTTGATATAAAAACGTGTCTATATTTTTTAACCTTAGAAGTAATATATATATATATATATAGTGAAAAGTTTCAAATTGTCAAGAGGTTTTTGTCCCACCCTACATATACAACCGCTAGAATAGTCAAATAGTATAACTGAATACGGCGGCTTCTCTAAAACGCTTTGTAATAGACGCAACTCATTCAGAAAAATTTACCTTATATTTTGTTTCGTCAAATCAGGTGTGAGAAATGCACAAAATAGCCCCATATTTAGATATATGGTCAAAAAGCTCCAGTCGACTAACATCGAGTTTTTGGCTCTGGCATATTTCAAGGATGCTACAAGTTTTACAATAGGTTTTATTAAAAAAAAAAAACGTTTTTTTTTTGTTAAAATCAATGAAGAGCCCTGGAGCTCTATTTTCTGTGTTGTAGCGACTTTGCTTTTGACCCTAAATCCACCTTCTTTCTAATCGTAAATATATTTTAAAGAGAATGCATTAATAAATCGTTTCGAATTAGCAATATTTTGTATACGTAAAAAACAGCAAAGGTTTTGAGATAGAAATGATCACCATGGACTACCCAGACAATAAACCTATGAAAAGCGGAAATAAGTGCCCCAAGCAGAAAATCTTAACATATCATTTTAATAATTTCCATTCTGTTCCTTTAAAACGACTTATGTGTTTCGTAACCTTCTTTTGTCTCTCACTCCGTTTGCTCCCCTCCCATGTCGCCGTCGTGCCCTCTCCACTTCGACACCCATCGCCCGCCCGCCCTTTCCGAATATTATCGAAATAGTAGTATGAATGAGCACAGTAGGAATGATAATACTGCTGACTAGCTAATTCGGAAAATCTGACTGCTCGTAGTAGCTGTCAATCTGGCTGTCGCCGCGCGGTTTTCATGGCAACAGGGCCGTGTTTTTGACTGAAAGCAGTTCGCACAGTAACAACACTGTCTTGCGCTCTTCTCGATTGCACTAGCGAGTCAGCAATCTCTATGGTGCTTCCTCGGTGTGTTCTCTGCCTAGCCAGTCTACCTACCACTCATCTGTACCGTGTAGCGCCCGACCACGAGACAGAGACCTAATGCTAACAGGTTACCACCAGTAGCGGTACCACGAATCTACTGCCTCCCGTACCTTTGCCTGGCCGTGTAGTCTCCGGCCTAAGACAGGCCGGTTCCAGTGCTATTAATGTCAGCAGTTTGACACAGCCATGAGCTGCGTTGCCTCTGGTGCCGAGTGGCTGTGAGTACCATTAGTGCCATTGCGGCAAGCGGCCGCTGCTGCCGCCGCCGCCGGCGCCGTCGTCACTCTCATTCTGGGAAGAGTCGTTTGCGTTCTCTCTCTTCCTTGCGGTAGCGGCTGCAGTAGTGTCTGTATCGGCAGCAGTTCGGTGCACGATCCCGCACGCCGCGAGGCGTACACGCTTTGGCTGAGTTTCCCGGACAGACAAACAGACCGTCCGTCGAGGTAGCCGGCCGGCAGCAGAAGTAGCGACTCCCTCGCTAATCGATAGCCGCTGGTGATAGAGTAGTCGGAGTTTGCGGCTCGCGTATTTCAGATCTTATTGGATTGGAAGTTTGATTTGTTAAGACGAAGAAAGACGCGGTGCTTTGACGTGCAGTGTCATGTAGTATTGTTGTGCGCAGATTTGATCCGCTCGCAGAAAGTCAGGTGTGTACGCGCTAAGTAGCCGCTTACTGCTGTCTGTTGTCTGTTTCCCGCATACGGTGCTGTTGATAGTGGCGTTGATGGTGACTGAAGATAGGTTTGTCACCATTAAGTGGCTCCTTCTAGTACGGATAGCTGCAAGGGTGTTCGTGGTCGTATGTTAGTGGGTCAGCTAGTGATAGCCCAGTTTAATTCTTGAGCGTCTCCGCCATGCGTGCTGACGCCAGTCTATCAGTGTTTCCTATAGAGACTATGCAGCGGTAGGTTTCACTCGAAAATACAGCCGGCAGAAGTAACGAAATAATTGGAACGAAATTGGAGAGCGCGTGCAATATGCTTGACTATGATAGTCTCCTATTAAAAAAAATATTTGTGTGCCAAGTTGTTACAGCGGCCCGTTCTATTTTCTTTCAAATGTTGTGGCCACATATTTCTCAGCGCGGCCTTAAAGCCCCTTCACTGACGAAGCTATTAGGTGCCATTCAATCGCCAGTGTTCCTAGCAGAGCTGTCACTCGTCGCCTGATAATCTCCCTCGGTGCGTGGCCGTGACGACGCCAAACGTTGCGACCTAATGGAGCAATTGCGAACTGTCTTTTTCGCAGAGCATCTGGATAACAACACTGAGAGCAGCACCTATTTTTGCAAGTTTTCCTGCATTCTAGCTTCTCTTATCGATAATCAGTGCCATAACCGCTATTCACCCGCCGCCTAACTCGGGTCAAGGGTATCACTTGTGTAAACACCCAGATGGACAACATGAACAACAAGCGAAAATAAAAGAAGTATTTCGAAATGACATCGAAATGGTAGACGCATGTTTGTCGCATTGGGCTTTGTGGTAGCGCGATACTGTTCGTGATTACTCGATCGTGTCTGTAACAACGATAAGAGTAATTGCTGCGCAGAAGAGTTCCCTTATGCGTGGCATGAAATTGAATCGGATCTAGAAGCGTTACTCGTGAGTACTAGCTGGGTCGAAAAATCTCCGCCACCTCGTCAGAATTTTGGCATCTTCAACAGCTGTTTGCTTGTACACGTTGGTGGCTACCAGGCAATTTGCCGCCAATAGTCAGTCAGTCTTTTGGATGACGGGACGTCGATACTCTGCTGTACTACTGCAATAACAGCTGAAGACGAAAAAATAAAAGAACAAAAAATGTATACGCCACGCCGTTTACTGATGGCGTGTGGCGTTTGAACACGACCCAAACAAAATTCATTGGCACAGCTCAAAGATAACAGATAGTCGAAAAATTGCCTGCCAAAGCTTCGAGCGGTACGCTGTATCGCCTGGCAGCAATGCATTCAGAGATATTGGTATCATATCTTATTGGTACCTCGTCTATTCATGAGTTGTATGCGATTCATTTGAAGACGGTGGTGCATGCAGGTTGTTTTTCATTCCCCTAGAATCAAGCCTCGAACGGAGACAACAGGAGTGACTTTAATCGCCGTTATTTGTTTATCATTGTTGGACAACTAAAATTCGAGAATGGAACTCGATTCGGAGTCCTACGAGTGCGTTTTACGCGCTGCTACGCGGGATACCTCTGGCTGATTGAGACGGCTACCGTCGTGCCGCCGATCAAGACCATTGCATGCACGAAGAAAGCACCATGCGATAAAAGGTACGTCACTAAATGCTTATAATAGGTGCTTAGGTAACGGCGGGGAGATGTCGACTATGACGGTAATACTGGTTCAAGACTGGTCGAGTGCTCACGTCATTGTGTAGGACACAGGCTCGCAGCACTTGCTTGCCCCCTTTATTATTGATAATTCTTATTAGAGCTGCTTCACTCCTCGAAGACATACACTAAATAGACGGAATGATACAACGTACTGAGGTCACATGTGCATAGGGTGTTACCCGATAACGTTCAAGTTTACGTCGTTCATTCAACAAATATAAGCTGGCCGGCCGTCACGGTCATGACGAGTTTGATTAGCAGCGAACTCGCTTCCGTTCGAGTCGTCTTTTTTTCGCATATATGTGCGGGTTCCATTTTCGGTTATTCAATCTAGAACGCCATCAGGTGGTGGGGAAAATTTGGGGGGAGACGAATCATGCACGTTAGCGGGAAAATATCATAAGCTAACTTGACGCTGCGCTGCGTCGACGCATCCTGTCGATATCCGTAATTTAATACTAAAAGCTGAACTTTTTCAATGTGCTTTAATCAGCTGGGTAGCTGATTTTTTTAGATAGCGAAAAACGCCGATACGAGAATCTTTGTCGGGCTTTTACAGCCCCGTCTTGATCAAGATAGTCTGACGCAATATACTAATGTAAAATTCAACTTTTTACTGTTAAATTATTTCTCCAAGGACACTGACACGACATGGTGGTACAGCGTTGCTTTCTGCTGTTTTTCTGGTATTAGCCAAAACGCGCTGTTATATGTTTGAAATAGGCCGTTTAACCTCATAGCGTCCGCACCACATAGTGATACGCGGAAAAAAATAAGGACGACCAACGGGAAGCGAGTTCGTTGCTAATCGGAATCTTTCTGAGGTATGACGGCAAACACCTTACGTGCGTTTAACGAATACATTAAGCTTAAACGTAGACGTGACGTGGTTCATTAGGTAAACCAAGGGCGCATTGTTGCTATCTTCTCCCCTAATAACCAACCGATTACGAGTTTGTTTCTAGTTGATTTTACCTACCAGTATTACCTATGAATAGTATTAATATTCTATCAGCTTTGTACTGCGTTCAGATTTCAGATCACTTTGGTACTGATATTAAAAAAGAATCAATCGGACACACGGTTGTTCGTTAATCTTGCGTTACTGTCTCGCATAGATTTTGCTTCGAGTTGGTGAGGACCTACACCAATTTAAAGGTTGCGAACCTTAGCGCCTTGTTCGCAGTTAAACTATTGCTATTAGTGTTTCGTATGGCTACAAGAATACAAGCACGAGTGTATATTACACTGCACTAACTCTATGCATGCTTTTATATCATTTACTCTATACCTGTCGTCAGAAGCTCAAAAAACAAGCCAGTACAGTTTAGCGTCCGATCGATTGTTTTCGATAACCGAGCGCTTCGGTCGCTTTGGCAATCGCTGAGGCAGGGCTAAGCTTGGGGAACGGTGTTGCCTTTTCCGACTACGCTATCGCAGTTCTGTATACTATAATAGCAGGCTATCGGTTTGAGTAATTACGACCTGAAAAAGAGAAGGAAACACAGACACGAACGACACGTTTGCTAAGTCCTCTGGACAAGCGGTGCGTGTTAAGTCTGATGGTAGAGTTTGAAGAAAACGGTTTTGCGCTGTTTGTGAACTGCCAGTGTACACGTAAAGCTGACGTCGTTCAACGCTGGTGATGCAGTGTTGAATGCCTGCCATGAATTTAAAACGCCGTGAACGTAGAACAGCTGCTTCGAGTGTCCCTAGGTAGTTTTGTTACCGATAGAAACCTCAATTATACCACTAGCGTGTACACAGCTGTACAAAAGAGATACTTACTCGTTAAGTGGATTCTAAAAGACATACGCGCTAAGCAATGTCGCCTTGAATACTATACACCCAATAGCGATATATGACGGTATATATGACGTATGTATAGGAGTCTGCATCACTACGTATTTGATCATATCAACATATGTACAACAGTATTTTTTCGAGCATCTCTTTGCGACTACACGCGTAAAGCTTCATCAGTCATGTTACCATTTATTTAGTGAATCGATACTCGACGCCTACGATAACTACTGCCATACAGACGTGGGTCCCTTAGTCGTCTTTACGGTGAAACAAACGTCTTTGCGGCGCGTCTACTTGCTGCAGAAACTATGTTTCATCATCAGAGAGAGCTCGGCCATTTCTTTCAGTGAAACCCGCCCAGCAGGATCTCTGAGAAAAGTGAAAGAAGCCCTATCTGATTGGGACCTGACTGCCACACAACCGCTAAGGAAGGCTACTAAATTTTGGAGGTAGCTGAAACTTTGACAAACGAGTACACAAAGCGAAGACCCCCCAAAAGTACTGCTAGAAATGTCATCCTATTTTTTTCATCATCGTCTTCCTTTCCGCCAAGCAAGAGAGGGCTTCTTTAAGAATACAAACGAAGGCAGGAGAAAGTACGAATATTTTTATTTAGTCGTTGTCAAGCTATGATTATAGCTATACCGGAATGTCTGAGATCTATTCGGATCTGATTCAAATACGATACGAACATTAGTTAGGCCAAAAGGCAGTGGCGAAGTAAAGTTGCAGTACAGAGGGAATATTTATTTACTTTGGTTTCAGTGGCAGGTGGATGTCATCCCGTTACCAAATGTTTCAGCTAAACATAGTGTTGATTCTACTCGCAGTATATACTATTTCGCGGGTTTATAGTTTAATGTACGCTGGTAGACACAATGACTTCTGAAACCCTCAAACAACACAGTTGTCATCAGTTGATACGTACATATGATAGCCATAAAAATAGCTACAAACGCTTTGGCTTGCGTTTATCAAGTATCATATAGCAGTGAGTATTTGTAACATAGACTGTCGATATACCCACGATGAAACTCGACCGGAACATACCTGTGAAAAACAAATGCCGTCAACTTTGGCGGGCTAGACTACACATAGACGAGGTGAACCACAGTGCAGAAATTGAATACTAGTGGCCATTATTACAGCCGTATTTGAGTCATGTGCCTATTTAAAACGAGGAGCACGAATCTGTATTCGTCTGAGGCAAACCCGGTGGATTCGTACGCTGCCGCGTTTTCGAAACGGAAGACACTTCTTTTCAAGGGCGAACCCATATTGTGAAACTAAGCTGTTGCAGTGCTGTTACACGCAAATAGTCCACGGAGGGCAAGGTACAAGAGAGAAAACTCGGAGAAACAAAGCGGGGGCGAAGGACGGCTTTAGGCTAGTTCGCCGTTTAAATTTCTTCTATTGTAGTTAAGCCATGCATAACGCGAAGCATTCACAACATATGTATTTGTCTTATTGTTATTTTCGGTGGTCCAGCAAGTGCACCGTTAACATCAGCCACTGTCAGAACAGAGGTCAGCGAACCGTAGAACATCAGGCTCAGCCAGCTATGCCTAAACGTTAAGGTAATAGGAACAGAATATGACACTGTTCCATCTGTCCTGGACAGTTATGACTGGAATCAGTGCTCGTTTGGTGCGCCTATCCTAGCAGATAGTAACATAAGCCGGACTGCCATCATCTGTGTGGACATTGTCATGATATAGATAATAGTAGCTATGCACAGCAGGAGATCAAATAGTGGCCTCGACTGGGCCTGTTTCCACATAAACCGAACGGATGGATACGTTGCCTGGAATACATTAATAATTGTATACTAATATGTCCTAGTGCAATAAACTATATTGCCGTCAAATGTGTGTTGCTAGATAAAGATAGAATGCCCATTCAGATAATAATATTAGACGATAGAAAGGCGCACCGTGCACTGTGGTTACGTCTACAATCGATTAGTATTTAAAGTAAGCCAGAGAGGTGGCTTTTTGTGGGACAAGCAAACTTCGTTATCGAACAAGTTGAACTTTTATAAAATGTAAATAATCGGTTGTGATATATGATTAGATCATATCCGGAAAATCCGGGATAGGAAAATAGGAATCAAAACATACATATGAAAATTATTTTGTCTGAAAGCAATAACTCAATTCCGGGGGTGAACGGAGGGGGATGGGTGGGGGGTCAATAACATTTTCACTTTTATTGACGAATTAATGTGTGCAATGTTGACACCAACCTGCATATCTCAGTATCGATAGACTTGAAAATCCATGCCTAAAGAAACTGGTTGACCTCGAGGCTATCGAACTTCCAACATATCGTTCATATTATTGAGGTTCGTATTTTTTTTAGACCTCTTCATTATAGGTTTCTATATTTAGTATATATATATAGTGTTTTTCATATATATTTTATCAAAGCGTCGTATATTAAAATTATTAGGGTTTTTTTATGAGAACCCACCAACAACAGTGTAATGTAATTGCCAGCAATAAAATTGTTCTTGAGTTTTTTGAACTGTTTATTTGAGTTTCTTTATTTTGTTCTGGGAAACGGTTTAAGTACAAGTGCGGAGGGTTGTGAAATAACCCTCCGCACTCCCTCGTACCCCCCTCGTACTTCTTACGCCATTAATTAAAAAATCATTGCAACAATATTTTGAGTTGCTAATGAGGCGCTACGATGACGAGCAGGAATATTGTTTAAGAGATTTTTATATGGTTATTAGGAAAAAAAAATCCTCTAAGAAATCAAATATAAATTTCATGTCTTATGTCACTATGCCGTTTTTTACTAACTTTTTTAATTTCCAATTAAGTAACGTGGTGTACCATTTCTGTCTGTATATTAATTTCTGATTGGTTCTCTTAATTATCAGAGGCCTCTACTTAATTAAGCGAAAAACGTGATACGCCCTGCTTGATGAATAATTTAATGATGAATGATACAGATTGTACATTTGCGTGAAATATTTACTAATATAATAGTTTACTGAGCTATATGGTCTTAAACGAACCTCAAAGTTGACACCTATGTCCGATCACAGGATCGCTTACAGCGGCTGATGGAAGATTCTTCTCTGCTATTTTTTTTATTACACCCGGCTTTCTTAATGGCGCCAAGAGCCTGCATCGATTGCAATGGCAATTTTGCGCTGTCTTGCTGAAATTATTTCCTTAATTTAGTGATGATCGTAAGAAACAAAAGAGATGAAAGTTACGCATTTTAACATGATTCGTCTAAAGGGTTTTCACGAAACACAATCTGACGTATAATTAGTCACAAACATGATTTAATCTTCTACGGTTTTTACGAATGCAACATATTTCTGTAGAGCTTCAACTTCCTTATGGATGTTGAAATACTTCGACACAATCGAATGCGGCGAATTTTATTAGATAAGTACTTGATGCGTTCAGGGTACCAACAAACCTCTAAACTGTACAACAAACCTAAAAGACTAAAATAAACGAAATCAGACGAAGTCCAGTGGTTTCATCTTCCCTAATTTCCGAGTTGTTTTCTTCCTTGGGACATTGGGGAAGTACTGTTGCACACACATATGTGAAAGTACCTGCTGCACATATCTGAATGTATAATGGTTTCTGTGCTATGGATTAGATCGTCTAAAGTAGCGAGCAATATAAACGATATGAGAGAAAATAACATGACCAACCAAAGGTACAGAAAACCAATCGAGAAAAAAGCTGATTAAAAGAAAGAAGTGAACTTTTAATAGACTGGGCAGTCAGACATGAACTGGGTCACTTATACCCTCACACTTGCCAATGAGTCATAAAATCAGTGAAAAACGTCCAGTTTGCATGTGGCCCGTAGCAGTAAATCATTTATTTTCAATATGGCCTAAGTAATTGGTTTCGGTCAATATCTAGTTCGTCTGCTTCCAAGTGCAAGTTACATGCCGTTACCTTATTTCGATTCAAAACACCCGAACGAGTAATTTAGTTACAAATCGCGTAATAATAATAACGAATACTCTGTAACGATTGCCCCACGTGACCCCTTCACAAAACTTGTTCGCAGAGTTACCAAGCAGAGAGACACTTAAATCCCATTCATTATTGTTCAAACGTTGAACGAGCCGCCGTTGTCATCTTCAACGTTGTAGTTAAACATTGCAAGACAGCATACGCAGTCCCTAATGGTCGACAGTGATTGTAGTTATTGCATAGAAGTTAGCAAGGTATGAAATAGTAAAACACCGTTAAATCAACGGGTTAAATAATAGACGCGTTTACGAGCAATGCTGGGTCACAAATCAACGTTTTTAGCTTTCTCAACACAAGGCTGAATGCGTGGTCACAGGCAATTTGACAACTCGCTAGCGAATGTAACTATTTAAAGTTCTTCTTATAATAGGTAATTATCGAGGCTTCCAAATCCGTCACTTTGACTAATTAATTCTCAACTTCAAACCCGTTCCTATTCATATGAGAGCTAGAAAGTTTTTAGGCCGACCATTTTACCAAAATCGGAAGCCTTCCGCAACTACCTGAGTCAAACAAACATCCATTTCGAAAGAAGCCATTGACAGTAATCGCGGCATGGATTCACGAGCCTCATTCCGTAAGGCCATGCCTTAAGAGTAGCCCACGACAAATCTGGTCTTTTTTTTTTTCGGGATATCTCGTAGCAGAGAATTCAAGTCGCTCATTTATTGCAGGTAGTTGAAATATCATAATAAATGTATAAAAGTGCTATAGATTGTGGTAACTATCTGGAGGAATATGGATAGGTTCGATTAAAATTTTCTTTGTGGTACACACAATCATAGTTTACACGTAGAGTTTTCAACGGGGCACGTCATAGGAAACTGGGGATCCGTGTTCATGCGTTTTGTTGTCGTCGCAGGCAAGCGCATACGTTTCAGTCTGCTCATCCAAGTTCAGCAAAGACGTATGAAATGTAGAACTTTATTAATGAAGAAGAAACGGAGGATTCAATCTTATTTCAAGCCCGTCGAAAATCTTCTGAAGGAACAAATGGAATTGTTTCGCCATATTAATCATAGACAGGGTCCGTTCTATTGCCCTACAGTAGCAACGTCAGGCGATTTCATCTTCATAGACAAAGCACATTAAAAAATCCTTCACTGAGTTGTTCAACTTCTGCCCTAAGTTTTCCTCTGCCTTCTGCGTTTAGTTGTCATCCGTAGTGCATCCGCTGTTGCCGCCGCCATCGCCATCAAATCTCGTTGTTATGACTGCTGTCGTCGCTAATAAGATTTACCTTCACTTATATTACTACGACCTCATTTAATTTTACGAATCCATTATTCCGCGACTGCTATTTATGCCCTCGTCAATATCGTTTTTATCTTGTACTTTCAGTTTGTTCTGTTTACCGTTGTTTTCTGACAAAGCTGACTTATTCGCATGCTCATGCGCGTCGATTTATCGCCGTGGCTCAACTGACTTGCTATAATACATCATATTCTATTTGTAGTTTACGATTTTATCCGTCACGTTTATTCTGTAAGGGCTATTGTCGCGGCTTGAACATAAATGAACAAGAAAAAGCTGGACCAAACGATAGTACTAAGGAGCTCCTGATTTTTGTCAGGTCATCAACGGTAGTAGAGTTGCGCCTAGGTGCAGTTCTACTACCAAGCTATAAAAAAAACTAGGAGAGTTTAATAGGTGAATCATCCTGTTAATTTTGCTGATACTAACGGTGATGATATGAGCTAGTTGTCTAACGGAAGTTCTTGTCACTGTAATGCAGTATGCCCGTACTAAACTTCTAGGTCTTCTAAGGTCTAGGCCCTGACGTAAACGCACTTTGCCTCGTGCTGGCAACCAGCAACCGGAAATAATGCCTTGTAGCTTACATAGCGGACGTGAAAAACACTGAAAACGTTATCCAAAGTTCTTTGAAACCCATATACACTCATGGGTGCATTGCGAGTTTAAAGAAAGTGTGCCCTTATCTAACATACTTACCAGTACAAACCATGCGAACGTGCCTGAAACGACTTCATACACCAGGGGGTCGACAGGCTACTAAAGAAAGGTAGGCGGGGGTAAAGGGGGAGTCGAAAAAGCAGCAAGACTTCTCCGATAGGTTTGTCTGCATTGTTAGGAAAGAATAAGAAAATGAGCAGATATTTCCGAATGTTCACAGGCAGGAGAATTAGTATTGCCACTAAATGATGTTGTCAGCTTTGGTACTTTGTCTACTTGGACCGCTGATGGTTGGGTGGCGATGAGGGCAACGTGGAACGTCGACTAGTATCTCTTCGTTAGCTTCAGTAGTGTCAACGGCAAAGCTGAAATAATGGTAACGACGCGAAATTTTCCTGGTTCGATCTGCTTCATGGAACACGCATTTCCTAGTCTGTATGTTATTAATGCAACGAGCGATGTTTGAGGTATAGAACTGTGTATATTTTCTGTTTGGTTGTTTCCTCTTCGTTCCTGCGTAAACAGCTTTTCTTTTAATGCTACTTACTTGAAAGATAGGTGACGTCTGATATCTTGGGTTTGTATATTTGTAGTTCTTTGCTATGTTTCTCATTATATTTGTACAATCATTAAGTATATCTTACATTTTCGACGAGCGAAACTGAAAGATTAGCAAATGAATCTATACATATAGCCAGTTTGTTCATAAAGGAAAAAAAACCGGTATAAAGGAAGTTGGGATCAATTTAGAAAAAGGGTGAAAACTTGTTAGGCAGTATCATATAATAATTTCACGATTCTGTTCATGGCTCTTTACCTCTATACAAAATCTAGTTGGACAACTTTTAGCTTAAACATTTAATAGAGGTTGATAGTAGAACGACTGGTGTATGAACCAAATGCATCACATCACTGACCACGGAAAACTCAAGTTTAGGCTTTCAGCTGGTAGGCGTTGTCACTATAGACATCTGTTCGTCAGTTACAGCCGGCTGCGAATGAGTGCGCAGAGTTTATTGGTTCAGCAAATGTCGCGTTGAGGGTAGGTTTCTGTCAGATTAGCCCTATATCAAGATAAATCAGAATTGTTTTCCATGTCTTGCAAATGATGCATGAAATAGAAGAAAATTGGGTTATAAAGACAAGGTAACAATGATTTCAAGAAATGAGCCTGCAAGTCACGGCCAAACTACCTCGAATTCGTGGTGGAATAAAAAAGGACCGTCAGTTATAGCCAGCCTGCAACGTATCGTTCTATCATTTAACCTTAAGTTAAACATGTTTATTTATAATTTTTAGAAAATTGTGTTATCGAACATAAAGTATGTTTCTTATGTATATGACGGTACCACAAGGTAACGCAGATCGGGCAAAAACGGGACGAAGACGCTTAATAGTCCTAAACGGGATAGCTACAACCGGAACCTAGGATTTATAAAATCAATTGAAAATGGTGATTTGGGCTGAAGAAAATTATTCTCATACGACAGCTGAGCTGTACAGACACAATTGTATTCTCTGGAATTCATGGATCAACCAAATCTGCTGTAACAATTTTGTTGGTACCTAAACACTGCCTTTATGCTGGGTTCTCGATATGCGATTCGTCTTCTTCTTATCCGAACACACCATTCTTTTGTTACCTTGTCCTGTTAGTCGCACCAAGATGTCCATTCCTGTCGCTGTTTATGTTTCGCTTTCATCCCTGCTTTTCGTTCTGTCCACGATGAAGTTATCTTTAACTCTTGTTTGTTCTTCTATTTTACTCTATTAATATTACTATGTAGTGTGGTAGTGCAAAGTTGTACTAGGGGTCGTAACGGTGTCGCCTGAAGGGAGCAGGACCAATCAACGCTAGCGCTTCGGTCATCCACCTCACGACCGATGCCTGGCCTCCCTGTTGCGTACTATCACCGTCTTGATCGCGAACGATAGATGTACTAGAATACATATGACATTGACAAGAACTTTGATTATGATCGGTAACAAGTGCCAGTAAAAGATAACGAAGACGACAAATAGGTAAGAAGCGTTTCTTTTCAATTCTTAGAAAAATTATAATAATTTGGTAGTAGTAGCAGTAGTTGGAGATCCTAGACGCACCACACTGTCAGGTTTGTTTATTATTCCTAGCGTCGCTGAAGCCCTTGTTTTGCTATTTTATTGGGAATGATTTAGTTCACTTCGTTTATCCATGAGTGAGTTTCATTACTACGATTTACAATCGGTTCACGAAGAGAAATGAAAAATAATAAAAGAACACCGATGTTCCTCAAACGGATAAGTTTGTGTAAAACATTTTTCAATCAAGTTGTCTCCGCTTAAAATTATGATGCGCATTTGTTTCTCTATCGACATAATTTCTTATATGAATCATGTTATGTCATCGTAACATAGATTTCAGAGAACAACGTTTCTGATGTGGCGGGTAAATTTGAAATTTCATTCCTATACGTAAAGCGCAATAAACAGATGCTAATATTACGCATGTGTGAAGAAAAGTTCGACTTCTTGCTTCACCCCTGAATATCTGAGATTTTCAGGGGTCCGTTTCATTTGAAAGCTCGCTTATTTTCATATCAACTAGACCTATGTTCTGTTATGTTAAGTCAAAGACAAATCTATTTAGCTAGAATAAACGCCCTGGGAAAAGTCGCTTTTATGGCCTCAGTTTGGCTCATACGGTAAGGATAGAATGCTACATTATTCCACTATATTGTGGTATACGACTGCATACTCATACTCACGAATAGCCAGAAAAATAATAAAACTGTATTTAAAACATTTTTATCGAAATCCTGTATAGTTGGCCGTTATCAGCTCGTACCTTGTTGTTACCGCACTGCCATGTACAACCGGCTACACCATCAGCTATGTAGTTTGGTTAGTTACGATAATCAGGAACAGTCTTTTTATGGGGCACTTGTGTCCATAACTAGTGTATAGTTATATACGCATACTATACCTCTATGTTTCGAGTTTTATGCCCGGTATCACCGTTAGGCTGGCTCCCAGCACGAAAACAAAGACCGTCTATGCTCGAATTCGAGCTTACATTATAACATGTCCCCAAGATCAATAGGCAAACACGTCATCCACCAAGCTACCATAAAGATCATGCACACTACACCGAGCCACATAAAACACCAGAATTCTTGGCCTTTGAGCAATTATTTTGTTAATTAAAATGAACTTCTGTGCCCGGTACTATCGTTAAGCATTGTTTCAGAGAAACGACGTGCGCGGCCTATTTCCGGTTTCCAGCACACACCATACGTTGCCCTTGTATCTATCCCGGAGATCCTGCTGAATCGTATGGAAAACGCCGCCATGAGCAGTCACCGGTACGTAACGATGTCAACGGCGTTTGTCACCATATTGCCAGACAAAAACCCACGTGACCTATTACATATAAATACATATATGTATGCCAAATCACGCGCTTTATATATCTTTTTATATATGGCCCTATCTGCCTGGTTCGTACGGTCGACACGCGAGAGGCAATGTTCGTGATGATAATGTAGCTGCTGTAGGTTATTACGATATGGCATTGACAGTGCTTTGTCGGTTTCGCTCACTGGCTGCAGTTTTCCCTGACACTGCATCAACGTTGAACAGTACGATCACAGGCAATTGATAAACATTTTTCCGAAATGGATGACTGACTGTCTTTATGGCAGAGATCGCTCCTGTTTCTTTCTTAGAGCTACCCAGCTTGCTCAGCACTGATAGCGGTACAAGTGATATTCGATAGATGTGGCAGAAAGCAGATGAAAAATATTTCCGGCTACCTTTTCTGTTTGAACGACTACGGCTTCTAAGTACCTCATCCACCGCGATCAGAAAGACTCTTCTAACGAAAGAGGATTTCTGTGATAAGCTGAAATCGCTCAGATCATATCAAGCTAACACGGAATTGAAAAACAGCTGTACGTCTCAGAGCTTCTCCGATTGTACACGGTATCACACGATCAGAGGGTACTTGAATATCTGCTGTAGTGTTTTGGTACAGCTCAAACACCACGACGACGACGGCGATGTAATACGTAAGTCAGATCACTAAGTGCTAATGGTCTTATAGCTCACTCATAGACCTATTGTTGCTCGTTCATGGATCAACTACCATCATCACCTGGCTCAGTCCACGGAATTTTTCGTAGCATTGCGTAGCAAAACTGTTTACACAAAATTGGCCAGCTGCACCGAGACGCGGGCTTCTGTTAAATTATCATACGGTTAAGCCTCTTAGTGGTAGAGCCGCTATGCAACGAGGGAGTGTGCGCGCTTCGCCGACGGCTTGGATTCGCTGAATTATTGTTATTACCGCTGCATGACTGACGCAATTGGTGGTTCGTGCGCCGGTTTCGCTGCTGAAAGTGTTTTGGAACGCAAACATCTATGTTGGACACACTATGTTAGTCTTCGTTAAATTTTCAATTTCTGACTATCACCACGTTAGCGCCTACCATAGGCGTTATGTAGACCCAAACGCTTCTGACCGGAGCGCCACAGCTCGAGACTTCCGCTGATTTGCCTTACTTTCTTACTGGGTCGCTTTCTTTGTTGATATTTAACGTCCTTTTTTTTGTTAAAGCTAACAATTCTATCGGCGTTGACCGCACGCGTAGAAACGCTAATAGTAGGGATAAATGCGAACAGATGTGACATGTATGTCGTGCACGTTATTTGTCATGGTACCACTATACGGCTTTGCAAGGCTTATGCTAGCATATATTTGTGGACAAAACGTAGCCAGTAGTAGTAACAACAACGTAGTTAACGATACGGTGTTTTTCGAACGTTTTTCCGACAAAGGTCTGCTTGACGACCTGTCTAGACGGATTGTATTATGGGAAAGTTTTCAAGGATGAATGAGTCAGTGCGAACGCATCAGTTTTTAAAGTTATAACGTTATTGGTCGATAACAGGTCGAGTAAAAAGCTGGCAAAAAACAAGCAGCAAAAAGCAGGAGCTATTAGGAGGCAGAAGCATAGAAAATGTCTTTCTGTGGTACCAGAAAAAACACCTCTGCCCAGGCTGGACGCCCAGTTTTTATCGGTAAGCGTTAGACGTGATTACGGTACAATGACCGCATGATGAGCCCTGGCGAGCGGATCGCGATTGACGTCTTAGATTGATGGTCGCCGGCATCGATTGGAACGAGTGTGTGTAGTGCGAACCAGATGCCAGTGAGAGTCCGAAGAAGCATGGGACTAACGTCTGTCGTCTGAGCCGCGAATAGCCGTTAGCGGCCGGAGCAGTACTTCGGACCGCTGTATCAATCGTAGCAATCGCTTAGCGCAAAACTCATGTCTTCTGGAGGCGTAACTATGGCAAAACGATTGAGCTGTCTGGAGCAACAAGGAGGCCAACTTTACAAACGATGTCGGGTGCCAATGGTTACCACCGTGAGCAATAGGACCTTTCAAGTGACAGTTTGATTCGACAAAAATGTCACCCACTTGATAGGTCATTGGCGGCGTGAATTTCTCTTCAGACACGTTTATTATTTCTAATTTTCGCTCGTGTTAAGGAGCTACGTGATCTAACAGATACGAGTATGGAAAGGTTATTGACGTAATAATAGTCAATGTTTTGTTGACGGCGGCAATTCTTTCGACTCGGTTTAGAGAAAGCGTTATGTGCTTACGGGTCTGTTTCCTGTGTTCCCTATTTAAATACTGATTACGCTCGCGAAATATGCTCAGGACACGGGCCTGCTACTATTACTATATTCGTATGGGAACGTAAACAAATCTTCAGTTCACTCACCGACGGCCGTGTGTGCCAACAAACACAATAAGAACAGTTCTACGAACAGTCTCATGGTACAATGGACGGTGCATATAAACAACTTTATCAATCTGGGAAAGCTAAGTGACACACATATACATTTACTGATGTTTGCCTATAAACTATGTTTTCCAGGATGTTCGCCTTTCCTAGCGCGTGTTTTTTTCACGTTGACAACATGAGGCACATGCGACTTTGTGTTAGTCCGCGCGATTTGCGGCAGACGACTCTGCCAGCTGCTCCGGTAAGGTCTGTGTGATTCATAACAGTCTTTGGCTTACCGACCGATTCAGCTGACCACTCGCTACCAATATTTCTTCTATATCGGATACCATTCCATTGTGTGACGGCGTTTACGAGCCACAGATCGAGCCCTTCCTTATGCTGTCGACTAGCTCTTATGCTCGGCTTGAAGCTTATTCACGGACAGACGCAGGCGATAGTGAACAGATCCGTGAATTTAGTTGTTCATAGAACGGCCTACAGCAACGCCTGGAGGAACTCGGAAGCGAACCCCAACCCGACCACCCCTATGGAATAGACTGCTTGTGGCAGTTGCTTCTGTAGGGTAACTGATAGCGGAATGAACAGCGGACCACCGACTTCGTGGCCCATTTGTTCTGCGGCAGAGCTTGACTTAATAGCATTTGTGTCATTAAACAATTACTTCTACCATTATCTGTCGTAGTGCCGTAGCAATTGCTAAAGTTGCTGGCACCTCAGCTGCTGGATTGACACCAGCTACTGCACTATGCCACAGTTGCGTGGATGGATAGTCTATGTTTCAGCGATCCCTAGACGATACGATGACACTTTTCCTCGGTGGTGCCTTCTGCTCTAGCTGAACTGAGCGAACTTGCTATTTTTTGTTCCGGCAGCTCTGTTACGTTCGGTCGCCGCGAACAGCCTTGCCAGCCTGGCCTATTTGTCACATGCTCGTTTGCGTGCGGTCGTATCAACGAACATCGAGGCAAAACTATTTCTCTCCAACCCTGGAGATGACAGGAAATGTCCAGCAATTATAGACACGTCATCGGTTATACTAATGGTACATGTGATGTTAACTAGACATTGTTGCTCAGGTGATGATTTATTACGGAACCGAGTTCTTCATTAGATAAATAAATATAGATAGAAGGCGATTTGCGTCCGCGTCTATACGTAATTTGCAAGGCCACTTTCGTCTAGGTAGGTGGATTACGGATCATTGTAAAGATGTCAAGCATCGCTTGGATCGCTATTTTACACGGCATATTTTACGGTGATATTGGCGATAAGCGTGTCATAGTATAGAAACATCGATGGGAAAATTTGTAGGTTTATAAGAGCCCGCCCGTGTTTTTTTTTGCGAAGTATTGTTTTCATCATCTCAGATATTTATCTTGCGTGTTGTTTACATTGGACAAAGTAGCTGTGCACATAGAGGAAGAAATATGAGGGAAGGTGGAGCTATATTCGGCAAGAGCTATGTGGGCCTCGTCATTGTTTCTGGCAAGCGCGTGTTTATTTTTTATTTATTATTATTATTATTAAATATTAATATCATATAATTTGTGCCACTTTTGAGATGCAGGCGGGTTTAATTAAATTTGGTGCAGTCGGCGTTACGCCATGTTTTCTTTAGCCGAGTTTCCAAAAACTCGAAACTATACGGGACAGTTAGGTACTTTTTGCCCTCAGTCGATTTTCTGTTGCGGAACGGTAAATAAGGTAAATGAGGTAAATCACGTAGAAAAATGAGCTAGTCATTTTTCTACGTGATTTCAAAGCTACATTTTTAAAGAAAAAAGCAAATTGAGGACAAGTAGCGTCAATATACTTAGCAAGAATACATATATGTCAAATAAAACTAAAGGTATCGTGTTTTCGCGCGCACATCGTTGCTGACAACGACGTGCAGTACGGAACTGTTTTTGAAAAAAAAAATGGCGACTTTATTTACGTAAGGTATCATTTGGACCCATTTTAGCACGACAATTACGTACACTGAACCATATAGCATCGCCTACCTTCATATAAATTCTGCTTACTCGTGTTATTTGTGTTGAGCAAAAGTAGATTAATCACAGTATAATCTCATAAAGTTAGATCGAAGAGTACTCAACGATTAATCCAGCTTTCTTGCCTACAATTACAGCAGTAAAACCTCGAATCACAGAGTTTTATCAATTCTCCTAATCTCTCGCCTCTCCTTTGTTTTTATTTATTAATAAAAATAGGACCGAATTGTGGGTATCTGCGTCGATAATAGTAAACTGCGCTGCCCACCTGGATTTTACTTACTTCCCTTTCCTACTACGGCGAACGCAACAATGGCGGTATCAGCAGCAAAACCGAGCCTCCAATAAGGTTGTCGTGCACCGATTATATACTCTATACTTAACTGTGGACGGACTGTATCAGTGTACATTGAATTCAGTTAATCCACGGCAAGATGATCCTTCTCAGAATAGGTTTTTTTTTCCAATGCTACAGTGATTGTAGTCTTAGCATAATGATAGTTCTACTGCCGTTTTTTTGTTGATCGTATAAGTGTAAAAGCCTTGTATGATTGGGGCCCGCATATGTCTTCTAGGAGGCAGCAGTTTCGGCGCGACCATTGTGTGGTATAGGTTCTACGGTTCATTTGTTTCTGCCGAATGAACGGTGCCAGCGGTACGGAAGGACCCCAAACCGGCAATGGTGGTAAGCTATGTCTTGGCCGAAGAATAGATCACAATAATATTATGATTCTAATTAGGTATTAGAATGTATTGGACATTAGATGAAATACTCGATCTATGACAGTGGTTGTAAATCGAACATTTTTCGACGGACGGCAAATACGTCACGCTAGATTTCTCCTCATAATCCTTGCGAATCCTTGGCGCTACCGTACAATTGAATAGCTAGACGACGCTGTGCAGAGACTGCAATGAAGAAGGTATGATTTACTAGTTAGCCAAAATCAGTAAAGCACAAATCAGAGCATATGCAGCGTCCATAGGTACATTTTAGTGTTTGAAAACGATTCGCGTCTTACTTTTATAATGATACGTTACAGTTACTCGGTATCAGTTAACTTACTAAGCATAACTCTCACCCAGTTAACTTTGCTGAGACAGAAAACCGCTAGGTGTATCGATAATCTACAGAGATTTATATTCAAAACTTCGTGTTATTAGTTCAGATTTTTTAGCTTTCGTTTAAGATTTGAGCTTCGTGATCTGGTAACGACAGCAAATGCGGCACGTAGCCATACTGTTACGGTGCTGTTTTGAGAGATACACAAAGTGTGTATGGGGTACCTAATGAAGCTGATTTGAAGTGAGCTGGAAGGACACAGTGAATTATTCTGGTGGAACCGAAACCCGTACCTGTTAGCGGCCTGTAAATGGGGAAATGTAAATTGTTGGCAGAGGATGAATATGAATCTAAACGATAAGATGGATATTCGTCAAAATGACAAACTCAAAGCATACAGGTGTACAGGTACACAAATACGGTATCTGAAGTTGATTGATATTGATTAAGGTCCCTCCTTGCACCAGCCAGTATACGGTAAACCCCCAGACTGTTAAGGGCCTGACATGTGGCAGGTCCACTCCTGTGATAGTCTGTCGAAGGTAATTACAACTTTATTTTTTCGTACGTTTTAAAAGACAAACATGTAGGTTTCGAGTATGCACATCTTTTTCCATAATTATATTTGATGACTGCAATTTGGGTTTAAGGACGAATGATTACTTCCACTTTCTACTACCCCCCCCCCCCCCCTCTGACTTCATAAACACACTCAAATTTGTATTCTGTTTATGATCGACGATAAATTTATGTTAAGGATAATTGGAATTAGCTTGAGTTTTGGCGCTGCCGTGAATTTCTGAAATTCGAAATTCAATATTGTTAACTAAACATCTATAAATTCGATAGCAGCTCCCTAAGTCTGTATAATTTGCAGTCTTAGATTTTAGACTAATTTAATATATTCTATTTAGAAATATTTTTCTAATTTAATTTGAGAGTGTCGCTCAGCTCAGCGGGTAGATTCAGCTCATAAACAATAACGGATATTGTGGTACGAAACGCCGTTAATAAGCTAGAATACCTTGTATCAGTTTGATTTTAGTACCATCTATACGCCTATAGCCGTGCCTACGGGGTCCACCTCAGCGTTTTTCTGTGCTAGGAACGTTGCTAAATACATTCTAGAAATAGTATTTACTTTTTTAAATGATATATATATATATATATATATATAGGACAGAATAACTGCATATGTGTATGGCTACTGTGTGTCCGAAATAGGGTATATGCAAGGTATTTTATCGGTAAACATTGCTGGTTACGTTTAGTGAAATATACTTTATCGAGGCTGTAGCTTTCCTATATTAACAAATAGTTTAAAACCTTTATTTATAATCTGTGGTTTCCATTATTCAGATAGACGCCTTAAAGGAAATCTGCGAATTTTCAGTTGACGGCTATGAACTTCTGTTGTTCATCTCAGGTAACTGTCCGGTGTGGTTATTTTGGACGCCTCAATATAGATCGATGAATAGCGCAATATATCCAATGTAGATTTTGACAAAATGCCATGCCTTGCCAATTTAGCCGGGCGCGAGAATCTAGGCCTGATGTATGGCTGTTGCATAGTTTATCATACCTGGCCTGTTACGTGGCTGACCCACCTTCAAAGATTTATACACGGAGCTTGCTCAAAAAAGCTTTGCCGTTTTTTTGAAAGTAGATAAAACATGAATCCTTTGTAGTCACTTTTGTTTGAATTGGATTAATTTATTCACGTTCAGTATGCAAACACGTGCTTGTTACTAACGCCCATGGTCACTCTCTTGGGCTAGAACTTCTCTGTGTTTCGAACTGTACGTCCGGTACCACCACTAGGTATTTATTCAATCAGACACATAGCTGGCAGCCAGGAACGACGAACTTTATCTATGTCCAAGTTCGAACCTAGGTCGCAACGCGTCTTGAAAACGAACAGACAAATACGTTATCCCCCCCAAGTTATTATGGGGACCTTGGTCTTAAAACACGTACAGGACCGGCTGACATCGACCCCAACATTACGACCAACGAACCCGTTCGTGATCAAACCATTAACGTCGTCTAATGATTGTTTAAAGATAGAGTCGCATCAGACAAAGATATACGATCAACTGTTCGCTTTCGCCTTTACCTTACCACTCTTTCCTCTTTTCTATCAATCATTGAAAAAAGCTCCCCTTTTCCAGCCCAAGCCAACGGGCCAATCTGTTGAGAAAGATGGTCGCTAAACAACTTGAAAATCAGCCGAAAAGGTAAGCTGTTCCTATACGATTACACTTACCTATGCGATACATTGCCGATCGGATTTAGCCGAAAATTAAGACGCCGGGTGGCTAGTAAAGTGAGCTAAAGCATTTTGTCCGGAGGCGGTCCATGTGCAGCCTCAAGGGTAAATACCTACACAGAATTTTCAGGCTCTAGGAAGTTATGACTCCATATCCGTATGAATGGAATCCGTGTGTTTACAAGACACGTGTAAGCCTAGAGTTAGTCGTATGACTATCCGAAAACGATTCAGATTTGCATTTGCTGAGAACCTTGTGAAGATAAAAGTGTTAAGCGGTGATTTGCCCATGTCTCACTTGCACTGAGTGAACGAAGGAAAGTTGCAATGAATGAGGCAAAGCGATCTTTCTCTACGACAGCGTCAGGCCGCGCATGACTGAAAGCCATCCTACAAGAGCCTGGATAGAAGCTTTCTCGCATTCAGCATACTCCAGCTTTGCACCGATAGGTTCCGACCTGCCCCGATTATTAACAGATAATATTCTTAGCAGTGTTCAATTTGATATTCGTGCCTATAAAATAGGTTGAATACAAACGAGTACAGAAATTAGACCATAGACTACACGATAGAATATCTTAATCCAAGTTTTCGATGTTATCTGAGCAATATTTAAAAATAAATACTGCCAAATAGCGACATCCAGCGTAATAGACGGGTTTAGGGTATCAAAGGTACTGTTGTCTTGCCGTTACGGGTGATCTCACAACCTTTGGATCGGAGCATCAGCAAGTTACTGGACCATCAATCACGAGCCTAATTCATATTTACGAGCGCAAAGCAACAGGATGTTTCTGCTATCATGCTAAATATGGTGCTCGCCGTACCATCTGCTTATACCAGTCTAATGAGCAAAACTCTAGCCATCGGTGGCAGGAAGCTGTATGCTGACCATCATACAGAGTCGTGCGGCCTTGATCCGTTATTAGCCTAGCAGACCCCTTCGAAAGATTCCAGCATGAACTAAGCCAATCGTCTGTCTTTTTAGGCCGACGAAACCCAAGAAGGATCCTTGCCACACTATAATAAAAGCGCAGTTGAAAAGCATTAGAGAGTGTGGGATGTTGTTAAAATAGGTAAAGGCAATGTTGAGTCTTAAAGCTCTAAAATAGCGTAGGGTACACGATACGAAGAAAGGAACGACCGGAGCACAGTTATTTGGTAAGATGGATGAACAAGTAACAGCTGCTCTGCCCGCGTTCGCGAAATATGTATGCGTACAACAAATACATAAAACGCAGTATTAATTAGCAGCGTATCGGTATTCTCTTATAAGATTGCTTTGTTTCGATCTTCTCGAAGGGAAAATACCTATTCTTCACATAGTATCGTCAGTTAATTAAGTCACGAGGCACAGAACTGCCATTGAAGAGCTGAAAAATAAACCGGACGTTCTGGTTTTCCCAACCCAGTGTCAACGAGTTAAGTTATGCAGCAACAACGATTTGGCCAGCGCCTGTCATAAAATGAACAGCAGTGAGCTTGTTCTGTGTATTACACATGTGCATGTTTGTGTGGACGTGCGAAAAACGGTGCAGGTGCCTGGAGCATTGTGCAGGAGATAGCAATGGAGTGATTCCTCGCAAGCAACAACAACGAACGACAAAAAGAGGTGAAATCGTATATTGGCATCAAGCGTGCAACACTGTTCAGCCCTAGAAAAACACATATATAGTATTCATTCTACATACGTATGTATATATCTTCCTAAGGAATAGGTTAAGTTTAAGGGACTGTACATACGATGAGCGCCCGTTGTCGAGGCAGGCTTTTTACTGACTCCTTTACATCGGCTAGACAAAGAACCAACCACCTGTGCTTCCAGCAGTATGCGGGAGGTAACATATTGACTTGCGAGCTCCTTAGCCGCACTGTCGGCATGTTTAATTCGGACTTTCAAATCAAAGCTGGACGAAAGCCGTATTCCAAACGATGAGGCAATAAATTTGTCACCCAACAGATCTGCTACTGAATAAGGAGGTTACCTTATCTCCTGTCAAACAGAAGCGACGAGCATACGGACAAAAAATGTAGAGCCTATAACCTAAGCCATTCAGGTGTCTATAGAATTTTAAAACCAATTTGACGACCGGACCAGCACTCAGACTGGCTTTGTCTGCTTTCTGTGAGTGACTCAGATCTATTCATTGTGCTTGCGTTGATATCGGTAAAATTCTATCAGGAAATCGAAAAGATTCAACAAAAGTTTCGCACTGGTCCCAGATGAGTCCACGTTAAAAAAAAGTTACAACCAACTATTTACAACCATGGCACCTATTCTAAGATCGATGAGAGTGCGGGCTGAAGATTACTTCCCAATGCCTTTTGATAAACGAACACTAATAGTGATCTTTATCGTATCATTGAATCGATGGACTTGCATTGTTCTGTGTAAAAAAATACCTAACAATGTCCAGCAAGCACCGAAGTTTAACGGCGTACTGCCGCTTGCCGTCATATGGGCGACGGTATGATAAAAAAAAACCATGTTCCTGCTCTCCGCCTCAGATGGCGCCATGCTGTCGAAGTATATTTTCCGTGGACCCGACATTTATTATTATTTCTTAGTCGAGTTAGTATACAACGAACAGCAGCAGCGATCGAGCGGCATGATCATTTATGCAGTGAGACGAACGGTCCGTTGCGGATCGCGTTCTTTGTGCTGCCGTTTTACCCGAGTTTAAACTTCTGCATCCAACGCCAGGTGGTTCAAACTCGCCTATTCCATGCCACCTATTCTCGACGTAAATTGAACTAATGTTTAGAATTACTTCCAGATGGCTTTCGTTTAGAGCATAATGGCAAACTATGATTTCTCGCCATATCATCGACATGTAGGATATCTCAGTAATTTCCACCATGTTATAGCAAGCCATTAAAATTGCTCGTAGCAATCGTGATATTAGCGAAGGCGTTGTCGCTCTTGTGTCATGATAGCGGCTTTGTCACTTGTGACAAACCGATGAATCTGCTTTCACTTGCCTTGCCTTGAGTACCCAAGCAGCTGTGCAACGATTCGAGGTCTGGACAAAGTTTTTGATACAGAGATAGCAAAAGCACCTGCCAACGGTTGTGTCAGTTATCTTCTTTCAGCTTCATCAGCTCATAGCTATCATTGCATTGAGACTGCGTGAACTGCTTGCGGCAAGCGTCTTAGTATCTCGGTGTTGTCGTCCCCCTTGTCGCGTTCAACGATCATGTGTCCCGTGCGTTGAGTTGCTAGATATCGACATGCTTTTAGCTTCTCGCAGCAGAATCAGACATATGCGAGAGTTCTGGAGATCTCAACGCAGCCGGTTGCAGGCAACGGTCCTGCAGGTAAGCAACGTGCGACGAGCCGCTTGGCAAAGCCGGTGTAGCTGCTGATTGCCAGACACTGCCGAAGATACAATTTCAAGCCCGACGACTGATGCGCTAAAAGCATATAGATCTACTAGATAAATCGATAGATGGATGATTGAATAGGCTAAGACTCATACCCTTATAGATTTACAAAGGTTATGGGCAACGGTGAGACTTACGTCGCGGTAAACAGGTGCGTTGGTTTTTAGCCGCACTAAGCCTATGTAATACTGTATCAGTGTGGTTTCTGTGCTTCATGCTATCTTGCGAATACGTGCAGGAAATTACTTTGTCCAGTAGAATGCAAAACGGAATCGCAGTCATTGCTAAGGGTAATCGTAGTATAATGGTCTACACGAAGAATGCGCATGGAATGTTTATGTAGTTGGAAATTCAATATACAGGACACTAGCATGTAGGCAGTGGGACATTGGGCTTTTCAGCGACTCCTATCTTGGGTCTGTGCAGTAAAAGAAAACCGGTATTTGTCTCACACGTGATAGTTGTTCACGCTGAGAACGCTTAGTTCCTGCTTGCCCAAGAAATGAAGTCAATGAAGTTCATTCAATTTAGGAGCTGTCTATGCTCAATAATATGATAGCGATAGTAAATTAAACAAATATAATATATTTCCATTGTAGTCAGTACTCTTTACATTAATTTAGTGTCTTACATTTAGCCGAAGCCGCTGCGACGTCCTCCAACTTTAACTTTATTTACGTTGCGATCAGCGATATTTCTCCAGTTGTCGCCGGCAACAGAATTATCGCCGAATCTAAAGCAGCTTAGCATCAAGTTCTTAGAATCTCTCTCCTTGTTGCATATTTTAACACTGTCTGTCAATTTCTATTGGCGAATACTAATCTCTAGATTATAATATCATTTCTGGTCCAAAGTCCAAAGTGAACCGATTTACCACCGCTGCTACAGCTGCTTGCCGCGGTCAAGGAGCTCAATAGAAAGTGGGCTGACCTTTCGCGATCGATGATAGAGAAAAGATTCTCTGGCGCCACCGATCCAAGATCTCGATTTGATCGACCTTCTCGATAAGCGGCTTTCGTCAGTTGTTCAACTATTGTTTATGCATCTGGCCAGGCTGCGCTCATATATATGCTGTTCGTATAGTCACAGGACGCAGAAGCTTTTGGCTACTTGTATCTAAAAGCGTCCTCGTTCTGAGAAAATTTTCTGAAAAGCGTCTGACAAAGTGGTTTCTTCCGTATTATATATCTAATAGTAAACATACATTATAGTGTTAAGGTATATTTATAGGACATAAACTTATCCCTATACGTTTATAGGGAGGTTTACAAGTTTATGTGAGAGCAGCAGTAGCTTTTGCTGCTTTCCCTCGCGATGATATTCGCGACCGTAAGGAACGGATAATAGGAAAAAAAAGAAATAAAATTATATTGCGCTGATGTAGATACTGAATAGTTATTTGGAAGGATAAGGAGAACACTCATTTGCTAAATGGACATGCAGGCTTCGTGGCGCTTGGAAACCTATCTCTTATGGTATAACATTACGATTTTACTTTGCCGGTTTATTGCTTGCCGTAACCTCTAACTGCACTCTAAACAACCAGATAATAGAAACTGGCTTCTTTGTTTGTTAATTTTAAGGAAAAACGAATAAACAAGGGATCATTGCTTACACATGTTGGTCGCACTTCAGAAATGTTGATGAGGGTATTTTAACTGTGAATTTTATAGAGGGACAATTGTGAGTGCGTATTCCACATTTATACCTCTATACTATTATGATTGGATTCAAATTAGCGATCGTCTAAAGCCGGGTGTACCGTACGTGTCGGTTTCCTGTGTCTAGTAGGTCACTTGACAGTTACAGTTGGAGACATAACCACTAGCCAGACTCTTGGACTAGTTTAAAGCTTTCGAAACGGTGCTTCTCAATGAAGACACTTTTTGTGTATGGCACATATGCCTAATTTTGTTGATAGCTCCCTTTTTATTTTTCCTGTGTTCGTTCACCGGTCGATCGCGCTTCTGATGACGGAATCGACGAGCTGGTTGACAAGATGGATGGTCCCTGTCTTGTGGCGTGAAGGCCGGACATCACGCTCGTAAGGTCATAGCGGCGGATGTTTCTGTGAGAAAGTAAGCTTTCTTCGTCGCACTAGCAGTGGTGATACGACCTGGTGATTCGGCCAAACTGAGTCATCTGGATGCGTGTTCTTTTTTCGAGCTTTTGATCCCGTTTAGTTCGTCGTGTCAGCAATCGACATACAAAGAAAAATTGAAAATTAGAACGATTAAAAAATGAAGCAGGAAGAAATAGAGCGTACTAATTTTTGCGTCACAAACTCTCATAACTGTAGGCCTCAAGACGGTTCTTTCTTGGACAGTTGGTCACAGGCCCTAATGAAGAAGGATGATTGATGAGTTTTTTAATGATAAATTATTGATAAAGCAAGACCCTGTTGATGCTATAGAAGATCGTACGTCGACACTGTATTGTATCTAGTTCTAAAGGGTTTCGCGTACAGTCTCCATTAGTCTGTTCGGCTGTACAATCTATTTGTATAATTAACTAGGTGTTTAATAATTTTTTAGGTAGTAATTTAAATTCAGGTAGATAACGAAGAACAAATTGATGTCCATGATAACTTTTAGCCTCACTATGTTATAATGCTCTACTTCTGATAGTTGGAGAAACTGAAAATTTAAAAGGTGGTCTTTAGTCAATCTGAAGGTATAATGCTATGTTAGATACGGCGTTTTTTTGCAAAGTGGCAGAATCCATCAGCAGCCCCTTGTCTATTCAAGGGGGTTCCGCTTTGTGGAGTCTGAGAGTGTAAGGCATAATGACTCTTTGTCCGTGATTGTCGCTGAAATAGCTATAATTCAACACGAATATTAGCTAGAATTTTGGCGTTCACGGTGCAGATCTGAAGCAAATATATATATATATATAGTTAGGAAGCAGAGTGTTGTCAGAAGCGCGTTTAAAATATGAGCAAAGGAAGGCAAGCTGCTGTTTCTGTTATGACTTAAATAAATTCTCTACGGTTCTGAACTATCGTGCTGGTTAAACAAGCCACTATAGTCGCGCAGAAATAAGTTAGATAAATGCTGCTAATACTGTGTATATATCTGTGACAAACTGTCTATTTGTGAATTAACGAGGTTGATCAGCCTGAGCTGTAAAATGATCACAAAGCTGTCTTAAATAAGCCCAAAAAAAAAAGTCATGTTGGCCGGTTTGGTAAACAATGGAACGCATATGCCCGTTGTGACCCATTGTATCAAAGCAAATATTCGTGAACTCAGGCTCTTGCCTCGAAGTGGTAGCACGACAAAGTAGCAGAATGCTACTATGTTATTGCCCTGCGTTTGGATACAGTTATCTATTCTGTTTATATCGGCAGCGGCTAAGAAAGTGTTTACGCTGATATTCTCTGCAGAAACCGCAGAGGTATGCTTTTTTGTGTCAACTGTAATTCGTTTCCACTCTACCATTGACAGCTACCATTAAGTTGTCGCGTATGATGAGCAGTCGTATCGAAGAAACCTATCCGAACGCAAAAGCACGTTCGTATCATTAGCGGGTATTACAGCCATGATTATTTCTCTGCCCCAGCGCTTTGTCTCCTAACTGTCTAGGACAACAGCAATGTCCGGACAGGACGACTCAACCCGCTCACCCTAGCAGCCATCTAACGGTTGATCGTTAACGCTTTCCTGCACTTTCTATCATTTACTTTTATGCACACCCGCACACTCGATTATCGGCAATAACAGCAACAAAACTTTAAACAGTCTGGATGGCTGTACCTGATTCGTGAACGCACACATAGCACCTAGTAACGTCGACATCAGATTCAATTCAGCCTGAGCCAAAAATTACACTGCGATTAGTCCGTGTGACGAAGAGTGACGAGGATGAATGAGCCAGCTGGCCACTATGCTAGCACTAGCCGGTAACCGGCCACCATTAAGAGAATAGGACTAATGGGTAGGGACTTCGCGGAAGTGGCACAACAAACAGGAATGACTTTTTGGCCTTTTTGCTGGTTTAGTCCTGTTCCTGCTACCGTGTCAACGAGCGCCAGTAAGTTCGTGTTTAAGAACACAAAAACGAGATGATTTCGAATAGCACGGCAACAGCAAGAACTAGGTGTACGGGTCCGTTTCGAACCGAAACGCAAAAATGAGCTATGATTTGTCTCTTTTGTTCATGAATTGCGATCGGTGAACGGTACTAGAAACGTTTGGCTTGCCTTCGGGGCTTATTTGCTAGTGGGCTTATCATGTTCAAGTGGCAGGTTCTGAACAGGAAAAATGTTAACATTAAAAACGCACTGTCGACGGTTGGGGGGAAAAAGCGACCAGCGAAATAGGCATAACGAACTGAGAAAGAAGAAATGACTTCAACAATTTTGTGTCTAATAACACGACACATGGCCCACGGCAGCACGTTGGAGGTAACCTACTAAGTAATCATGACAATTGTCAGCTAAGAATAGAAACGGAATGAGCAATAAACAATAGAAAGATCAACGCGGAGAGCATAATTGTTTGCTTTTTCATTAGATAGTTTATAGAAATGAAAAACATAGTTTACATAAGAGATGTTGCAGTTTCGGTCAGTAAAATGTCTGCAGTCGGCTTTTCGTTGTTGTTAAAGTCGTGCAAACTTTAATTCCATCGTTGCTGACAGCGTTGAAAGTCCCCTGACAACTCCGTAAGACAAGAATAAAGCATTTATTTTCGCATCTACCTACAGATTGAATCCTAAAAATACGTAATAGCATTTCGTCTGCTTCGAACGACGAAACAAATACAAGCCATAAATAGAGACCCAGTTAAATTTACATTCAATTTAACTTAAATTGTTGTGCTGCTTTCCCTTTAGAAAAAAGCAAGCTCTAGCGCCTGCAAGCAACTGTACTGTGTATTCCCGAGTGCGTTAGAGCACTGACGCAACCAGGGTAAGCGTGTAAGTTGTGCCCCATGTTAGAGGTGGGCTTTCGAACGAGGATTCACTACGCATACATCTAACGAGTGTCGCCTTCGTTAGCCAGGCCATGCGGTACAGACCTATGTCAACAAGCTGAAATGAGCCGTAAAGGACAGCCTCATGCAACATGACCGCAGGTCATTCTTCGGGCTATTTGTTCCTGCGATTCGATTCGGAAGTGCGCGTAGGGAGGAAATGATCGGCTAAGAAATGCTGCAGAGCTTAAACAAGTAGCTCGATGTACAATATGCGTTACACCTGTGGAACAGCACTTGACGCCATTGTTACGTATTGTATTGATAAGGTCCTTTTTCTTGATTGTCACCTGTGGGTTCTATTGTGGGCCTTAGTTACCTGTGTGTTATGCGTACCGGGACAGGATGTTGTGGACTATACATATCGTCTCCAAATGATGATTCACTGTCCTATGTTTAGCCTCATAGACAAAAGCACTGTTGCGCGTTTGCTACGTAGCGCTTGATCGGGGCACCCGTCCGTAGATAAAAGCGATTCGTTTGTCTTAGGTTATATAGTTTCAGACTGTGGTGAATCGTTGAGGAACGCACAAGCCGTTTCAATGCAATTACCACAAGAAGGGGTCAAGTGGCTAGTCCCGGCTCCGACGTACGAAAAAATGAACACAATAGGTTATTGAAAACAGCCTTTGTGAAAGACAAGCCGAAGGTCGCGTGCTTTCATTTGCCGGGAAGACTCCAATTCGTAACTATTTAGCATAAGGAGAATTAATTTATTTAAGATCCGTTTATGAATACTGACACTATAACCTGAAATTGCATTAATTGATCATTGGCCAAACTCTTTTTATCGTGGAGGCGGCGATCGTTCGTGAGACTGTATCTCGTTATTTTTTCATCTGCCATTAGTTACTTTGATACAAAATAATCATATCCGCTTTTTTTTTTTGCTTCTTGTAGGCTACTCGCGAGGTGCGCGGCATACAATATAATGCTTGGATTTGATGCTCCTAAAGCTCTGATAAGGCCGAGAAACGTTCACGTAGAATGTTAAGCCATGGGCGATGACGTCCAGATTTTGCGAACTTCTCAGCCCTGGCGGACTAGTTGTACACGCTCACGACAATGTCACTCAATCGATTTATGAGGTACAGCTCTAGCGGAGAAAAGTGGATTGTATGCCATTTAACATCGCGAAATTTCGTCGTCTGACCCTAAGTTTACTTGTATAAGCTTGATATGTTAATGAATCTTACGAGCCTTCTATGAGGATGCAGCAGAGGCTTCAGACTCCAGTAGCATGGTCGTGGAGCAATGTGACGTGTGGGTAGCTGTGCAGTTCCGGGTTCGATCTCCAGCAAGTTGCATGCTATTGAATTTTTTACGACAGCCTTCACAGTCAGATGGTATGCGAGAATATCTTTGCAGGTCCTGTCATGAATTGGATGGCATATCGGTGTTCACGCTGTGAACATCTATTGCGGGTTGGACAATGTAATGTTTGGCTATTTCTCTGTCGTCTCATAAATAACAGTAAGTTGAACACATCGTTCAGACATAGGTAACAAAGCTATATGTACTGGATTCTGAATAGGAATTGGCCGTCGCAATAGTCAAATAGGGAACTTTTAATACGTCAAGTGTTCCTTGTTCGACTATCTATTTACCTATAGACTAGATATCTAAATAGATACTGACCTCCACGTTAGTCTGAGATAAACAGCTATGTATAAGAAACAATATGGGTCGGCCTCGCATGTACACGTAATAAAATTAAAAGCTATGAGCATGAGATAACGGGCAATGATTTAACAGAGGAGACTACCAACCGAACTAAATAAGTTACCTAAGGGATGCCCTCGCGTCTAAGGATTCCTTTATACTTCTCATCATTTGCTGAAATGGACTACGATACAGGCAACAGTGACACTTGCGGTGGAAAAAAACCCCGGAACTTCCTTACGCAAATCGAACCAAATAATGGCAGGTGCAGGGTGCTAATATCATAATCGTCCAACTTACAATGTATCAAAGCGATGACGACCGTTTTACGCTAACATGTCGTCTTCGTAAGCGCCGGCTCCGTCACTGCATTGCGAGGCGCCATTTTTTCTCGGTAATTCTACGACCGACACACGCGTTAAACACGTGGCTTTTCATAGATGTTTGCGATACGCCACCTATTGATGTTCGTATACGAAAAGTGAGACGTAGCCGATGTATCTCTATAATTGCCTACGGGGATTGTAAGCGATATTCTGGAAGTAATATAATTCAAGCGACTCATTTTATTTTTCGCGACTGAGCCACACAAGTTTTAATGAATATATCATTATGAATTAAAAGTTTAAAAGATTCGAAAAACTTGTAGATATCAAACTAAAATATCACTGATAGTTCTATCGTTTTGACAGACACAACGTAGAAAATAAACGTAGAAAAGAAAAAGAAGCAAGGGCTTTATTACAATTGGAGTCAGCTAATTTTTTCACTCATTAGACCCTCGAAAGATTCGTTTGTCGGCACTACCTTACAGTAGCCCTTAAACGTTCTTTTTCCTTCGGGCCGCCTTCTCACCGCTTCCAGTCTTATATTATATATGAAGAGTGTGTGTGTGTATGTGTGTGTGTGTGTGTGTCTGTGTGTGTGTGTGTGTGTGTGTGTGTGTGTGTGTGTGTGTGGTGTGTGTGTGTGTGTGTGTGTGTGTGTGTGTGTGTGGTATATCCGAAGTGGTAATTTTTCTAGTTTGTAATTGTCTTGTGAATCGTTACTAGAATGATTCTCTTTAAGCGACTCCAAAGATAAACGCCATATTCCACGAACGTCAAGTGATCCTGGTATGTTAAACAAATAGCACAATCTGTTGGAAACACGACTTGCCAGTTGTATATTAATAAAAGAAACAAACCTTTGCCGCAATTGTTATCCATAGATCTTAGTGAATTCTCAAAACTAGACTACTGTTACGCCACGCCATCTTTCGCTATTACTTAATGAAGCGACTCGATAGGGGCCGGCCGGCCTAAATTTTCTTCTACCACTACAATGCTATCTTCTTTTTATTTCATCTGAATATGGAATATGCAGAACTTCACGATCCTTACGATCTGTTCGTAGCATACTGAAATAGTCAGGGTTTCTGTCGGCCGTGTGAGCCGTAACGATTCCAGCATGCAAAACACGTACCTTGCAGAACAAAATTGTGCAACAGAACTTACTAACACGTTATCGTTCATATTCCTCCAGCAAAATCGTCATTTAAACCTGTTATCCAGCAATGAAGACTGACGGCTGTGAAAAATTTTCGAAGTTATGGACATTTGGCTCCTTGTAAATTTCAACCATGTGTACACTTGACCGCAACGTGTAGTCGGTTAGCCGAAATAGCAGTAGTAACAGCGGCAACAGCGAAGTATCCCGAAAGGCGAAGGAGCTAGAACAAAAGTATTAAAGAAAAAAAAAAAGCCACCAGCGTTGTTGTTTGTAACAACCTGTTTTCATATCCTTAAACAACATGAGTTTCTTTCAAGAGGGGAACCGGCTGGGCTGCTAGTTTTAAAGTGGCTGTATTTTGTAAGCATAACCGGTAGCTTTACTAAAAACAGCTAGCACTATTGCACCACATGCTGTGCGCTTAACGAATACAGGGAGAGTGCCTGATACTGCTCTTATGCTTGCCTATTTGATATTACGTAGCTAATCAGCAGTAAGGTCAAACGCAGTCGTTCCTCTCAACGGTACCTATAAGGTGGAGTGCATAAATGCAGGTCGTACTTGTCGATTTTTCTGACGACTAATGTTTTTTTTTTGTTTTTAATTACACCTGTTATCATCTTAGTAATGGATGTAAGAAAGATTCGATAACTCAGCGCGTTAGTCGTCAGTGCCTTTTGTAATTTTAGCGTTGTCCTGATAAGTGTGGCTTCCTGCTGACGGAGATTACTCAGTCAGTGGATGCCTTCTATACGTGTACAGTCTGATGCGTAATATTTCAATTGTTAGCTGATCGTTTGCACAGTTACGTGTTGGTGTGTATTATTTTGGCAATTTACGCAAGTCAAAGCGGTCCATCGATTGAGTAGCTTAACACTTAAAAGGACTATTGCTCACGTTAGTATTATATTTTGGCAATCAATGCCGTATCACGTAATTATCTTATCTCGAATATTGTCTACGTACAGAGCACCAAAGTGGCAATTAGCTAAGTCGCTACTTTAGACCTAGTGCTCTTCAGATCTATAGCAATGCCCGTGGCGCCATAATATATGCTAGATCGATTATATGATCACCTCTTGTTTAGATTTGGTCACTGCGTTACAATTGCCTACTGTTTTTTCACACAAACATAAACAAAATGCGTTCATTAGTTAGTACGTAGAGGATTCCTAGTTAGTAGAAACACTTGCCATCGACTATCGAATAGTCCAAAACCAAACGCCGACTGAGATTTTTTGCTGTTGTTGAGGCCGAAAACGGAGGACAGAATAAGTAGTATATTATACCAAAATCGTATTTCCAATTGATTTTTAATCTTTATTAAATTTACAACAAATCGATTAGATTGGTACTAACGCTGTTTGGACGGACGTTTTGTATGGTTTTAGAAATCGGCCATAGCAAAAATTGTACGGTCGAGCTACTTTCAGTTTCTAACACAGCCTATAAAATTGATGCATTTGTTTAAGTCGTCTGGTCTGAGTCGATTTCGGCGGTATCGACTTCCGCCGTTGCTAACTACAGCGACCTTCGTAGATGTGACATACTTGGTCGCGTCGTAAGTTGTAATCTATAGGCTACTCGATAAGCCTTGCCCCTTTCTTCCGACTCATTGTGGAATACGGAACTTTTACGATGCGTCAAGTCGTACTTGTTCCATTCACAGTTCGTAAGTGACTGTCCGTCTCGTACTGAAACCGGTTCGTTGAAATCGGCAGCTTTTTCAAGAAGCAATGCTATCTTCCGACAACGAAGAGCAAGTAAACTGGGTATTTCGATATAAACAGCATGAGTAAGGAAAGGTCCGAGGTATTTGATTACATATCAGGATAACTACAGGACACATGGTGTCAACATAACGTTACCTCCTTTTTGAAGGTAAAAAAAAATTTTTCTTTCTGCTTTTTGTTCTGAGGATGAATAAAGTTTTCATGCAAAGATTTGTAGTTTGATTTGGGTGCAAGATGTTTACTCTAGAGTATGTTAGGTATGAGTTCTAAGCAACGTCGCAGACTTTTCTACGGGAGTGCGCTCAGAGGACTTCTTCCATACTTCATTGTACCATTCATGATATACTTTGCCTAAGTGGAAAATTTTATTTCGGATGACCGGCAGTCAGCTACGTCGACATTTTTTCACCTCCGGTAAGCAAGGACCTTAAAGTAGTTAACAACTGCGTTGCAGGGCCATATGCTGAGTAAATTTTTTGCAAGATTTTTCAAGGTTCACGTATATATCGTATAAGGCAAAGAACAAAACATCCTCGTTAGGTGTTTTCTCAAGAAAGCCACCCAACACCAAAACGACGTTACTTAGGGGCATTTCACTAGTTTAGCTGATCGATAGCCAACAGCCGTTCGAAACAATTACTCAATCAACACTTTCACAATCAGCTTAATAATTGTTCGAGCGTTTTATTCTTATTTTACGAGGTTTTTTTATGTTATCGCCCTCACTTAGCAAGAAGCAGGAATCATTATCGCTCATTAGATTAAATTGGTCTCTCTTCGTTCGCTTTTTGCTGCCCTATTGTTTTTAGGTTCAAACGGACTAATCGAGTAAGTTACATATTGGAAGTCAAATTATAAACAAAAAAAACAAACGGGTGAATGTTTAATAGAAATATTCCCATCAGGTCCATAATGATTTCGATGTTGTATTTACAGCTCTAAATAACCAATTGAAAGTCATTTGCTCAAAAAAAAGACATCCACCGTGTCAAGTACCGCCAGGTCACCAATACATATATATATATATATCTAGATTTAACATTCAGCGTTCCCGCTGTTCCTTTCGGAAAAGGATTTTTACTCGAGGATGCTCCAGAACTTAATTACGTAATAAGTTGTTGATGTTGGTTCATCCGACTGGCACTTGGTAACTTGGACAAGATGCGACTTTCAACTAGCTGTTGCTTTAAACCAAGCTGAGACGGGGTCTAATTTCTAAGAGATCGCACCTCCCTGACTATCCATTGCCGCTGCTGTCACTGTCGATCGAGTAACTATGTCGAGGCAACGACACATACTGCGTGGAATAACGAGGAAAGCGCTAGGCAGAGAAGCGACTATTTAAAATCAGCGCAGCAAAATAGGAACTAAGGGTATCTTGATAACTGTCGAAGATCTGCGTCGCTATCGATGGCGACATTACTTCCGAGATACGAGGTTACGAGAGAGTTACGCCCATGGCTCCTGGCGCTTCATGAAGACAGTGAGGGGAAAGGCTATCTTCACAAATACATGCGAAGTCTACGTAGCTTGTCTAGACAGTTGTACCATTATACAGGGTAGTGAGTGTCTGTTTGTTCGTTATTGCGTCAGTGACAATGTGTAAACAATAAGGTCGCTTTTGAATACCGCCTTACAGATTTCGTGTATTAGTTGCCCACGGTTTAAATGCACTTGGAACGCTCGACTCTGTTTTTATTCCACGAATCGCTTGAAATCGTAAACACAACAGCAACGGCTACTTTGCGCAAGGCTTTTTTTGCCTAAAAGCATGCATATTTACCGAACAGCTTCATAGGCAGCACGTATGTCCAGTATTTGCCATTAATAACTATCTCAACAATATATCTATGAAATGAACTTTTTGAACGGAAAAGATTTCATGAGAACACAGATCGAGTCTTTTGCTCGACCCGATACCAACAGGTACCATCTTTACCCAGAACTGAATTTTTCGGGAGTGTGTGTTATTCTGTTGGAAACATTTACTAAACACTTACATAAAGCAAAACTTGTTTATTCAGCCACCTGATAAAACTTGCCCATAGAGTTCGTTTAAAGCAACAGCCTAAAAAGGGGCTAGCACGACACAGTTATCACCGATATAGAGCGGCTGTGATGTCATTGCAGTTGCTATTAGCTGTGCGATATCGCTCCGATCATTGCCCCTCCCGAATTTTGGTACTATTGCAACACATTAGATGGATACTGAAAGTGACACCAGCGATTAGTTTAATGCAGTAGGGGGTTGTTTCGTATTGCTCGTAGCCCTGTGCTCGCCTTTGCTCCATGAACTGAATGAATGATAATCGTTTGGTCAGCCATCTGACCTGCCTGCGATCCCTTATCTCTTGTTTATCCATAGCGAATTGGGAGAACATAACTAGTATCTGCAGGCAGCAACGAAACGACACCTATGTCTGTATGTACGTGTGTACGTTTTGTGTTATGCCTTTCATCTTGTAAGCGACTTTCCGCGTGCAATCGATGATAGTGGAAGAACAAGGTGAAGCTAACCAGTGTGATCGAACAGCTTGACGAAAGTGCTCTACCGTCTGAGACGCTTTACCGTCACAATCATAGTGAAATGGCATAGCAATAGCAGCTAAAAGCGGCCACCATCATAGCCGTGATGAAAAAGGCGGCGATGGCGTTGATTCGAATGGTGCACTCAGACGCACCGCCGATTCCTCAAGTAGTGCCTCTACGTTCCCACGAGCCTTGCTGAACCGCTTCCAATGGAATCAGGCAGTCGCCTGCTGGCCAGTAACATGAGCGCATTCAAGAACGGACACCCGTTGTTGTATGCTATGGCAAACGTTAGTGGGTCTTCCACGTTCTACTTTCAATGCAAGTCCAGGGACTATGGATAAACACGCAAACACGAACGGGGCAGTTTCTGGCAACCGTGGAAGGAACTAGCGGGGTAACAATGAAACCCTAGTTTTTTTCTGTTCGTATAATAATAAGCCTGTTTTATGGATACTCGTAATCTTTTTGGTGGTCTATACCCATTGATCACACGAACATGCCAGTCGCCGCATGGAAACAACACGATAATAGGAATCATTGAAACCAGAGGGGAAAGTATGTGCTGTGATATTGTTTTTACTAAACATTACAGCCTCAATAAACAACGACTGAGTGTTAACGCGACGTGTCGTTGATGCAGGAAAATCGTATGAGTAAAGTCACCGCCAACGCGCGTGTCGTATTGAACAATTCGTTGTCTGTCTGCAAATTGATATCAGACTGCCGGACGGAAGTTAAAGGCCAGCCCTACTACCTGGTACATTCGTTTGAAGCCGATCAATACATGAGACTATGTTTGGCCAACAAATTTAGCCTAAGCGATAACTTGGTGTTAAGCAGGCCAGTTTTTCCAATAAATTACAACGAATATCACAATACGATATATATATATATATATATATATATACACACACTTTGAAGTTATTCATATTTTGCCTGCTCGGACGTTATACGGCATCGTTTACGAACGTAAGGATTCTCCCTACGTTTAACAAATGTTGTTAGTACATATTGCTTTCGACTATAGATTACTATTTATTTGATCCGCTACTGTGACAGGGTGAATTTAGTGATGAGTCGAAAGACGATCAAATAAAATGTTGAAAAAAGTAGTACCAAAATATGATAATGAATCATATCCCTAATAATACGGTACGCGTAAATAACTAAACTTATAGGAATCGAACATTTCTATATTCTATCGCAAGTTTTGTCTTGCATTTCCATATGTACCAAGAGATCTTTCAAAATTAGTAAAAACTAACCACCTCACGATGTTCCCCGTATCGTCACAACGAACGTTGAAGGATCACCGAAACATCTTGATATCCTAGCTTAAAGTGCGTCACAAGCTTTATCTCTGAAATTATACCGACGATTTGTGGACGAATTTCTTTACTGCCGTGAGCAGAAAAAGCCCGTGTCGAACAGTCGCTGCTTAAAACCTTATAATTATCATATTATTAAATTTCTTCTTACGTACCGTTTTTTGTGTCTACTCGCCACTGTTCCCGGTGCCGCTCAGTGGCCAATAAACTATTCACAGTAGAAGTCGTCTGAAGAATATCTCTTGCTTTAAAGTGGACTGGCCTAAACTCTTCGTCGTAGGCTCTCGGAAACGAACACTTCATAGACAGTTACTCAGTATATTTGATGAACCGGATAGATTACGCATTGTGCCCTTAGCCACGCGGAGAAGTAAACATCCGATCAAACAAGAGCTATATTTTGTTCTACGGGCACGATACTCCTACACGTAGTGTCTATATTTATGCACGCAGGGTAGAAGACAAAAGAAGCCTCTAAGCAAAAAGGGTCCGACGTAGAAAAATTGAACTACTGAATCGTCGCTGACTAGCCAAACGCGGTAATTAAATGTAGACTTGACTCCTGATTCGTTCTCCATCCGCTTTGTTACACTTTGCGGTAAACACTTTGCTGTGTAATTTCTACGCTGAGCCAACACCGTCGGTGTGCGTAATGGCGCCTGAGCACAATTGAGCGCATTGTTTACTCGTAGAGCCGATCAGAGTAATTGATCGATCGACGGATTGTGTACTGAACTGATGTGACACTAAAAAAGGCAAAACTACTCTGTATACTGCGTCCGGCCATGACTGTGTCAGTGGATGGTCCTACGCAGTACCTTTCTCTGGAAATCGTCAGATTATCTGAATTCAGTTCGAATTAAGGAGCTACGAAGAAAAGTTGCAATGCTTCTTTTCCAGACGGCTGACTCGCTACTCGAAAGCTGCTGAGAATTGAAAATAACGTCACTACGTCGTAACTTGCTTGGCCCTGTTCAATACGTGGCCGGCGAACAACGTCATCACCAAAAGTTTGCCATCGATAGAAACGTAGCTAGCTACAATTGGGTAAATGTATGAGTATGTCTGACCTCGTCACTGCCCAATATATTATACGGAATAATGTATCTGAACTAATGGCTCGAAGAAATGTAGCAACTTGGCGGTAAAGGGTAGCTATGCGTGCAGTTACTTCGACCCCCTTCTGCTAAAAAAAACTGGTATAACACCATCAGCCAGTACATTTATCAGTATTAGTCTGGACACGAAAGCCTCTACTGTGTCGTCGTGCCTTACGTGCTGTGCACGCATTCCATAATTATTACAATAATCATTTACTATTACCATACACGCGCTATTTAGAAGCTAGATAGAGGCAAGATAGGCAATATGGGCGGATTGACGCTCACACAGGCTGTATCGTCGCGTCTACTTTTAACAGTCCTCGAAATACGACCTGGCCATTAAAAAATTCAATTCTTTTTCGTGAGATTTTATCCACCGTTATGTCGCAACGTCATCGTTATGTACGAACGTAAAGGTGTTCCCACACAAGCTGTTTGAAGCAGGTTCTGTTTACGACAAGTTGATCGAATCCGTAAATTGATCCTAGCTGAATTGAGCCTGAGCTGGCCCCTTCGATGCCCAATGAGTGGTAGTCTGTAAATTATCTGGGTATTCCCTGGCATTTCCTCGATTTACATACTAATGACTAACGCTCTGCAGGTGTTGGATAGTTGAAATTCTCATGTCCGGATCTATTACACTGCGTAATATTTGCGTACGCAGCCATTTATCTACTACCTGATCACAAGTCCAACACGTTAATGACTCGAGAGTGTCGATGCCATCTTCGAACAGTCACGCTAGTTGATATTATCACAAGCGTTATCAACGCCAGTAGTGATATGAATCGTACATGATAACAGCGTGATTTTTCCAATCGATAATTTCGTCCCCTTTTCGTGACGCTACGCAGTGAAAACTGATGATCAGCTAAACGCGTCTGTGGTCTTGAGTGGCTAACGCCTCCACCAACCCCGTCATAGATTGTTACCATCATCGATCAATCCTTTCCATTTCTAATGAGCGTACGCTGCCTTAACGGGCCAGTCCGCGAACACGCTATATGGCCTGGGTGCACGAAATGTCCCAAAAAATCGTTATTTATCAATACTTACAAAAAATACGGCAATGGCCAGACTGTTCATTGTTGACTTTTGACCGTTTGCTTGGCCGTGTAGCCGTCCTACTCAGCGCAGTGTTGCTTCGATGAAGGGACTTGGCGCCCGACGAGACGTTTTTCGAATGGTATAGAATATGCGGTGTGACACGATGTGTCATTGTGACGTCTCCGCCAGCGCTATAACAGTACGCGCAACTGCAGGTGCGACCTATCTCGTGACCCAATCGATTCCGTAACGATTTGCCCGTAGCTAATAAAAGGAGAACACGAAGAGACGCGCTTTGAGAATGCTATTTACCATCCAGCTACGGTGCCAGGTGCACAGTTTGTCCGCCCGTCACGATTGAACGTTGCCGCTAGAACGGTATATCTCTATTTCGATGCGAATCCTATACTTGTACGCCGTCAACCTATTGACGGTAACCATTATTGTTGATATTATAGTCTAGTAGGTGATTTGTCATTGAAGCGACATCATCTGTTCGAGTTGTCCTGAGAAGACTGTCCAGTAGCGAAGAAACAAAATGATTAAAACAGATCTACAATTGACGACGAAGAACAGCCCTGTTGCATTAGAGATGGGTGGCACGTTTTATAGATTCATTCGCACGCGTTTCCATTCATTAACATTTCCCCCTAATGACCGCCAGTAGTAGAGTTGTCTAATTGATAAATGTATTGAAATTTTACCGCACGAACATTAATCATCACCTGTATTCGATGCAGTCTATCGCTACTTCTCGGCGGGTAGATTGGCGAAGTCGATTGCTCTGTCCCTGATACATGGCGTAATCGCTCTTTGATAGCGTGTTACCCGATTCGACGTATCTCATGTACGTCGGCTTTTCGATAATCTCCACATATGATATGGCCTTTTCGTAGATTGCTTCTGGTCAGAGTATTGCACTTCTGAAACTGTGTACTGAAAAAAAAAGTGCTTTGTTAGATTTTCTTCTTTTCGATATAGGGATTGTGGCCAAGACAACGGTGCTTAACGTCAATAGAGTCTTGAATTAACTGACCCATTAGAATATGCCCAGTTCTGTTGAACGATCGGGCTCGTTTATACGGCGACTCACCAACCAAAATGATAAAGGCACTGTTTTTTTTTTTTTTTTTTGTTTTTCATCTTCACGATGTATTTTGCGTTTAGTCTATCTGAAGCCTAAAGCAAAATAGTTCGAACTATACCGAGCGTTTTAAAAAGTAAATTTCGCAACAACTGCCGATAAATTCGATCCTTAGTCATACTGAACAGACAACACTGCGGGTATAGGGGACGCCACCGCAATTGCGGGCGATTCTAATCTGATAAACAATCTCATCAACGCTATTTAGAAATCGATCGGGATTTAATGCGTTGTCCAAAAATAGATACAACTGTTCGGTATCCTGTACACACAACAGTCAGTGTTATAATGAATCATAAAAAATCGTGTTTACGATATGGGGGACGGGGGGGGGGATACGTTCCCTGGATTATCGAGATTATACGGTCATTTGTTGATGGCAGGAAAATTAAAGAAAGCCTGTCGTGCTTCGCAGAAGAAGATTTTCCTCAGCTAAGGAAAAAATCATTTGAAGCTCAAAACTATATATTTATTCTTGCTTTTATAGACGAGAAGTTGATGGCACAGTGGCGAGCACGATACCACCTCACATATGAGGCGAAGCAGTTGAAATCAAATTAGAAGCGCCACCTTAATCTACATGGAATCTACACTTCTGATATTTGACTGATTGGCATTGAAACAGTTTACTTGACCCATTTGCATTGTTTACTCCTTGGTCACAATAATGCCAGAGGGACACGGCATAAGTTTCGTTGAAACCTTAAACCCTATAGGATTTTTTTTACTATGCTACAGGCGGTTCAAAGCAGATTCCCATTTAGATTCCACAGGTCGTATTCTATCGTACGGTGCATTCAGCTTAAAGAAATAATGAATGCTTTCTGGCATATAGGAAAGCAAAACACACCTGACACTTGTACACTAAATAATGTTTTACAGGTTACTGCAAGATATGTAAAAGTTGTTGATGTGTTCTTCTACAATAGTATAAAGCCATATATCAAAAGTGTTTATGAAAGTTGAAGAACTTTAGCTTCGTGCGTTCTGCATCGGCTGGGTGTAGTTCCAACCTATTAACATGTGTTAAAAAAGATGAGTCAACAGGTTTATTCCAAAACCTGGGGGTTTAGTAAGTCGAGGCTGTTTCCATCCACGGCTATTCACACAGAGTTTGGCCCGTACTTAGAAGATGGTTTACCACATCCTGCTGATGCCCCACATGTGCAAAAATATCTCGTTGTCTGTTTACAAACAAAAAACACTGGCAAGTATCTCTAGTAGACATATGTTTTCAGCCTGCTTGGCCTATGATACCATGTTACATACCGTCCTTCTTGCGTCATGTCAACGTAGCGTTGTCTGTTTGCTGTTGGCCATTAAGCTTGCACCCGAAGCGATAAATAGATGTCTCTTGTATACGCTCGAAGAGAAGTGGCGATGGCGAAAAAAAACATACATGACTTTTTCTTCTTTTTGTTCATATATAATAACGCCGTTTTTATCAGATGGCTGATTTTATGCAGTTACACAAGATCTCCAGGAAAAACATCTACTAAATTTTAATTGTCCCCATATAAAAACAATGACAATAAAGTTGTCTATTTCCTTCATTGCTGTTAACCTTGCGTTGTATTTTATTATGGGCTTCATATTAATTTGACAATATGAAAACTGGTCGTGATATCTCAATTATGTACACAAAACTGATCTCACTCATAATTAACATGCTTTGTCATTTTCAATCTGTCATTTCAGATTAAACATTTTGGATGCATGAGGATGAAGACACCGGGCTACCGGCCGCTAACCGGAGGCGGTCCCGACAGTGAAGAGTCGTTATGCCGCTTGTCTTACCTGTATAAATTGTTGTTTCTTCTCGTTATGGCCGTACTCTTTGTACAGTATTCGAGCAATGTCTTGATGGTTCGATCGCCACAGGTGTCGTGGGTAGTGTCAGAGGTTGTCTATAACGTTAAGCCCACAGAGCCCAACAATAGCTCGCGCGGAACGGCTTCCACTGGCAATGAGACATCCCCTTTGTCCAATCAAAGCCGGATCAAAAATGAAACATGCGCAATTCTTTGGCAACACCTTAACAATAGGAATTCGACCTTGTGTTCAAATGAGACGGTCACACGAAGATGTCCTTTGATTCCGCCACGACTAGTCGGACCCATGAAAGTGTTTACAGACAACATCTCCTTTGAGGACCTCGAGGCGTTACATCAGGACGTCGAATTGGGCGGCAAGCACCGGCCTAGCGAATGTATAGCCCGCTATAAGGTTGCCATCATTGTGCCATACCGCGAACGGGAGGAGCACCTTCGTAAGCTTCTACACAATTTGCATCCGATGCTGAAACGACAACAGCTTGACTATGAGATTTTCGTTGTGGAGCAAAATGGCATGTACCGGTTCAACCGGGCAAAACTTATGAACATTGGCTTCCTTGAGGCGAGCAAGCTGAACGATTTTGAATGCTTCATTTTCCATGACGTCGATCTCATACCAGAGGACGATCGAAATCTCTATTCGTGTCCTGACCAGCCGCGTCACATGTCCGTAGCTGTGAGCACAATGAAATATAAGCTTCCATACGCGAATATATTTGGTGGAGTGTCGGCCCTCTCGAAAAAAGATATGCGAACGGTCAACGGCTTCTCGAACGAATTCTGGGGTTGGGGCGGGGAGGATGACGACATGTCCGCGCGAATCCGCTATCACAAACTCAAGATCACTCGGTATCCAGCTAGCATTGCGAGGTACAAGATGCTCAGTCACAAGAAGGACACACCCAACCCCGAACGGTATCGCTACCTTAAACGAGGCCGATTACGCTATCGGACTGACGGTATCAACAGTTGCAAGTACAGGGTGCTCAATATTGTTTTTAAGAAGCTCTACACGTGGATTCTGGTCGATGCATTGCCGCCACAAAAGAAAACGAAGTGATGTATCACACCGAAGTTTATGACTAGGGGAATCAGCCGGACAGCTGAATGGCAGAAGGAACACTGACCAACTGGACTTTGCCAAACTACGAAGAACGCCCATTCGAGCGTCCTTCGTAGTTTGGCAAAGCACCTGTTGGTCGTAATCTCACGAGGCTCGCAACCTCGCCAAAGTAGTATCGTCACAGCAGACACGATAGTGTCTTTCGTTTGCTCGAGGACTTGGTTACGGCCAATGGGCCATCGAGTCCTAACTACTGAAATCGCTTTCAATTACTGTGCATAACTGAGAATTACTTAATCATAAGCAATAATACCATGTTGGTTGTGTTCTGCCAGCCAGATAAGAGCAAAATGCTGCTACAACAAAGAAGAGATGCCATAATGCGTTGGTCCAAATGATAAATAATGTAATACAAGAATTGATACGAAGTCACGTTTATTATTATTAATAAGATTATTGTTTTTATTCTTATTGAGCGTATTGTAAATGCTCGCAGGAAGGGCACAAAAATAGTGACTTTTTTATGTGGTGGCCGGCATTCGCTGGTCCAGCAGTACGCATCTACTCAATACACACTTATGAGGGTTGAAGAGGTAACCGACGGAGCCAATATGAACTTTTATGACTCCTCATTAATATGGCGAGCTCTTCAAAATTAAACAAAAACCGAGACATGTACATTTCAGCCGATCTGCTTCGCGTTACGTTAAATTTGCCTAGACTGTTTCTTTTTTGCTCTATCAGGAATCGGTAGAGTGCTAACTATTGTATACGGGTCTTAAAACTAGGGTAATTTTTACTGTCCTTATACCTGAGTGAGGTTCCCAACTGTGTGCAATGATTAGGTTCTGATTATTGCCGACCCCTTCGTACTGTACTCAAATAGACCGTGATTTATTTTAAAGAAAAATATCGGATCGGAGATGATGCACCCTTGTTTATGTTAGCTGAGTTATTTACCATTTGAAACTTTGAGGTAGGACTCGCTGTTGGTCATTGCCACTTTGTATATTGCAAATGGAATATACGAGAACTCATGCCTTATTCGAAGGCTCGTGTGGCAGAAAAGTTTACATAAAAAACGTTTTTAATTTATTTTACAGTATGTCACTGCGTACCCACATACTCGCCTTTAGTTGACAGTTTCCGCCGAGACGTCTCCTTTTAGAATTAAAAACAATTTCACAGAAACTGTTCAGGGAATGTTATTATGACTTAGACATTCGTATCTCTCGTCAAACATCATCATGACGTCGGGCAGTGTTCGGTATGTAAAATTCATGCTGTACAAATCATTTATGTGAGCAACAATCATATAGAATATAAAATACATCGTTAAAAAATATGGGGTTCTACGTATTGTCAGCACAACATGTGCCGACCAATTTCCATAACGTTAGTAACAGCATAACGCATCGGATGATCAGCTCTCGCTTCTGCGGTAGCGACCAAAGTGAGACGTATCTGTTCACCCGTGAGAGAAAAAATAAGATAGGTAAGAACAGTGGACAACACGAAATGCTATAGGGCAGTCATTATCTTTGTGAATCAATGCATGTAGGAATCGATTGCGTACGGAAGACTCCTGTATTCCACTCAGCATATCTGCTTGATTCTTATATGCGTCAATTGGCATGTATCACTAGTCTCGGCCACTACGAGCCACGCTTGCGCCTACAACAAAAATAAGGGACAATTGTAACCTAACAGCTTAACAATACAGTTAAATCAGATTCCGAAAGTGCCTGTTTCGACAACTTTTAGGACTTCGTCCTGTGATAGTTAGACAACTATACTGAAATCCACACAAATTTTGCTATAATCTACGGCATTGCACGAAAAGCAAACATAAATAAACACATATAGTAGGAGATAGTAGAGCTGAAAGGTATGGAAATCAATATGAATGTATTTCGTTGACGGCTAATTACGTTAAAGTACGCTCCAATGAATCATACGGAGTAAACATTGCGTTTCGTATTAGGGCTGTCTTAGATAATATCTCTTTTGATGAAGCAGGCAGCGTGTTTGTTAGGCTGTCGATCCCTTATGAATAGAGCAGTCCTGATAGACGCAAAATCTTTTTTGTGCAGTAATTATTGTTAAAAAAAATATCTCTCTGAAAATAACATCATGTTAGAAACAGAATAGAATCCGTCTGTCTTTTTAAGTTTAGTTTTCGATAGTTGTTTTTACGCAGCGTTACGCAGACATCTAGGAAATCCCAAAATACGCGTATAACACAAGCTGACTTATCACATGATTGATAAGGCGCACGGTTCTTCATGACACCTACAGACACAGATTTTTCTAAAAACGATGACCCAGCTTCAGGGCAAGTCATCGAAAAATGTAGATGGAATCAACGTTTATTATTTTTATTGTACTTTGCAAATCTTTCAATAGGACTATTCGGTACTACTATTAAGGAAATTGGCCAAACGAAAATCAGGCCAAATGGCCGTCAAGTGTTTCTTTCGTCTAGTCATTATAGAAACCAATTTTCGTTCGTGTTACTTCATACCGTTAAGGTACGTTTGTTCGAAATGAAAATAAATGGGAAGTAGAAGACAGCGTTGTGTAGAGTAACTACAGAGTGTTACATGTGGGCATTGAAAGATTTAAGCTAGTGGGTATAGCCTCTAGTGGACAAAGCTTATTCAGTGCGTCCCAATTCTGTACCGCCTGCAGTGAGCGTTGTCAAGTTGCTCTAAAATCGCTGATCGATGACAGAATTTTTGCCCACTAGATCTACAAACACTGATATATTTTTAGAAAAAAAAAACATATATACATGTAAGTGTACCGGGAGAGAAAGGAACAAGCATGTAGTATGTCAATAAAGCTAAAATATATATATATATATATATATATATATACATATGTGTGTATACAGTAATAGTCTACTGTGAGAGAATTTTCATCGTTAATGCTGTTTTTTGTATACGAATAACGCGCATCATACTTTCGTTGAAGTATATCAAGTTCATAGTGAATCGTAGAGAAACGTAAGCAAAAAGAATCATGCCATATGGTCTTGAAGGAGGCTATGAGGAGAATGAAGAGTGCGGGAGGCAGGTCGAAGTGAGAGATGTAGCACGATGAAAGCTTACGAAACTCGTAGTGAAAGAGGTGATGGCCAGTTGGATGATGAAACAGTTATAGCTATAGGTAAACTATAGTGGTTCGTCCATCTTCGATGTCACATAAAATGATCGAACTTTGCCTAAGAATACCGCCCACCATTTTTAAAAGTACGGGCGGTCTATTCGAGGACAATGAGCAAAGAGCTAGCAAAGAACAACAGCACCCGGTTTACAGAATTGGTAGGAACGAAATAACGACATTTATGGTTGAAAACTATTACATCGGCATAGCAAGTCATGCAAAAGGTAGGGTAATTCAAACAAACATTATCTACGAATGAACAGATGCTGTATATAT
>NW_019211457.1:43107694-43277656 GCF_002443255.2 Varroa destructor
TATATAAAACAAATGCAAGAATCAAAAGCACAGAGAGGCAGAAGAGTGGAACATACGAAGAGAAAAATGAAAAAACCACAAGAAGTGTAATATAAATTGGCCTCGCATAGAGGATTTGTACAGGGCAGGTGACAAAATAAAACTACAGATGAAACTTCTATAAATGAAGAATATTTAAAGTTGAGGAATAATATGGATTGGATACGAATTATTACATATAAATAAAAGTGACAAGAAAAGCTCGAATCATAAATATGCAGCTATTGTTTTTTTCGTTGTTGAAGTTAGTCTAAACAACTTAGAAATAGTATAAAGAAGGAGTTTTCTTGCAGGAATGAAAATCTATTACTCTTCCTCTATACGCTAAAAGTAGCCATAGGCGCTTTCTGTTTCGTCGTATTGAACATAATGACAACTCGACGGGCTTCGTTCTACCGCAAACATCACTCTTGTAGCGTTCTTAAGCTTGACTAGGGGATCATTACTGCCTGATTTTTTGGTGAAGCCTTCATTAGGGTTCCGGCTTGATCAAGATCACGACTCACCGGTGTGGCCCACATGGACCGGTTCTTGAGTGCAGTTATGGCTGTATCCAGAATATCATGTACTTCGAATAATTCGGTACTTTTTGGCCGAGAAAACTACAGCTACCAAATAAAACAAATTATTATTAAGGAAAACAGTCTAACATATAACACATAGTCTTGAAGGGTATTCTCTAATAACAAGGCCCCCGGAACGGTTCTTACTGGAACAATTGCAGACCAACGCAACGTAATAAAATAATGAACGACTTAAGCGTTTTTGTTTATCTAAGACCTTTTCGTTGCTTTAATCTTGCCATAGGACTGTATAATTTTGCGAGGTTTCTATATTTATTTATTATCACTAAAAATATCACGAAATTTCAGCGGCTAATTTTAGCTTGCTTATTGTACATATATTCGCTCAGTCGCCAGCGGATCTGGCTCTAGAAATTAGGCGCATGAAAAACTTCAAGAAGCGTGTATATATATATATATATATTATTTTAATGGCCTTCCTTGACTGAAAAGTGATACTTGTATAGCGTAACATAAAATGGTCACATTTCGAAACGCGGCTGATAAGATTTGAAGCTCAAACTCGAAATATCCTTTTATCTGATGATTTAATTTTAAAATATGGACAACAGACCTGAAGGGCAAAAGAGATTTCGAACGGTACTGCTAAGTCAAAAACTATCGATAAAGGGTTCGTCCTTTATTCCACTAAAGACCGACTCTCGCTTTGACCCTTTCGCGCCACACTCGCCTACTATTTATAGGCCAGAGTTAAGATTAGCATCAGAATCTGTGCTTTGTATTTGGCAAGCGTCGCAGTGAGCACCTCGCTGTAGGCAACTTGTCGCCGCGAGCGATGTCGAGGACGTGAATAAAGTAAACAGGTTTTTGCTTTCAACATGTGCCGATGATCGCCGAACCACCCTCTTAACAGACTCTCCCTCACACATACCATGTCGAACAATCTCAAAGGAAGATTATAAATTTTCTAAGAGAACCTGCATTTTCAAAAAATGAAAACTCGTCGACAATTCGACTCGTCTATTTTAAGGAAAAGTGAGCAAAGCGGGTTTGTTCCAACGCGTTATTACAGGTGACAAACAATGGCTGTGGAGCATATGGCTGAGGAGGAAAAGTACAACCGTTTGAGCGTTATTTCAAACGTAGGCCGACATCAAAAACAGCCTTAACATCTACCTCGAGAAACAAGCTTCTTCTTCGTTACGCGAAGTTCCGCATCACTAACTCATGGCAGAGAACTCTTCCGTTGCTACGAAGTATTATTGAGAAGTTTCTGGAACGACTGCATAATATTATCCGCCAAATTCGCTTGAGCTCTGGGTGAACGAGTCATAAAGTTTTCCAGTACCATGATGCACCCGCTAATACGCATTTACCTTGATCGCATCTTTAGCAGAATTTCTGTACTACCTTAACTCCTACCTAATGCCTTCCATGCCTAAACCTGCTGCGATTTGCCTTACGAGCACTGACGAGACGTCCGAAACGTAGCTTCAAGGTGCTGAGCTTCAATGACAGCTTCAAGGCGATTGAGGCAAGCCAACAATGTACGGGAGTAAAGCTGCCTTTTCTGCCGACTGAGTCAAGAGGCGGTTTTCAAAACTAAAAAAATAATGGCACACGTGTGGCATTTAATTGGAAATTGTTTTTTCTTTTCACTTCACGGAATTCACTGGAATTGGTGCATCTGCAGTTGATACCGAGTCACTTCATGTTTTATAACGTACTTAGCCAATTCATCTTGTTTTGCTGCCATTAATTCGGTAGTACATAGTGTTTTGTCTTGCCTCGTTCCGGAAATAACTATTGAGGGAACGTATTAATCCACGTATGCGTACCGACTCGATACCACAAATGTCTTGAAAAAAAAAGGTAAATTAAGGGTAACCCAGAAATTAAGTTATCCCTATGATCAACAGTTTATCCTATGACAGTTGCTAATCTCTTATCACCTGTATAGGGTGATAGTCGAACAATTAGATAGCAAGCAGTGTCGCATATTTATTGCATACGAATAACTATAGATTTAAAGAAACAAACTTACATTATTATAGGCTCCAAATCCGCCATGTCGGTATCAGCTCTCTACTTTTTGTCTAGTACTCAAGCAATCACACTGTGACTTTTTAGGTAAGATAGCACCTCTTGGAGATACAATTTTATCGGCCTAAATAGAACTACGCGTTGCATGACAGGCTGAACAGTTTCCTTTTACGCGCTCTTATTACATGTGTAGTAGGGCAAATGTATTTGTGCAGTGAGTTCGTTCTAGGACAGCAATGCACAATTCAAGCACACGTTTGTTATTTATATAAATGCCGGGGGTGTTTATTCAATCAGAAATGACTCATCTTTTGTAATACCTAAAAGACGGCGCATCAGAGGTGCCGTGTTCGTGCATCTGTCTCAATACTGCACCTGTACCCCGAGCCGGCTACGGTAGGGGCAACATAACATATTAAAGGGCAATGCGAGTAGTGTTGAAGGTAATAATTATTCTCGTGACTTTTGATTATTTAGTCTTGTCCTGTCTTTCTATGGCATAGTGAATTAGAAATGCGTTCATTGAATACCAATCAATTTATTTACCTTAATCATATGGACATGAGCTGTGGCATATTCTCTAGCGTATATATGCAATTTTGTTTCAACACGAGTTTGTTTGCGTGTACCATTTACATCAACATAAGGTAACTAAAAAATTAATTGTATTGCTTAAATACATATCTATGATGGTTGAAATTTTACAGAAGCCAACCACTCTTGAGGTAGTTTTCTTTTTCATTTGGATTTCTACCAGAGTTAGGGCAGATCAGAGAAAGTAAGAACGACAGTAAGGTTTGCCGTGGCCAGTGAGCTCTGCCATTCGTCTTTAACTTTCGATACCGATTGTTTCACGCATTCACCCTATAAATAAACGAATACCTATGACTTGATTGATTAGCTGTTCACGTGATGGCATATATAGCGTCAGATCGAACTTCCGAAGTGGAAATTGTAGTCATCGCTTAGGAATTTAAGCTTCAGCGACGTATTCCGTCACAAATATCGTAGCCATTTTTATAACGCAAACCAGAGTAATTTTTAGTTATGCATTTTACCTCAAACATTTCTGTTCTGCGAATAAATTACCGATTTATCTACCGCTGATCTTTGCAGGCACAAGGCGTCTAGAACAGATTACAAATATACACACAAAATGGTATAGACAAAATATACTAGGGGAACGTTGAAATCGGACATCGATAGCTGGGCCAGTTGATTGATGGCCGGTTGATGGTGCCGAGATTATTTTCATTTGTTAGAGTAATATCAATCAACGTCTGACTAGAAACAGCGCAAAATGTTCAATTGAAACAAATTGCTATAGCATTACTATATGTGCGTAAAGCGGCTGTTGCAAGCAAATCCGGCATGGAATAATATATGAACTACGTGCATCTAGCATACGAAGTTTGCTTAGCAAATACTCAAGTTCTTTAGAAACCTGGCCTTCAAGCAACACCAGTTACCGAGCTAAAATTCAGACGCTGAAGACGGGGAAACTGAGTCAAAGTTACTATAAATTGATTGTATGTCGGTTGAAAGTGCGTGTGGTGTATTCGAGGTGCAATTCGCAAAACTTCAGTCAACGAAAAGTGTACCTGAAGCACACGGTCTCCATAGAAGAGGCATGACCCAACTTCTTATGCCAACTGGAGAGGGACCAGGTAAGAGAACAGCGCCGCCATGGAAAGAGATCGAGTTCAGTGGCAGTCTCGAGCAGGTTCGGATGTAAGGTGATTAAGGTGATTGTAACACGGCAATGAACATCACGGGCATTTGCCTACTGTGAGATACTTGTCGAAGATGAGATACTGGATTCAGCCCGCTATCTCGAGTTCCTCAAAAGACTTATGGGCCGTTAGCAGAGCGATAGAAAACACGCATCCTGATTATCTAATGAAAACAGCAGACTTCATTGTCAGGCCGCAACTATTTCTTAGACTGAGCAAAGGATATCTACCGTTGGCCTCAAACCTCCTGTCCGTCAATCTAAGCACGTGCGATTATGGGACTTCCCTAAAGGCGAGCATGTTCCACAGTCGATTTACTTCGAGAAGCCATACACAGAGAAATCGCTTATAAGAACGCAAATTTTACGTATATAGTCATACAGAAGCTGCCAGAGCGCTGGGACAAGCGCGAAAAAGAACAGAGGAAATTTCTAGCACATATTAAAAAAAACAAGTCATTCTAGCCCAACTAGTTTAAAGGTTATTTAATTTCAAGTTCGTCGGAACAGCCTAATGCAAAGTAGATAAATAGTACTCAAGGTTCATTACCAGATCTACACTGACATAGATGTCGCTTTGCTGATATGAATCGTGTATAGATGTTGCAAGATGACTGGTTTGCCGCGGCATTGTATCTCGTTCTTTTAGAGTTATCGATAAACTAAAGAAAATTAATAGCTATGTTATATCTAGCAGCTGACAATATGAACGTAGAGATTAGCTAATTGTAAACAAACCTCCCGGACCATTAGTTGGACTATATGACGGTTAATGTTACGCGATAAGTAGGAATTTGCTACTTGAGATAAGGGAAAAAAGAGGATTAAATATCTGTACACATAATGCTTAGTTAATTTCGGGAGCGTAAAAGCGCCTCAGACGTAAAATGGAGACGAGCCATAATCAGATTAGTTGGGACCAGCGTATTGTATCTTCCTTTCGAGCGTAGCACGCTATGCGAGAATCCTGATCGAGAGTGCGTGCATGAAATTCAAGTTACCGGACTAACCGAGATATAAGTTTCCCGTTTACTTCTAATGCATTTGGGTAATCTAGGAGTGTCTAAAAAGGTATTCGCTACTTGAATCAATTTTAACAATACCAAATTGTAATAGACTAAACTTATAGATTGTGCACGCAATCTTAGGAGATCTACGAAATAAATCTTGTACCCTAGATGTCAAAAAAAGTTATATATATATATATATATAATCCTACATAGTGTAGGGAAGCTAAACAGACCTCTACAGAAGCCTCATAAATATGTGTTTATTACACTCTTACACTAGCGTCGGTTATTGCAGAATGTAAAGGGTGTTAGCTACGGACGCGACTAGGATATGCCTATTGTAGCAACGTAAATTCAGACGTAAAGCAGCACGTTTTTTTAATACGCTCGCCGCAATTCTATATTTTTCCCTTACTTTTTGTATGCGAGACTGATAGGGAGAATGGGCTAATATTAAAAGCTTACGTGTGAACTAAATTTCATTTTAAAGGTTGATAAATTGAGTTGGGTAAAAGCAGGTTATATATCACAATATATGGGGCAACAAACGTCTAGCTATGAAAGATGTCTTTAAATTCTGCGAACAATACCTTTGCTATATTAATTGAACGTGACAAATTTATTAATGAATATAATATTACGACAAAACATTCCAGCACCGAAAAAATTATTTTATCATTTTACAACTTAACAAAGATACACATTTCGCAAAACAAATAGATTTTTCTTTAATAGATAAGATAGGCAATTATGGAAAATTTTGCTATTAAATTCAATTGTAATGAACCGTGATAGATATTAGCAATGAATCTGCATATTCTTGCTAACCTATTCACACAATATGTGAAGCTTTGTTGTCTTTCGTTGCATACGGTACGTAGGGATTTATTGATAGCAACTATTACTCGGCCTTGTAGTTACAAGCCATACCTCTACGTATATTACGAGCTAACCATTGCCTTTAACCACCTCTGTGCTTGCGGTATGACTCAAGAAATATTGAGTATATTACCAAACATATATATATATATAGGTAAAGATCAGACCTAATCTCTGTCGAGATCAGACATCCCAATAGAATCTGATGTGTTTTTTTTATTAATCCCATTTCTTTAGGATTGGAACAAACACACAGAGTGTCCTTTGTTAACGTAAAACTAGGCCAACAAACACTTCTGCTGTTACTATGACCACGTGAGCTGGCAAAGCGAGAGCAGATTTCTCAACTGTTTTTCACACCCATGATATTCCGCATAACTGCTACAGCTATTTTGACCTGCGCAACACATCTGACATTGTTGTCGTTATCTAAAACAGATTTTTTTGCCGTGATCCATTTACCATGTGACATGATGTGGTAAGCCAGCGCCAGTAGTAATCGTCGTTTCGCGTTAGGGAACGACCAGAACAAGCGATAAGTTACTCAGCGCGTTATTTCAATAGCTTATTGGATATAAACTAAGCCACACGCGCACAGACACACATATGCGTGTGTTTACGCACTAATACACACAAACCTAGCGTACAAGCGAGCCCGCCAAGATCGTTATTTTATTTCTCATAGCCACAGAATACCGACAGAGATAGGCCTTTTCGGCGCATGTACGCAGAGTAGCTAAAGTGTTCCGAAGATCAGCCGAGGAAGGGGATGAAGCCGAAGATCAGAGATCTCGAATTTTTTTTATGTATCCCTAATTTTTTCCCTCCCTCTCTTTTTTTATCGATCGCTCGACATATGTTGTTTTCCAGATGGTGGGGGTCTCCGTTCATGTCACGTTTCTGGCAGCAGACTCAGCTCAGGAGCCCCTTGCGATAACCACAGCTGTCAACCAATATTTCAAATTCTCGCCGATTGAGCGAGAAGGAGAAGTCGCCGTCTTGTTTGTAATCACTGTGGCTGGCGCTAACAATATCCCCCGGTTGCTATTTGGGAAAAAAACTACAATAGCGCTGCACTATGACAATTTCTGTGAGTGCTCTACACATATATCAAGCGAGAGGGTTTTTTCAGCACGCACGGCCGTAGGCTGATCGAACACAGAGTGTAAAGATTGAAGCGTAAAAGATACTATGGCGAATGACAACGTGCAAGTTCCTTCCTTCTGCCTTGCGTACACCCGTTCACGATAAGAGACGGATGGATTATAAGGATAGCTTTCACGCTGCAAACCGTTATAGAAGCGATGAGCATGTTGCGCTAATTGGTCTCACCTCACAAAAATACTATCTGGCAGTTACTGGTAGACCTGTTTTGTTCGTCTTTTTGCATAGATGCGTACGTAGGTGCATGCATACTAGTACAGTATAAGTACTACTCCTTCGCTCCTCCAATATTCGCTAGAGCAGTGAACGTTTGGCTGTCGAAATAGGCCAATTCACACAGGCCAACTTGTAGTTTAAAGATATTATGTTGACGTTTGGCTTAACGTTTGGTACGGACCGAATGTTCTGACTGTCGGGGCTATTCTACACGTCCTAACACGACCGTTGTTTTTACGTCAGTTGTCAGTCACCCACTCATTCGGGTTCGTTTAACACGTTATCACGGCCATGCTTAGTTAAACCGATCTTTGTCGGGCTTATTATCACACCTAAAAAAAAATCAGGTGGGAGACAGACGCCTCGCAAGTTTGCTAGAAGATTACCGTAGACTCGTGCTGACAAGGTTGACCGATACAATAATAAATACAGTACGTTCATTATGTACAAAATATGTATTATTGTTATATGTTATGTTATAATTATTGTGTAATTTTAATAACACATCGGTTGGTATAATGCAATAGAGACAGTTGAAAAGACAGAAAATAAAACGATATTTTTGCGGCACTCGTAATCTAGTAGAGTAGTGTGGAATTCAACACTATTTCGTATTAACTTGCGGTAGATGTCACCAGAAGCCTCAGGACGAAGGTTGGCTAACTAAGTTCAAGTTGAGCTTGTAATTTACTTCAGGGCTGTAGCATGGCGCTGCCGAAACGCTTACACAGCAATTTATAAATCCTATACGAAATCATTCTCTGACTACATAATGTACGAGACAAATCCTCTAGATAAATTTCATCAGCTGCTGTTATATTCGACTATATCGTTTTGATGTCATGTCAAAATGTAAACAGTCTGGTAACACTCCGTGGGGTAGATTTTTATGCAGCCGTTTTAGATAAATTGTGAACATATTTTGAAAGTGGTTAGCTACTTGGTTCTCGATTATTTAGCTAGCAAAACGGTAAGACTGATTGAAAAAGTGGCAGCTTCGTTTATGGACAAACCCCAGATTTATCGACAGGCATGTTAGACTTTCTCAGAAGCCTTCTTTTAAACCCAATTCTTCGAAGCAAAATAACTAATACTAAAAAAAAAAAACGGGTTCTATGGCTACCCTGTATGTGGAACTAAAAAAAAAATTCAAATTAGTTACTTTAAAAGAAATATTTTTTAATTGCCAACCTTTTATTAATAAATTTCCTGTTCAGGCAAGAAAGTCTAGCCAATCGATATAAATAATAGGTAAAATGTTACACTGTCTTATCGGCTCCATATGTACGGTTTAAGATTTTTACTTCCCTACATTTGAATAAAGACTTAATCCATCTCACGTCTATGGAAAACGAGTACTCTAACACGTCTCTATCGGGCCATCACAATGATACACAGTTAATACTTAGCAAAATTTAAAAACGTCGTTATTGCAGTAAACATATAAAATTTACAGATTCCTCGAAACAATACGATCTCTTCCGGCATTCTGTCAGCGCCCTGTCGGTAAGCGAAACGTCTGTCACCTATCACATCTCTGTCTTGAGTAGTGGCTATGCTTAGGGCCAAAGTAGTCGCTCCTCGTCAAAACTATGTAAGCAAATGACAACTTCAAGACATTTGTCCATACACAGTGTTTCCAGCTGCATCACTGCTTCTGCGACTACTTTTGTAAACAGAATGGATTACCATCGACAAAAGATATGCATTACAGAATAAGACAAAAAAAAAAAAAACAGAGATGAGTGCTTACGCAATCGCATTAGCTAAATGACAATATTGCAATACTAACTAAATTTTGAGTTGGTTTTGCTTCCTGGATGAATTGGGCTAACCTAGCAGAGTGAACATCTCCTGTGTGGAGTTAAGTTTTTTTCAAAGACGATCAACTGTAAAGCTAAAACTCGTAGAAAATTTTGCCAATGAGCCTTTTAACTTCAGAGCTACGATCATTTTTGGGGACTTACTGTTGAACCGCATAAATAATTGAATTCATTTCAGATTAAACTTAGACGGATTATGTCAGATCTCAGGCACCTCGTATTTTATGACAAACATTAACAAAGCAAAGCTCTTTTCAAAAATAAAACGCATCAGAAAAAATAAAAAAGCAAAATCCCTTTGACGGTTTCGCTCCTAATATTTTTCGCCTTTAATTGGCATTAGTGCCTGACGGTATTGCGGGCTCGCTTCGATGTCACAAATTTACACATGCATAGCCAAATCAGAAACCGGCACATGGTGTTTCGGGTGAAGCGGGTCAATTGGTGGGCGGGTCACCGTAACGGGCATGCCTTTACTTTTTACGTTTGATACAAGAAGATCAGTTCCTTTTAAAACAAAACAATAAACTCGTTATGGCGGGGACACGAAATTCGTCTTCGGAATTTGGAGGATCAGCTATTGTTCAACAACTTTGAATCCGGACGAGCTTTCATCGAGAATGAAAACCGTCATTAGTTACCGTACGGTCTACCGCATCGCAACTGGGCACGCGGCTGTTGACGAGATAGAAGCAGGTCTCTACCCTTCCTGCGAGCGATAAAATCAAGACTTTATTAGATGCCATTTGCCACTGGGTTCTCTGAAGCAGAGAGCAGCCAACCGTTTTCAACCCGCCAGCAATAAGGAAATGTTCACTGTATGTATAAAAATAGACAACCGAAAGCACCGCTTTCTTGCCCATAATTCAGGAAATATCGTTATTTTAGATGGAGCTTAGTTAGGTATCTAAAATAAGAATATTTATGGGCAATTATGGAATTATTGGGAAATTATGGGCAAGAAAGCCGTGCTTTCGATGACTAACTAAGTTCATTTTTCGATATCCTAAAAACTTTAAACGGCTACTGGTCGATCACCCTGCGCGGGACTTTGTTAAGCAAGAAATTAGCAAATTTCAACATCAAAATGTCGAGTCTCTGTAAATAAAGCGTCTACAAGTAGCTATAGAAAGGTATAGGCAAGGGCTTGAAAGCGCTCTAAGCAGCTGAGGTCATAGCTAAAAACAGCAGCATTAAATAAAAATGCCAATCAAATTGGCTACTGTCTGCACGTGGACACAACTATCATTCAGGTTCCTATTTAGCTATCCTGTCGTGCATAAGCACGCGCCACCCACTTTGCCCCAGCTTTCACTCCGCGTACCCTGTACAATTGAAAATTGTTTACAATATAAGTCATCAGTCGACGATCAAATGCAACAAAAATATATAAATAATAATAAAAAGTATATATATATATGTTAACAAAAATATTTCAAAGCATGACTAGACGTATACGTTATAAGATATAGTCATCGGTATAGTAAGTGCACATACTAGAGATGAGTTTTTTCCACAATTTCTTTCAAAAGCTCGCACCTTTCAAAGTAAAATAGGCATGATTCTAACATATTTGACGTCCATTTCTCCGTACACAGTTAGTAAGACGCATTGGGTAGTACAAGCCGAATGCACCCGGTCCTCCAAAGTACTCCAAGCGGAAGAATAGCTGTTCCACTTATCATGGCAAAGGCCAATGTAAGTGGAGGTGCTTTCCCTTTAAACACACTACGGCCAGTCGGGTCTTTCGTAAGCGGAACATGTTCTTGACTCTAGCTATAGCAAAGCACAAAAGCCTCGAGCAATCACTTATCGTCATCAGCGGCGACGCAAAATGTTCTTTGGGCAACTTCGTCCGCCCGTTTGTTCAGTGAATAAACCCATAATGACGAGCATGGATTGCTAGATTGTCAATAAGTAATTGCTCTTAGCGCTTGTCGTTCACCTGCGAATTAGTATTTTGACTGGAAAAATGTGTGCGACTATCCAAATTTCACCGAAACTCCTATGGCTTGGCAGACGATGATGGGGAGCCGTCTATGATTTTGGCAATTTCAGTTCTAGTGTAGCTTGTCTATATGCTAAATAACTACTGCAAATAGAAGCAGTAGCGAGAATGATCTCTTAGATTTTTCCTGTTATACCACTGGGAAAAATGCCTGTTATTTTCCCACGTTCTGGATCGGCTGTGAACTTTGGGGGCAGCAACGAAATAAAAAGACTGTGTTTAACAAAGTGCCCGATTATCTTTCTAGTTCGACAACCTTCTCTCACGTATCGCGCTTTCTGCATATCTGATCGCCGGTTGAACGCGATAAGCTATTAGTTCTTAATCGAAGGTGCAAGTGGATGAAGGTAATAAGTACCCTTTCACCATTTTCTACGACGAACAGGTTTTCCATGAACTTCATTGTCTAACTAATCAGATAGACAAGTTCTACAAATTCCAGCCAAACTTGAAACCGGGAGGCCAATTTTACCAGATAGAGAGGGTCACAAGGTTAAACAGTATAGAACAGCCTGTAGTGGAGGTTTCGTTGCTCACAAGTTTTCACAATGTCCAAAGAAATCATCATTGACGCCGTGAATCCTAATGTCAAGTGGCGTATTCTTTGTGTTAATTAAATTAGCTCTCCGTAAGACAAAAGTCGTATTTTATACGATTCTATCCGCAATACCAATGGCATATAATAAACATACAGCGTTCTAAAGAATTTGACCGGCAAACCTGGCCGGCTTGTAAATGATTAGGAGATTGCCATTTTTCCATCAAAAAAAAAAAAGGGAAAAGGTTGTCTTTGTGTGGTTTGCTGTATAGCCAATGAGCTGTCAAAGTCAATGTACGCCCCTAATTTCACTGTGTACTATAGAAACTATAACAATAATAATGAATAATAAAGCTGATTTGCCGTTACGAACATCCATTAGATGAAGCTTTTCGTATCATCTATGTACTGTCAAATTGTCGGTCTAGATGGAGTATTAAACGAAGCTTTTTTCTACTAGCCAGCACTGGTGAACGGTACCAACGTTTAGGGAACAGACAGACCGAATACGTTTCCACTGCAAAATTGATCAAGTGACAACTAAAACCAATCCTGTAAGTGAGAAACGCAGTATCGGAGTTGCGTAGGAGAACGACAGAACAGTTTGACATATCTGGTGGATAACATCTGTATCAGTTGGGCCCGTTTGTGATTATGTACCAATGTTTCGCTTTACTCAATCTGCCCCACAAGTGAATAGTAACACATGCCTGTATGGCTGTCTTAAGGTTCTCGAAATGTATCCTTGTTCCCAGTCTATCTATCCCGGTAGCTTATCCCGGTAGATTATGTTGGCTTGCGACGGTTAACGATTTCTTACGGTTTGTGTTAAGAAAGAAATTGACCATTTGTACTGCTCTAAGTACATTACGATGACTAAATATCTAAAGTAATATCTGAAACAGGCCAGGAAATGCACCCACGAAGCCTAGAGTATTTTTGCAAGTTATTATTACCGTTTAACGAAAAAATACTGAGAGAATATTTACATGCTTCATCGTTATCGCTACCAATACTCAGACGGTTGTAGCAGAATCAAAGAGGTTTGCTGTGAGTCGAGATTAGAACACATTTCCCCACGTTTATTTGCCCCTCTGCAATTCATCCTTTTCGTATTCACTTATAGACAAAATTACTCGATCAAGACCGATTATCAACTGGTGACTGAATATCGTTGTCGGAATTGATCGTTGGTATGACCAATGTAGTTCAACATAAGGAAATTTCCATCAGTGGTTCGTCAACCCTTCCTGTCAAGTGAGTCTAGCAACGAATACGCATCTATTCCGTAGCTTTTATGGAATGCATGTATCCATTATCGTATTATTGCCTTAACTAGCACGATCATGTTATTATTAGCCTTCCAATGAAAACATTGTACTTCTCTCCGGGGTTTGTCGCCAACGCTGCTTCAGCAGCAGCAGCAGCAGCATGAAGGCAATGCCTTCATCGGGGCCAGCCTGTAGTTTAATAAGGGTCTTTGAATGCTTTGCGAGTAAGTCACCCGCCCACTATGTAAGAGTGAACATAGGAAATTTCTGACATCCGTGTTTGTTCTAATTGCACAAGTTACTGCGCTTGTCAGCGCTCGCTTTCTAGTTTTTTATGCATTATACAATTTCTGGATTAAAGCTTTTCCTGTCTGTTTGAAAAATGCTGCTAAATCGACTATCGGCACGTCTCTTCTGTGTTTAGTTCGGAAATATTATATGCATAAAAAAAAAAACTTGAGAAATTCTGAAAATGACCATTATCTTAGTTTAGTCCTAACGAGCTTATAACTATGGATATTCAAAAAGAGCTCATTTTCTACATGAAGACCTGCGTAAACGACTAGGATCGGCTGCAAGCTAGTACGACACACCTATGGTATCTTAAGGCTTAAGACAGTTTCAAAGCGTGGGGGAACCTACAGAGTGCTTGGGCAATATATTGCAATTTCTCTTTATAAACAGTTCCACACTTTTACATGCGCCCTGTCAACGATACACCTGATAAGAAACGGTATTCTGAAATTTTAAAAGTGTATAAATGTAACAAAGACCACCGCGTCTTGTACAATCCGTTAGTAAAAAAGAGGACTATGCCATTAGGGTTCATTTACAGTGAAATCATTAAAAGCAAGAACGAGGCACTTGCAGCAGAACTACCGATGGCAACAAAACTAACGTAAGGACTGCTACATATAGGCTATACGGATCCAGCATTTCCTGTAAATACTAGCCACACGATGTCGACTGCCAATATATTACGCTGCCCAATAGTGCCGCCCCATATATAGTGGGGCCTATCAACGTGTTACAACAACAGCTGTCTTTCGTCTGTGTGGTTGCGAAAGTCACGTAATGTTTTTAAACTAGAAGATTTCCTTCGAATCAATCGAAAAGGGACTCTGCTCGTTTCAGAATCGCTGTTACAGCGGCCCTTTGAGACCGCAAGGTTCTTCTGCAGTGCGATGCTAAAACGACGACGGTTCTTCACTGTCGAACAAAACGACCCCCGATGCTTCAATCATATTGAACTTTGAAATAATGGCTAACCAGAAGCGGGGGTGTGATATTGACCTTTTATATCCCTCATAACTGTTTCATTTCGGAACACGACCGCGGCTTATACACGTGCTCTGTAATTATCGTTTCGCTATTCCGTAGCGTCGAGTATCCTGTGACACCGACCGCCATAGTTCGAAATATCGTCGAAGTGACCAAAGGCAAACTTCCCATAGTCGTACTCTTGCGTTCATATAAGATTAATTAAGAACCGTTTCACCTATATAGAACGAAATAGATCTTGTAACCAATTAGACAATGACAACCTCACGACAGTTGTAGAAAGATGTTTAGCTAACAAAAATGTAATAGTATGATAATATAGTATAATAAAAACAAGTATTACATAAAACAGTCAATATTTAAATGAAAATCAGAATTTCCATTTCGGTAGTTAGATCCAGACTGCGGTAGTTGAAGAATAATTGAATTCGCCAAACATGTCTTCCGAAGGCCACAGAATAAACAAAGATGTTATAATACATCAAAGTTAAGAAGAAACACGGGTTGTCTAAGTTCCGAACTATTATATATTGCTTCACGGAAAATAGACAATTCTAAATTAGCCCTAATTACTTGTCTGTAGGTATTTCGTTTCAACATGAACAAGGCAAAAGTTTCACATAGCTATGGTTTACAAGTTTAATAAATGTGTGTGTGTGTTTTTGTTTTTTTTTTAACTATTAGCTAAATTATATCTAACTAACTATTAGCTAATTATATCTGAATTAAAATACAAAATAAAATGGAGTAATGGGTTATGGAGTTTCTACGATCGAACGGCTAAATTATCCATCGCATTCCGGAAAGGACAGCACCCAGTAACTAAGCAGTTGTCAAACTGAAACCGGACTGATTTAGTAAAACGTATACCCCATCGTACCGTCGAGTCGGATCGACAATTCCTTTTTTCACATCGAGCCTGTTAACCTGCGTAAAATAGCTTATGACGTTAAACGTTTAACTACGACTGTTGGCGCTGGTTATTGAAGTTTCGGCGCAACGAAGCGTTACACTTTTCAAATGTTAGCTCGCAAAGCTTGGCGTTGGCTGTCACATAGTTGGAAGCTGGGTTCAGCCGTTCAGTCATGTCAATATATTGATTGTGCGCTTGCTTGTTATTATCGGAGCAATATCTCCGTACAAATTTACCCTACTGTCAGGAACGCTCGCAAATATCCTGGGTCGCGAATAGATTGATACGCTGTCACGTTGGAAATGGATGACGCTAATACTGAAGGACGTGGCCGCCTGCTGAAGACACAGGAGCGGTTAGATTGTTTCATAATGTTGTTGTCTTTTTCTCAAAGATGATCTACATGTATTCTACAGTGAAAAAATGTGTACTTGTGACTGCGATGCCAACATCGATTTCGAGTCGGTACAAAGACCAAGCCAAATAGAGCGTTACCTAGAGGACGCTGGTTGGGAAGTATTATCGCTTATCGGTGCCGTCCTTGACGTCTGTCGGAAACAGTTGAATATCACATAGCGAACCTGTACTGAAATTCTATATACAAATAGCTAATCTAAAAGATACGTTTTTGTTAACTTTACATCATCGTTCTATTCTAATAAACGCTGAGCGAAAAGGTAAAAGAAACTACTGGTGGAAGTTGCGTGAACTTGTGTTACCAAAGATCTGTATGCTAGTTCATACACCAAGCAATGTATAACAATGAGTAGCATCTTGGAAGGAGCACGTGCAGCGTCTTCCGTAATGGAATCAGACTATTCTATAGTACGCACGATTTTATTATGTATAGAAGAAAAATAGACAATTGTAAATAATTACTCCAGAGTAGGCATTGTTATAATTTATGAGAATTAAACATCATTACATTATCTACTTACATACTTAATAACTATTGCAGCGCTGCGAAGCAAGAAGGGCTATAACAATCTAATTTTACTGATATCGGTAGTTCTCTATTATATAATAATCTATAATTCTCTATAGAACGACGAAAATGAAATTGCAGATCGAAAGCTTAGTAAGCTAGGCCGCTCGCCAGCCAAAACATTGGATTCAAAATGTAGCATCCATGCTTGTTGGGAATTAGCAAAAAAAAAAAAAAAAAAAATTGAATTACACTGTATCTTTCGACCCGTAATTTTTAAACATACATACATACATATGAAGAGTTTCCGCTCAAAGAGCGGCCATGTTTGTTAGGGTACAAGACAGCTTCTTTTTATGCAAAGAGTAAATTGGTCTTATTAGTGTTAGAGCAGTATACTATTAAACTTGAAACTCATGTTTAGACTTATAACCCGTTTTAGATAGTCGAAAAAGCTACTGATGAGTGAACATGTAAAAACATATTGAAATGGCTAGAATTTTGTCACAAAGACTATCGGGTTCATGGATGTAGTGGTCGACACTATTTTTGTAAGAAGACCTTCAACGCAACTAAAAATAGGCAATCTCACATTAGTGTGCTTTTGGATATTGGGAATGCCTTCAGCCGCTTGAGGTACTCAGTCTTACTGCTGACATAAAAATGTATTGAGTGTACATCAATTATTACTAATAGCCTTAAATCACATTTGTTTGGAAGGTGACAGGTGATTAAGATTGGCCATATTGAATTCACGTTGGATAAGGTCAGTGTCAAAATGTCTCAAAACTTCGTCGTAGCTTTTGCGGATTACTTTCTACTTAAAGTCTCAGCAAAGACATTAGTAATGTATTTAGTAATGTACATAGCAATATACGATATAGTGGTGTGTAGATACACAAAGAAGCATCGAGATGTAGCAATGAACAGTATCTCGATGCTTCTTTGTATTAAGCTTACTAGAATCGTACCATACACGACCCGTTCTAAGAGATATCCATTAGGTTTTTGAAGTCTCCGGAATATTTCGCCTGTTTGTTAATGTCAATGTTTCTCCTAGACTAACAGATACCTGAGATCCAATCTTCAAATGACGATGAAATGGCAGCTTCACTTGATGACTCACTCAAGCGTCCAACTGCTATGCTGCCATCGCGGCATTGAGGATGCCATTCATGTCCCAAGTGAAAGCCATCACTAGTTGCAATCATTGTCTCTGCTCATACCATCGTCAATCCTGTCCTGCTGTTTAAAAATTATGTACGTTTACATTTTCTCTCGAGCTTTAAAACCTTTTCGATCGCAGACTGATGATACTAAAGAGAGCTGGAATAGCACCAAACAAATTATCGTGGAATCAGTGAGCCCTCTAATAAAAACTGTCATATATTATGTATACTATTTTTTTTATGCCGCTTCTAAATTCCAGCCCGAGCGAATCCACTGCATGTAGAACACCTCATCTGAAATGAGTTTCGCTATATAGATTTTTGTGCAATATCAGGATACTGACGTTTAACGTTCTCAAATGCTGGGAAGCGTAAACTTTTTTTTCATTAGACATCATTCATACTTTGGTTGAACCCGAGTTTGCCGATTTACCGCCAGCGTATTACCTTCCATTTCCACATATACAACTAAGTAAACAAGAAGTCGTAAACAGAAATTCGTTTAAACTCAAAATATCGCTTTAGCTGAAATGCGCGAGTTTCTGCTATTTTTTTTAGCCTTAAATGCTTAGAATCTTCAGCACGCTAATGCACACTTGTGTAACGCGCTACCGGCCAATAGGAAACAGAACAGCTTTCTTTTGTCCATAAAATGCACCGTCTAACGAATCAGCAACGCTTTCCATCATTTTTCATAACCGACAGACAACATGCAGCGATCGAGTCGGGGTAGCTAGAAAGCAGCGCGGAAAAGAAAGCTATTCCCATTTTTTCCATCTATCTCCGCCTACACGATCATTACGCTGTGCGTTACTGTGGGGCAGCGGCGCACCTTAACGGAACAACGTACAAGCAGGACTTAGAGACTTTTTCAGAGGTTTGTCTGTCCGAACATGAGCAGTTCACAGTGAGACTATCGTTTTTCAGAAGTATTTTAGTATCTGTAATGAGAAATAGTGAACAATTGCCTTAACAACTGTATACTGTTAGCGATTTCTTTCTGTGGGTAAGACAGTTCCCATTAGAATTATGGTATTGTGTGTGCTGGGAGCTAGCTTGGTTAGGAATGGCTTGGTAAGTCAAATAACCTAAAAAATATTCAAGAACTAGTTGATCTAGGTGGATGTTTACATATGTAAAAATAAACTGCTGTATATTTATTAAACTCGTTCCTCTACAGGAATGGCTACGGGTATTTGATCATACTTTGATATGGGGAAACATCGTTCCTGCGGGTGACTTTAAGAAATCAAATAAACGCATGTCAAAACATCTTAAAGCATATTTTACAACAAAGCCTATACTTCGTTTAAACTTCTACGCTGAACATTATCAAAATGCGAATTTCTAAGTTCATTGTATTGGAGAAATTAGGGTAAAGCATAAATCAAAATAAGTGCATGACCATATTCTCAGGCTTTCTGTAATCGTCAGTCGCCCACTAATGTTTCCCTTACAAATGCTACGATGGTAAATGCTGTATGGAAAGTACATTATTCCGGGGCATAGCCAACAAGATTAGTTCCGCGAGTTGATTTTGTTACGCTCATTTTCCTGAAAAATTTCCAAAAAAAGTACTGCTCTCATATCCTCGTTGACTTTTTGAGCCAACAGATTTTCCTTTTAGTGTAATCTTTTGCTCTATCGTTCATTGGAAACCTCATAACAGTTCACACATACAAAGTTATGGTCACGCAAACTGGATTTGCATTGCCTGTTGCCCAACCTACAAATAATGTCGAAGTACCAACCAATCGGGCGCGAAGCTTTCTGCTAACTCGACGATGCCGAAACTTCCACTTACCTAAATCTTAACACTGCGCTACAAACTCTCCTGATTTTGTCAGCATTGAAGCGGTCACTGACTATTTTTCTCAGTTCTCTATAATACGGATACACATATGTAATTATAAGGCCAGATTCGAATCAGTACATCCAGATTGTCTACGTACGTTGTCTACCATTGTATTCCGTATATCGAATCGCTCGTTTATCTTAAAGGCAAAGCAGGGCGCTACTGCCCTGCGTCATAAAAATTCTTCGTTCTCTTCCTTATTCTAGTTTTTTTTTGACGGGTTTCCGGTGACAGCTCCGGCATCAGTGCAAACTGGATGGAACTTCTATGCCTAACATGTCTAGCAAAAACCGTGCCCTGGTCCACCTGTAAACATCACTCACTTTCTGATAATAAAAACTGATAAAAAGCGACGATAGATAATCGCATGCAAAGCAATAAGGACCCATCATTTGTTCTCTACTAAATTCGTGCAAGTGATATTAGGTAGAGACGTATCGAAAGTACGGTTTATCCATTTCGTTTTCATCTTTTTAGTAAAGTAGCTGAGATCCCTAATAATGAACTATGATAGATAATTACTAATAATAATAATAATAATAATATAGTAGAAAAAAATTAGCTGGGTTCCGCGTAGAACATCTTCACTTTTGGTACTCACACCGTTCACGCGCTCTGTTACCGTCAATGACAAAACGCATTGCAGCGTTCAGAGTAGGAATGACAACTATGGGTTGGTAGATGAGCAGTGGTCGACGAGCTGTCAGAGTACACGCCGTAGTTGAGAAAGCGCTTTTTCCCTATGGGCTAAAGTTAAGTTTTTTGCGGTTAAAATCCAAGCATGTACGAAATGACCGCCGGTGTCACTCTACGTTGGCCATTTTCTCACAACCGAACTATAGGTAAACGGTACAACTGATCGAGTAAGACAAGTTGGACCTGACGACAGTGTCGCGCGCTTAAAGCTTAAACACTAAGCAGTTCAAGAAGAACGCCTCTCAAAAGAGCCGAGAACCATAGCAACTATGTTCCCGTACCGCCTGGATCTAAATACTAGCTTCCGAATCGCGAGACGTCCTATCTGGTAGTGCATCTGTCTTTCACTAGTCGCCTCAAAGCGAACCTGAAGAAGGCCAGTAGTCGTGTGTCTCCTGACATTAACAAATTACCCAGAGTACTGTCAGTAAAAAGGACTTCTTTAAGCGTCAACTTTATTGTCAATACAAGATGAAAACTACTTGGCTGCCCATGGCAGATCTCTCCTGTAGGCCGTGTTTGTAACAGGCGTTAAATAGACGAGGAAGCTTATACGTTGCATTATATAACGGTACCTACAATAACGTAAACTTTGCATAATGTTTAGTAAACGCGTAGAGATTCGTTCCGTTCTTTCGGGAAAAAGAACCTTCTTTAAAAGCAGTAGAGGCTCTAAGCTAACGAAAGTCTAAACAATTCAAGTATAGATAAACATTCGATTATGTTTTAATTTGACGCCTTACTGTTACAAATTCCCGTTAGAAGTTCGAATATCGGTTTACTTATGCGGATGGTAGGGCAAGCAGCGTCCCTAAGCGGCACTGAGAGGAATATTGAATACAACTGCTATGTGAATAAAGAAAAGAGATTCAGAACGACTCTACTTGGTGGCCTCGCGGTGGTCGCGCACATATCCTCTTTCTTTTGGCATTCAATAAGACAAATTTGAAAAGTTCCTCATCCAAGTATATAACAAAGGCCATGCACAGAGTTTGGGTTCGCGCGTGCCCTGCAAATATCCTTCGGTCGCAACAACAGCCAAGAAAATTTTGTCTAGAGTTAAATATAGAAATTCTACATTGTTTAGTACAATGCAGCGATACACAGGCAGTGCATCTAAAACCTCGACCTATAGTTTTTCAATTTTTAACGCTTTTTTCTATCGTATAATAGAAGCATCTGCATGTATTTTTATTCAACGTTTCTTACTTTTTATCTAACGTTTCTTTCTGGCATAACAAACGAGTGAATGAAAAAAAATCCCAGTTACAAAACTCGAAGGAAGCTAAAGAGCACTTTTCATATTATTAGTATACGTACCGGCTTATCACCAGCATGCTCTGGAAGGTACTAGCTGTTAATCAAGCTCAATCATTTGTTTGTCAGATTTATTCATCGCTAACGTCTACCCATTCATTATACGAGCTTAGCGGCATGCATCGAATAACCACTGGTTGATAGAACTAACCAGAAACTCGGCGCCAGAAAGAAAACATTTAACAGTTATTCAAAATGCAATATGTGTTTACTCGCATATGCAGATTATAATGCGGTTGGGTGATGGACAACCGTAGAGATACACGACACATCAATGATGCGTTCTTTTTTTCTTATCTAGACTCGAAGAAAAGTAGTAACTGCGTGTAGGTAAAGATGAGAACAAACGAGTGTGAGCAAAATGTCTTGAAGATTCATCCAGGCCTCCAAGTGTCGATTGCGAACGGCTGTGAAATGCATATAAGGAACTGGCAATAAACAAACTTGCCTCTTGTTCGGCATTCGGGTTCAGATACTTGGGAGCCAAAACTCGCCAGAAGCAAACGGGCGTCGCTGACATTGCGCGACTCGCGAGGCGTGAGTTATGAAATAAATATTATAGCGTTTAACTTGCCCAAGTTAGGGAACCATCGCGAATCTACTTCAGCCAAACAATATGGAAAATTGTTTCACTGTTATACTGCTTGATAACGTGACACTTTTTCTAAATGCTTGAAGAGGCAACACGTCGATCTCGTTTATGGAGGCCAGGTCTCACCTGTAAATATCTGTCATGGTAGTAAGAGATTTTAGCCACCTTACGCTAATTATAACTAAACACACACACTTTTCTTTGTCCCGAATATTGTATCGGTATCTGTTTTAATTCAAGTAATACTATAATACTTCGACTATTCTTCTATTGTATAATACACAACGCTGTGTTTACCATTTATAATACACAACCGTTTATTTACAGAACTGCATTTTTGACTATATCCAAGCTCCCTTAAAAGTAATGGAAAAGAAATGTCACTTTGCATATAGTATAATAGCAGAAACACCTGCAGGCGTGACATTTTATCTATGGAAAATAGTTTGTTCAAGGTACCCAGTCATCCAGGAAGGCTCTATGGCTCCTGCCAAGTGCTACCTTCAAAACATAATCCAGGACGATCCGAACCCTACAAGATATTCTCAACCTTTTCACATTAAGAGTGTACAAAATAATACAGACAGCAATGGCACCTTATTAACAATATGAAGAACTTCACTTGCGGCAGCACTCTCTCTGCTAGTCTTCAGTTCGGCAATAATAGTAGAGCATTTAGACGTTTGAGCAATAAAGCAAGTCCATCATTTTGATGTCCCTCGTTGTTGTTGTTTTGATTCTTGGGCATACAAGTGTCAATTAAATTATTGATCCCAAATCATCTAATGCTCTGGAACAATGGAAGCCGAGCTCTACCAAGTGGTACATGTTGCGCATTGACCATTCCGAGGCGAGAAGAACAGTATAGACTCCGTTTTATTAATATGAATAAGAAAACGAAATATCCTGAAAGCTTCAATAGATTCCATGACATGCACAGGAGCTACTTGTATTTTTCAGGCGACCCTGACAGGTTCGATATGAAAAACCATCGAAGTGTCACTCACGGAAGCGATAGTATTACAGATAATTATTGGCCAATATTTTAAGCGGAATGTAATTTGAAAAGCAGATGATCATGTAAAACCTGGAAACCGAATCTTGAAATGATCGTAAAAAATCTTATTCCTATGAAGGCCTAATTCGACGAATGTTAAGTGCCTGCTGACTTTTTGCAGAGGGAAATAATCTGGACTAATCAATTGTCACTGGTGTGCACCCCACTCATTCTAATCTTTGCGCGAAATTCGACAGGCCTAAGCCGTTGAAAGCAGCTACAACACTTGGAAGTATAACAAGGCAGGGCTGTTTATTTTTGATCGCGTTGGTAATCTCCTGCTAAAAGCGTGTTAGTACTGGCAAACTGACCATGACTTCCAAAAACTAACGTGGGTGAATAAAGAAAATTCAGCTGTGAACATACACCTTTGACATACACTTACAGACCAAATTCAACGATTGGCTGTTGAATAATATTTTTTTTAAATAAAAAATCCAGCTATGGTAGTTTTTTTTCCGTAATTTCTAAATGCGTGCTAAAGTCATTTGTTTATTTATTTTTTATTAATCCCGCCTACGATATATTCTACGCTTATTTTCTACATATATGGACTCGAATAAAGAAACTATATATGTTTGAGAATAATATGTAAATACTAATGCACATATATATGTATATATAAATATATATATATATTTTTTTTGAGAATGCAAATAATTTGTTTGCCGATATTTCAAACGCAGCTAGGGTATAAGTGCCCTAGCCTCTAGTCGATATGTTGTCAATCTGGACGATCCAGTCCCTTATAACGTACAAGTGACGAAACTCGCCCCCGAACAAATCTGTGAAACTCATTGAAAAATTAAATTTGAAAATTTAGCTGTTCGAGTACGAGGCCGGAAACGCAGACTGGGGCAACCGTTAGTATTGAAGTGGCGTTGAAAGGTAGTCTGCATGGTCGCCCGCTTCGAAGCAAGGACTGGAAGAGAGGATTTAGCCATGAAGCGTTATCAAAAAAAGCTTAGCGGAATGGAGATCAGATGTGTGTCATACAGGATATCGCACGAGGATCGCCAGACTATAAATACTCGACGAAAGAATGATGTTGAGGATGTTGTACGACGATAGATGGGAGTGTGAAAACGCGAAAATCGTCAGATGACTGTGATGACGTGTGTTCAGATGACAGTGCTCAGATTACGGAAGTGGTCAGTCGGAGCAGGGATATGAAGCGATTAGCATATTGGGCTGCAAAAGACGTAGCCACGGGAAAGAAAGCACTAAAATGCCTAGAATTAGGCACCGTACCGATTATACTATACATCTATTTCTATGAAGAGATTGAACGCTGAAACATCAAAAATGCTGTTAGGATAATGAATACATTTAAAGCCGTTTAGAACAAATGAATAAATTGGATTTTACGTACGGTACTGCAGTTATCATTATACTATATTAATTCAAATGGTTGAGCCAACACAAAACGAACTACATATTGAATCTAAGCTACCTTAGGCGTCTTCAAATTTAGTAGGAAAACACGTTAGTACTGTACCATTATGGGGACACTATCCGTGGTGATTGGTCAAGCAAAAGTTAACAAATTTCGCATAATTTAGAATTTAAAGAAAACTGAGTAATTGCCTGGCCACGCGAAACCAATTACGGAACGATACAGCTTAAGAGTTGCACAAAAAAGACAAATCTTTTGATCCAACATGTTCCTAGTGTATCATGCGTAAATCAATACATTAAGTTTATTGTTCACGGTGTCTATCAACTAGCAAACGAATCGTTGCGGCCCTTACACCCTAAACCACACCACTGCGACTACTCGATTACGTTGAACACAATGGAAACAATTAGTTCAGTGGCGATACGCAGAATGTGAAGTAAAGTCCGTTTGTATTATCATCAGAAAAGATTCAGTCAAGCTACAAATGTGCATTATTGATCCTTATACATACAGAACAATCAATAAATAAAATAAGAGTACCATACCACGAGATGGTGCATAGAGTCAGAGTTGCTATTTTGCCTGCAGCCGTATATATAGTGTTAAAATTTGAGAACAGAGCTTACGTAACTGGCAAATCGATCCATTGACGATACGTTTTGTAGCGCCGGCATCATGAGGATCGACGTACATGATAAGCGTCTTTCCGATCGATATCGAAGCGTTGCCCTAAAAACGTCTTCAAGCTCAGGCGAAATTTCTCGTTTTGGCCGCACTGGTGGGTGGACAATGATAAGCTTCATTATAGCGTCCTTAGCTTCTCCTCCATTAAGTAGATCCATGTAAGGTGGTTCACCGTCTATGAGTTCGATAAACAGTATGCCCAGAGACCAAATATCGGCTCGAAACGTATACGGCTTGCATTGAATCATTTCTGGTGACATCCATAAACAGGTGCCTATAGTCGATTCGAACTCCTCGTCGCGATAGGCAAACCGGCAGCTGAGACCGAAATCGGCAATTTTTACTTTACCGTTTCTCGATAGAAGTATATTATCGGATTTGAGATCTCGATGGACTACGCCTTTTTGATGAAGGAATGCCATTCCTGTAAGTACTTCACGCATAACGAACGTAGCCATTTTCTCAGGCAAACTATTTGCCGGATAGACCAGGTTCAACAGATTGTAGAGCGATGTTTCCATGTACTCCATAACGAGAAACGGGACACGAACCGAAATACTTAGGTTGTTGCTAAGTTTACTATCTTCATCAATTGGAAACGCCATATGGCATGCAATAAGCGATACAACGTTCGGGTGCTTGCATATCCTTAGGGCTAATAGCTCATTCAAAAAAAGCGAAGGCAGCTTTGATACGTAGTGTGGATCGCATTGTTTGATGGCTACATCCTTCCCGTTATCCCGTTCTTTCGCGGAAAACACCGTTCCATAGCCGCCCCCGCCGATGATTTCCTGAATTTCATATTTGCTTACAGGTTCACCCGGCTCACTGAGAACCTCGAGCGCCTTCCGAGCCTGTTGGGGGTCTGGTGGACATTTTTTAAGATCAGGATAAACATAAATAGATTTCCGCTTGGCCCGGTAAGAAATCGAATTTTTTGACTCGTTGTGAATAGGACCAAATAGGTTTTCGTTGTTCTTTTGTTGCTCCTGCTGCAAAAGATTCCATCGGTCCATCCAAGGCTTTGGTAGCCCGAGCAGGCCTTGCGTTTTATGCCATACACAATGGACGGTGCGCACGGCCTTACTGGGTCGCCCAATGTCATCTGGCGTAAGAAATCTAGAACCACGTCCTGCTAACGACTGCGGCCAGAGTGCACCAACAAGCCTGTTTCTTAATGCCTTGGTAGGCATCTTGAACGACACTCCTATTCAACAATGACAAAACACAAAATTAACTGTTGCAAGCCCTATTGAACGATAAACGATCTAGATAAAACTGTCAATCCAGTTAATCACGAGATTGTTTGTTTGGTTTGGCTAATTGTACCTATATTAATCAGGTACGTGTTGTCGTTAGTGTACGTCGATTCACGCATAGACATTAACTATGTAGGCTCACAAAATTGTTCGGCAGCACGTTACATTGCATGAAATGCCACGCATGCATGAAGACGCGAACAGTAACAATAGCTGAGGGGCGACTTTAGGTAGACTGCAGCGCACCGTGCTGGATATCGTTGTGTACGCGTTGCCAATTAACTGAAATACACAGTATATGCTACAGAAAACATGGTCGTTCGGCTGCAACAAAAGTGAATGGGAAACTTGATTCAAATCAATGCAGAGCCTATTTGGGGTATGGTTCGTTGAATGCTTTCACACGAAGGGCAGCATACGCTACATTTAACGTGTGTGTTTATTTCAGTTAAGTTGATCCATCTTTGCTTGCTAGACACTTCACAGCAAATTTAGTCGGCTTCGTAAGCGATGCGCTATACGATGCCATTGAAAAAGCTGTTTTTCAATTTTAGGCTTCGTTTACTATATTCTTGTATATAATAGTAACAATAATAGCATGTTCTGTGTCGCTTATTACCTACATTCAAGAGGTCTGAGGGCAGTTTGTCTATACACAGTTCATTAAGCGGCATGAATGAAATGAGCTTGGTAAGTGTAGAGCCAAACGAACACGTTAGGCAAATGACAAAGCTTCAATTAGGTCCTCTATATGGATTAGCTAAAAAATAACCACATTTATGTGTTACATACACAACGCTACATGTGTGATGGTACACAGGGTGCTACTGCAAACGCCTATTTTTAATTATTTTTATCGTTAATCCAATTAGTTAACAGAAAACTAAAAATATATGTAATGAACTAAAGTTATTTTGGGATAAGTTTTTGATCCATTCTACATGACAAGGAATGTACCACAAAAAATTCGAATATGAGAGTTCCGCTTTACCTCAATCGTGTCTGTTAAATATCAAAGCTAATACCAATTCCGTTTAGGGACAAAGATATGCACAGGTATCCTGCTTATGTAAAAACAAAAATAATAAAACATTTAGAGATATATTAAAGTCGATTTTTCAACATATAAATGTTGCTAGTCAGTAATGAAACGCACTACTTTGTCGTGTTACCTTCATACACACGGCGGAAAGCAGCCAGATACATAGTTACCTTGTAACATTAATTAGAAATGGCCTATTGAGCCAATGTGAGCCAACCAAATGTGTGCGCTCCACAGCCGTGGAACTGAAGCTCCAAAGACAAGCAATAAAGTCTTGTGTGTGCAAGCAACTCTTGAGCTACTGCAGATTTAGAAGGTCGAAAGTTTGTACGTCTATTTTAAATTCTCATTTGGTACATCTCTATATGGACCATTTATTAGAGACGGAGAGACAGTGCTTCCATAAAACGGGCAACGAACAAGTGATGATTTGCCAAAAGAAATTTAAGAAATTGCGAAGGATTGTGGAGATTACAGATAATATAAGGGAAAAGGAAAAAATATACGCTTATAGTTAGTTAAGACATAACTCTGTGGTTAGCGAGGGTCGGCCTTTAGTTAGAATAATGGTTTTTAAACTTAGTTACTTTTGTTTGAAAACTGTGAATCCGTTGGTATCCTAATTGTAGGCATATAGTCGGTCCCTTCTCCTCTTTGCAACAGACAGTGAGTTTTCCAGCAAATATTTTTAAGGATAAATCTGTTTTGTGAGAGTATTGCAATTAGTTCTCAGATATGCATACATGGTATACAGTGAGTATAATAACTTAGTGGACGCTCAAATCACCATTTTTGACGGCACGTGGCTTCTTCCACATATCACGGACATGCAGTGTTATCGAAATCACAGCCTGTCTCATGTTCTGATTATATCGAAACAAGCTAATTTCTACGTACATTAAGTAACCAATTTCGCATTGCTGGTCTGTTACTTTAAACGAGTAATTCAAGTAGATACACAATTCATAGAAATAGCTACTGCTTTCTAACGTGTACAACTGTTTTTGATCGAAGCAAGGTCGCTAATTTAGGTTCATTTATTTTTCTGCTGGTTCTGTCTGTTCCTCTAGTCAGTATATCCTCATTATTATGGACTCTCAAACAATATAGTTTTTTTTATATCTAACGCCACGGGTGTCTAGCTCGCCAAATCTCGGGTAGAATTTAGAATGCCTTTTGACTTTTATAGATGACAAGTTTAAAGGTTGTTCCCTATCACCCGAGTAGTATATTCGACAAACAGCTGTGTTCTGTGATAGAATCACAGTTTCTCTTTGCCGTCAGTGTCCATTGCGGATGAGAATCACAAGACTTCTTCTCCGGATCATGATTAAACGTCTCTTACGAAAACGCTCAGTATGATTACATTATTCGTTTTGGAGCTACCTTACAGTGGGTCTCGAATAGTATCCCCATTTATCGGTTGGTCACCATATAGCCCCGTTTGTCTTGAACAGGTGCAAAGGGTTTGATCATTCTCATTTGATACTACTTTCGGGCAGTAAATTTATAAAAAAAGAAGCATAACTAAGCATCTGTTGAGTACTGTGTTTTTCTAAATAGTAATAACACAAACAGTTTGTATGATGCATTGGCTTTTATTATTAGAGACAATTCAAAGACCAGATTTTCGTCATAGCTGACATGTAAAATACTATATGTGTTATAAATATTAACGATTTTTTTTAACCAAAAAACAGTTTTGCTCGTCAATGTCTATCATGCATAGTCTCTTAATGTTATCAATCACAAGCCAAGCAAAATCTGAGAAGAAATTTTAACTTGTTTATAGCCTGCCGATGGCGCCTATATTCGAGTCTATCCATGTAGTAACTAAAAACAATGCATTGAAAACAAAAAAAAAAAAGAGAAATATGTTATTTTCACAAGGTAAGTCCACCAGTACAAAATTAACATTAATTAGTTCATGCCCGTTTCATTTTGCTCGACATCTTCTCGGATATTCGTGGCGCAATTTAAAGCTTCATCTTGTTGATCTTTCCCTGGCTGGCTCTCTAAATTTAAATTCGATACAGGCGCATCTAAACACTGAGCAGTCGATTGCTCAACCCCACCGGTAGCGGGTTTTGCGCTAGGCTCTTCGAAGTCCAGAATAATTTCTTCTGGGTCTGGTGCTCTTGGCAGAAACTTCTCCTCTGGGAACATACTATAAAAGACGTGCTGTGCCTGATCGATGTGGAAGTCGTAATCCAAGTGAAGACCAGGTGATGCCATTGTGAATAGATTGTGGATGTCACCAGAAATCGAGTAAGCTTTGCTTGCAGTATCTGGCGTATTGAAGTACGCTACCCACACCTGCTTGTCGTATGGGTAAAGCTGATCAACTACCGGTTTGAGATCCTCTTGCGCTGTGGCTAATTCACCTTTTCGGCAAGATAAATGCGCAACAACGAGGCCTTTTGGACAGACCATCATTCCTGGACCTTGCTCGATGACAGTGACAGCTTGCCGCGTTCCCTCAGGAGGCACGCGTAATAGCGTGATTTGCTCTTTTTCAAGAGGAAGCATCGATTCACAAGCAATCACTATTCCTCTTGAAACATACTCGATGCTTTCTGCCATCGGTTGAGGTGACGTATCCAGATTGGCGATGACATGGCTAGCTGTAAATGTTTTTCCCTGGGAGATTACTCCCACGATCCTATTGTCATTGTTATTAACCAGAAAGCCGTCGGTTTTCCTTTCTAAATGGTAAATACCACCGAACACCGCGCATAATCTACAGAAGCACTGAGGCAGCTCGCCACAACCATAAATCGGACATAAAAACGGGCTGTTGCCGTAACGACCAAGTGACTGAAGAAATTTTTTCGCATTGGCCAGGGCCAGACTTGTCCGCGTGCTTTCATCACACATCGCTATTGAGTTAACGATAAAGTGGCGTAAGTTATCGGTCAGATGAAGTTCTTTCTGCTCCAGAAAGTTACTGAAAGGTTTGTCTAACCAGTCCGCAAATATTTCTTGCTTTTCAAAATCTTGAATCGCAGTCATCAATTTCATGAGTGCCCGCTTCTCGACGACGTTCACACTTTTTGTTGCAAACACGTCCGCGCGAGAACACGGGACCTGTTCGAGGGTACCGTTCTTAAGTGTTAGCACACGCGAAACGAGCTTGAATTCGGCATACTTTGCAATATTTGATGAGATTAACAGTTCTACCATTTTGCCCCGAGCAAAGAGTAGACGGGGTGCAAGATCCAAGTTAAATTTACGGGAATCCTTCCGCAAACAGTCCTCTGTCCATCCGCAGCCTTCTGGTATTCGCAGTTCTACACAGACATTCGAAAATAAGGGTACTTGTCTTGCCGGCACAAAATGCTGACCTTTAGGAATACTTCTGTCAAGCGGCACGCTGTTATCCGTCTCTTTGGTAGCATTGGCTTGATTGTCAAGAGCCTCATTGAGGTCGTTGAAGCTGAAGGCGGCAAAGTGCGCTCCGTAATGGGATCGATTATCAAAATGGAGGACACTTTTGCCGATCCGCGAGCAAGCGGCCGCGACAATCGATTCGCCAAGACCGGTGCCAAGGACGATGAGATCGGCTGATGACGGAAGGTCGTCCATCTCTCTACTGCGGCCTGGCTGAAACGACAGTAGGAGTTAAACATGTACTGTTAACAACGGCTGCTCTTCTCTGTATAATCAGGCCGGAAATCAGCAAGACTTAACAACGTATCTCAACATATCGTAGAAGAGAAAATGTTAACAGGTTGCTCATTTTCCAAATAATAAGTATATATCATCATTACTGGCCTTGCCGTGCGAGGAGTATTAATCAACTTTTATTAAAAAAAGAAAGCAAATCTCTGTAATACAAGATATTGATCGATATATGTTAGATATTTGTAGGGAATATATATACTTTTTGGATGCACGCATGTATTACATATATGAAGCACATAAGCCCTCAACACATCTTTTTTCATAGTTCTTGCAACACATTATTATTATGTGGTTATTCAAAGTGATCGAGTTCACTGTGCCATTCATGGCTCTAAGTGTTTCACAATTGAAAAATTCCGTATTACCCACACCGCTATATTAAAATGAAATACAATAGACAGTACATGAGTTAAAATTTGGAAGAATATGCATTCACATATACGCTGAAAGCGATTTTTCTTGTCCCAACTAATTAAATAACGTTAACCTACCCGTACTCATTAGACGCCCATCGCTTTGCAAAAATATTTTTTCAATCGGCTACTTCGCTGCGACAACACAACACTGACATGGTTATAGGAAATACGACCATTCGCGTATGTTCGGCTGCCTAAAGGAAATTTCACACAATAGCCATCTGGACATATATTGATACAGTTACACATATGTAAACAGTATTTCCACAATAATATAAATAAAAACGAAAAACCATGCAAGTAGACGGCTCGAAGGCTTCTTTTTTGGCTTAATTGACTGGCATGAGCTCATTAGTGATATCAGGAAAACTCGCGTGGCTATATTCCCCAGATTGTTGAAAGAAATGACACTTTGGTCTCTAAAATAAGGCGAAATTTTTCGTTGTATCATTAGAAACTGATAGACGAATTACGAAGAAACATTGCCGGCCTACCTATCTCATTGGCAACACCGAGAACGACGTATAATATTCACACACGACGGTAACACTCAGGTCTCGCATACAGATCAAGCAGAACATTTACAAAAATGAATACGACCCACACTGTCACGCCGTTTCGTTGTCTGCCCACTTGTTCGCCCTCTCGTACACCAACACCTAACCACAGTCCCACAGACAAGCAACGAAAGACGTATTGGCTCACCAGCTGACTCATATTTGTTTACATTTTAAAACGTCCGCGATCGCGCAACAATGGCGCCAAATTTGAACATGTTCGAGCATGTCAGTGTTATAATTGTTATAAAAATGTTGCACCTACATATAATTCGGTTTAATATACACTAGATAAAATATTGTACCTTAACATTCTATTTTTAGGTCCGAATCCGCTTAAAGCTGTAGTATATCACGCCAGGTGTACTTGTGTTTCAATAACATCTCCCATGAGTAAGCGTTCACTCTCTTTTCTTTAATTAGCTAGTATTTGAAATAGAATATATTACAACGTTAATACTAGGCAAGCGTGGTAGTAGCAAAAATAAAAGCTGATCTAACGATTTTCTAATTGTTTATTTCCCACTGTCGGGATGTATGTGAACAAATAATCGGTTTAAATAAACAAAACACATCGAAAACCTATGACATCTAAACCGCTTATTTTGAATCGGTATTGAAAAAAGGATGGTGAAATCACGCTTGAACATAACAAAGCCTTTGTTTACTATCCGGTATAAATCCGGCATTATTAGTATTATTTGTATTTCGATAATAGAAGCATGAGCGCCATTATGATAAGTAGTTTCATAGCAAATCATGCAATTCAACGAATTTAATTTTAATTAACTTGGTATGAAACCTAGGTGAAGTTTCTAGGTTCTACCACGCTTTTGAACATGAAAAAGACGTTTAAATTTTAGGACTATATATAGATATTGCTCTAAACTCTGCCACTGTCCAGTCAGTGAAATAAATAGGAAGACTTCGCTTAATTTAAATGTAAATAAACACTGACGGGTTTTTTTTCTTTATTTTAAGCTAAGTCAGCGTAATTTCGGTAAGAAGTACCAATTATCATCCACAATCGGCATTTAATGGCTTTCTTCACGAATAAACATTCTTTGGTCTAACATATTATTTCAAACCTATATTGCCTGTAAGAACTAACATTTCTGTGCGTAAATTTATGACCGATTCATTTAAAATGCTTTGTTTAAGATTGTCCATTGCGAACTTAAACTCTATTCACTCCAACGTATGAGGAAGCACAATCAAATCTAGTTTTGTAGAAACACTACTATAATACGGGTTTTTCTGAACGCCACACAGAAAGTACTGATAAGATACAGAACTCACAAAATTAGAATTGAGATTTTATGCACTGAGACCTAGTGGTTCTTGTAATTCGATCAGGCCTGAATACGGTCGCATTTTCAGTCCATTCTGTATGTAAAATGCGTCCGACAGGTGACCAAGCTTTGCGGTACACGCTGGCTGAGGTCTTCACTAATGAAGCTTTTAGATATGGACCACGACAATATACCCTAGTAGCGCCCCGCCGCAGACTCGATTTATTATTATTAGGCAGTGTCCACTTTATGTTAGGTGTGCTTAACCCCCCTCAATTACTCGCATCGTATTTTGATTGGATAGGTTCTTTAAGCGATACCAAAGAGCGGTGCCGAAGCCTGATGTTGAAGGGACAACTGAAAGTCTGCTCTGACAGAAAAACGGTACTTTTATGAAAAAACTTTATGTGAACTTTCGAAACAATTACTTTTGGAACTGATAGAAATGGAGCTGGAATAAAGTACCAATATATGTATTACCATTTTTTTAAATTTTATTTTTCACTTTGATAGTGTTGCTTTTAATAGTAAGTGTAAGGTCTTTTTTTTACTACGCAACCGAAACAATATTTACGTAAGCCACGAAGTTATGTAAATTATAAACAGCACCGCATTAACACGCCTTATATTGTCTATTGCCGGGTATATAAATGCCAAAGAAGCTTGATGCATTGAAAGACAAGCTTTCAGAAAATCTTTTCTTCTCTCTAAAAAAAGAATATGTTCAAAACACCATAAGTTTTTGAGGTATAGACAGTTCGTAGCTGGTTTTCAAGTATAACATGTGAAATATCTATATAGAAATTGGTTATCTTTTGTGACTCGTAGCTTGCTGTTTCGCGAATGTTCATCCGAGACCTGTATTGCTACGAGAAGCCTCGTTCAAGAGATGATGCACACAAACGTATAGCATAGCTAAAACACCGATCATTTTCGTAATTTAGGCAAAGATCAGTTCTTTTTAGGCGAGACAGATCAGCGTGAAAATCAAAAACATCCTTTCTGTTTGAAATCAACTGTCCTTGTCGCGACCTATTTCCATTTAGCTTCCGAGACCTTTCAGCTTAACGAAGATTTCCACGAGGTAAATGGGAATATTCTCTATAGGTGCGATGTAAAACACTTGAAACCTCATAAAAAATTGCAACAGGTAATGTTTGACGATCTTGCACTTTTTTTCATGTATTAGTGGTTCTTTTTTTAAGGGAAATCACCAATTCGGTCATCCTAATGAGCTACAACTCTTAGTCGTTTTACACAATTTAGATCTTTCAGCCATTTTGAGTCCTTGTTTACACATGAATATATACTGCCGTTAAGCACCGTTTCAGTCGGCTGGCTCTTTGCACGGATCAAGACTGGTTTACGCTCGAACACGACGAGATTTCAAGTTGTGGTGTACTATAGCGGGGACAATGAGGTTGTCCTAATGCGGTCGAAATTGATTTGCGAACGACTCTCCAAATACAGAAGTTGCTCCACATTTAAAACCGAATTACTTGAGAATACAACTACGAAGAGTGTCGAAACGTTAGCAGCCTTCTTGCAATGCCAAAGGACGACCTGATTCATAATCTACAAGTCTCAATAGAAAGACATTTCGAGTGACTTAGGCCAGACTTAGGCTAGATGACGCAGGGCTAATTCCAAATCCGCATGCAATAAGACAAAGCGCGTCGGAAGATGGCAGGGAACCCGAAAGGTTACAGCAACAAACTGAATCGGATGCCACCCTCTACCCCTTTAATGCGTCGTGTTATTAAACAAAGTTTCGGGTTAACAAAGACAAAGGATGAAAAAAACAGCTCTCAAGGCTTTCAAATCATCTAACCTTTAAAGCGTTAGTGGATAAATTCACGGTCTACAAACATCAAAAATGTGAGTCGTACACAGTTCTATCCGTTCGTTTTTAAAAATTTCCTTCTCGACAGAAAGAGCCGACCTAGACTTACTTCTATCCTTCGGTAATAAACTGGGTAATTGGAAATGCGATCCATATTGTAGTTTCCATCTCTGCTCGATCCTTTCAACTTGCTTAAATATAGCCTTCGTTTTGATAGACCCGAATGCGTTGTAAAGGATAACTTCAAGTTTGCTACAGAAAATATGATTTACCTGTAAATTAAACAGATAAGTGCACAAAAAATGTATGTGCATGAACTTACATGCGCATTGTGTTTAAAAGAGAGGAGACGGTACTGTTGTTATAATGAGTAAGTCAAATGGTCGGTTTTTTTATTAATTACCAGATAGAGGGTATTTATTTAAGCAGTTGTTCGAAATGCAGGGCAAGTCTTCCTTCTGTTATCTTTCTTGACCCCCTAAACAACCATCTTAAATCTTATTCTTTGGTGAGTTGTCTACTAATCTAACGAATTTAGTAATGTAGTAACCAGACTGTGGCCCTAGTGGTACATGGCTTTGTTTTACAACACAGATAATGAAAAAAAAATTGAATATAGTTACAATAATTATTTCAACAACAATCTTCTACAATTTCTGCAATTTTTTGTGTCCAACCATTTTTTGAAGAGGACCGATTGTGGATAGGATGCTTTGGTTCACTAAAGCAGAAAATTATGACGAAAAAGTTGTTTGCATTCATGTCATTTTTAGCAAAGATTAATTTCACAGTCCACGTATATCACCGTACGCAATTAGAACTCGCAATTAGATCTACGAGGTTTCCATTGTAACCGAAAATGTTTAATTGCACACTCTATCGTACACCACTAAGCACATTTCTAGTGTAGATCTTTTAATAAATAGACCTCATAAAAACAGTCGTATACCCCACTGCTTATAATATGTGCCGGCGCAGTAATATTGGTTCAAACAAGCTATTATAGAACATAGTGGGCGGTAGAAGATAATTTGTCTCCAATTAGATACTTGAAATGATTGGAGATAAAAGATCGAAATAGTACGACGGCTGGATCCCGAACTGTAGGCCCTTGATTTGCTAAACGAATGCTGTTACCGCCTATAGGTACCCCTACCGGTATCGCAAACCTCAGTTGGAAAAGTGCACGAGATTTTACACCACAGCTTGTTCTATACATGTCATATTAATATAGCTATGACAGATGGTAATCTATTTTTATATCGCATAGAGTAGTATTAGCAGAGTTAAAATGTTTACCTTAGATTCATAAACCACTGGCGGACATACCCCCTCCCTTTGCCACCCCCATAAAAAATCTGATAAGGTCAGCGGGTTGGATTAATCTCAGGTTGAGTTATCTGAGAATTCGCATGCACAGCCATGAAACATTCATTATTTTTATGGACGGTTCATTCTATGAATTTTTAATCGAATTTATAGAAACTTAATCATTCTTAATGTTTTGCAAAAGTTTCTTGTTTTTTCTCCATCAAACGATTCCCCATATTCAGCTGACTGAATTAGAAGATAGAACTGTTCATTATTGTTGTTTTTATTTTCAAAACTTTTAACATTGTAACAAACTTTTCGAGCGGCCTGAAAGTAATTTAACGCTTACCATTTGAACTTCTATGACTTAAGTATCGCCCAGTCGGTGTTTAGCAGCCTCAGCCCTTTTACAGAAAAGTACACGGATTTATGTCCACATTCTATAGATAGAAAGTAAGATCATCTACATTGATATCTGGCATTTGAAACGGTTCAATAGAGCGTCGTTCGTCGACGCCATTACGGACGCCGCCGTAATGGCTGACTGTGTCCACCAAAATGTTCAGTCTCAACTCTCATAGGTTCGATATCACGAACGGAGACATTGCCGTGACAAGGTCGTCTGTGTTTTGTAACGGAAGTGCCCAAAGGAAGAGCTGGTTCAGTATACGGATAGTGTTTCGTTTCTGTATATTTTTGCCTACTAGATAAGTTTCGATTATATTACTTACTACTGCTTTTAAAATCGATAATTATTATATATAATTTTGATCGCAATATAGCTAATAAGGGAGCAAAAGAGAATATATACTTTGATACATTTTGTTCTGTTCTCTTATCATGATTATTGGAAAGCAGCGTTTTCATTTAATAAAGCGCTAAGCCCTTATCGATATTCAACAAAATATCTCAAGTGAGCATCAACATGAAATTGTCGAATGTCGATACGCGTTTATCTCACACACTATGATCTCGGATTCAAACCTTTTTTACGAATCCACCTTTTATCTGCCGTAGTGCATTATTTTCTTAAATCCGCTCTCATGCTTCTATTTGAGCGCGACTCTAGACCAGCCCAGCTACGTTTTGCAAAAAATAAGGCCAGAACACTTGAAAAAAGTGATCGCTAACCAGAGGCACGCTATCTGAGATGAAAACAGAACATTCACCCAATATCATTCATACGGCCGACAACGCCAGTATCCTCCATAACCTCCTCCTGATGTATTGTACGTTCATCATATTTTGCAAGGTTACCCCCAATGGCTGTACAGGGAATTGTTTTTATTCTGAAGCATCGAGATGAGCTAGAAAATTAGCAACTTCGTTTTTCTCCGCTTTTGCGTCTCACCCACATTCTGCTCGGGCTGTTTGCCCCTCCGCCCACGTCCTTTATCAGGTTTATCGTAGATGCAAGTAACGAAAAGTAGAGGGGATGGTAAAGTAAAAACACAACGCAGACCAGGTTAGAGGAAATAAAATTAAACGAATTCCAATCATACTCTTCGACATACTGCTATTCGTTCACTATTGCCATTGTGCGTTTCTATTTGGCCTGTTTCGCCTACATATGCCATCGCCAAGCAAGGACTTGCAAGGCAGACACTTGGATTATGTTGCATCAGGGGACCGCCGGCAGACTACCAGCTTACCTTTATTTGTATCCGTCTGTTTTCTGAGTCCACCCGTTCTGCTTTGCTTTCCTGGTTGGGCTGGGTCTGCCGAATGATTGCCTCGATTTCGTGTTCTTTCCATTTGGATTTTGGCGGTAGTAGCGGCGTCGGGAGTCAGCTGGTGTCGCCTTTGTGGCCGCGCGCCGTATGTTTGATAGAAAACGAATCCAATACAGTCTCCTAGGAGCAGAAGTATTGAGCAACAACGCGGAAGAATCTCGCACATACAAGCGCACGCACTCGACAGCTAGCCGTGTCGCCGTAAGGGCTAGTATAGAAGCCTGCCGAAGAAAGCAGCAGACAGTGCTGGCGGTGGTATGATGTCCAACCCCGATACAAAAGTCTCTGCAAGAACTCAGGCTGAGATCCAAGGCGAGGTCCCTTGCCGCTCTCTGAAGGAGAAAAAAATTATTTTATCTATCACAGTATTATTATGAGCACTGGTTTAGCATTTATGTACTTTTTTTTTTATTGCGGTTGTCTACCCACTGATTCGCTATATTCCAACGTAAATAAAGAAAATAGAAATAGGAGAATCAGAAGAGAAATAGAAATAGGAACAATCATTTATCAAACACTATTCGCCATATGACATAACAAAAATTACCCTGTCACAGCTATTAATACACAGGTATATAAAATAGCCAAGAGGTTATCTGGTCCAAGATGGCCGGCCAGAGACCCAGAACATGAAAGGAAAATTGTGGAACAAGTTAATTCCATTAGCATGCTAATGATTCGGAATAGATCCTGTTTAGCATAGGTATCATACACGTACGTACGTGTGCTACTACTTCCTAGATCTGTGGTAGAAACGATGCGCGATACATCTCACAGAGAAAGGCAAGTAACAAATGCAACGTGTTATCGATCTTCAAAATAAAGTATCTTCTAAATTCTCCAACCAGATCAACAGACATTATGATCATGAAATAGCGCCGCTATCCGACTCATTCATATGCCTATCGCGATTGTGTTAGAAAGTCGGACGCGACGCCTCTACTAGAGGATCGCTACAACTAACTCAATAAACTTCTCTGCACTTGCAGACTTACCTTCTGATAATCTTAGGTCGCTCTGTAACAGGAGTGCGCGGTTAACTTAAACAACGGCAGTATAGTTAGGACACAATAGCGAATGTGTAGAAATAGCTAGACTACATAAACCGTTGCTTTTAAGCTATATTGCATGTGGCGAAACGTCATTTTCCATATGCATTGAACACCTTTCTTTACATTAGATACAGTACTTTTGTCATATGGTGCTATTTTTGATAGAAGCAGTTACGCCCCACTCCAGTTACCATAGAATTTCTTAGGACGAGTCCTCAGGCTACCTATGCGTAGGGTGAAAATTGACATTGAGGTAACTATCTCTAGAGATATTTAGTTTCTTTTCATTTACGATTATAATTTAATTGCATCAAACTGTTGATGCAATCTAATTATGATCGTTACCCAGCCGAGTCGATAGGATGTTACGCCTGTTGGGCGAGATGTGTGTCAGGTGTGAGGATATATTTCGAGTTTTCATTTTTGAGATCGTGTACCACAATTGAGTTCCGTCGGCTCCACCAATTCCCGATATTTTCGGAGGCAGTTGGATACCTTGAAAGCATAGAACATGCGAAGCTGTGAAATATGGTAAAACTCTACAGAAAACTTACGTCTTGGATACAATACTAACTGGACTAGAAGCCTTTTCGCATTTTAAACGTTATTCTAAACAGTGATTCAGAACGGAGAATAAAATCTCGGTTTATAGTATCATTACTATCAAGCGAGAAGACACTATCTCACGTATTTCTATATACTCGCTTCCCTGTTTTGCATCTTATTTTCCACTCAAACGGCTCTTATCCCAAATGCTGTTTTCCTCGCCGTCGCAAATTTTAAATTGCGCCCCTTGCCAGCTTGCTTTCTGATATCTCCAACCTTCTTACCTTTTATCTATTTCTCGCTCTTTCCCGGTCTGAGCTCTAAGTAACCGCAGTTTTCCCACTGATTCCCAACGAATTTATTTTTCAGTCTCCTGCGCACTCCCACGGGTCGCGCTTTCTTGGTGGCTCCACGTTCTTTATCGACCTAATGCGTGCAACCGGCTTATCCTGACCTAGCTCAACCCGACTCAACGAAACGCGGTACGGTTTTCCTTCCCTTGCACGTCCTTCTCCTATCGGCCCGTATTGTAGCCTTTTTTCTTTTCGAAAATTTTTCCTCCCATTTTTGACTCAATTTATGGTGCTGAGTGGGAATTTGCTCTCGGTCGCTTCTTCTTGCCTGTTTCTGCCTTTTCTCATCCCTCTTCCGGTCTCTCGGCTACTTCCACTGAGGCGGGCCAGACAAGCAGACATTGATGTTCTCAAAAGTTTCCCGCATACAGGTACCTGTACATAACCAGGAAGCGAAACTTCCGGCGATACAGAAGTCAGCTACAAAAAAAGCAGGCTAGACAGACATGTAGTTAAATAAACCGTCGGAGTTGCTCTGCAGTTTAGCGAGAACTACCATCGCAGCATGAGCGATAGTTAGAATTACCATTGGGATTAGCTTTCGTTGATGTTATCACGGCCGCTTTTACCGACCCTGCCGATACCCCTACACCTGCCGTCTTCAAGACATTTTGGCCGGTAAAAAGGACAACTCTAGCCACAAGGTCGTCAGGCCTTTTCCTCTTTCTTTTGTATATCTTATGTCAGTTTTTGGTTTCTCTGCTGTTCGGACCTCGGTGCCTCGGCCGCTAATAGACGAAAGCTGTCACCCGCTAGTGTGCCTCAACGACCCTAGAATTCGTCTCAATTTGCTTATCCCCGCCTTTTTCAGTTTTATTGGCCATTGTTTCCTTTCGTAACCAAAGACGAAAAGCTATTCGGTATTTATTGCCTTCTTTTTGCCCCACGAAGAGTGAAGCCTTCGATTCGTGTTTGCCCGCCTTGTGCCCTCGTTTATAGAGAGACTCTTATTCTCTCTCGTAATTTGCCTGTCATCTCTTTGCCCCAAAGATCGTTTATCCACCAACTTCGTTGCCGTCATCTGGTTTTTTCTCAGTTCTTCTAGTTATTCTCTCTCATCGTCTTCTTCCTATACATTTGTAGCTCCTTTTTGTAGTCCTATCCATATGCAATGATAGCTTTAAGAAAGAAGCTCCGGTTCCCACAGAACCCAATGGCCCTTGCGAGGTTGGAGATGGTAGTAGGATCTAATCGAAAGACAAGGGCCACATCGACTTGGGCGATCGGTTTAAAAAGAATGAGAAACGCGAGGAGGTCGGGCTGCTGCCCCTTACCATCGCCAGCGTACATGGCACACCGGACCCTACGTTCATTGTGGTACTTCTATTACTTCTCTTCTAATAAAGCTTTTTGTCCTCAGGCAGCAGCAGCACCAGCATCAGCAGCGGTGGTAGCGACAGCACTAGATAGTCGAGATCAATCGGTCAAGCCGTCCCGAAAAGCCATCTGTTTTTTAAAGCCTTAGAACGTTTGAGTGTTCCCTTGTCGTTCAACACTATAACCTTCGCTAATAACGACTCTAACTGCTTCGGCTATTACAACAATATAACCAACTTGGCGGGGAAAATTACTGCTCGTTATTCTCGCTCTTCGTATGTGGCTTTCTGCAATAGAGAAAAACTTGCGCTTTCTAGCCCCCTATTTCAAGCGCACTGCTAGTATATCTGTAGAGAGGTGAGGCCATGAAACTCTATCCCAAGGGATCTCTTGCTGCATATTAGCCTAGGATTACATCCGAGTTAAATTGCTTGTGAGACTGCGCACTACAATAATACAGTTAAGCTCATTTGTTGTTTATGTTACAGGAGGGAAGCTTTTAAACTATACTGAATTATGTGAACGTGATGTCGGCAAATACTAGATTTTTTTTTGCCGGAACCGGTCATACATGTACTTCGGGCAATCTTTTGATTTGCTACGCGTCTACCTTCGCAGCTCCTAAACCTGCTTTACTATATCCGAAAATTTAGGTAGCTAGCTGGCAAGGCGATTTTATACTAGAACGACGACATAGTTATATCAAACATTTAACCCAAAACTAATGGTAGAAATAGATTAGACACGTGGTGACCATCCTTGTTTTGTGTAGGATTCGAGTGTGTCTTCACGTTTGCGACGCTTGGGCGAATGTAGCTTTTGTATTAAACGCTACACTCCACTGGACGGCAACTCGTAATCCTGAGAACCAATGTAATGGAATCATACCCTCTCTTTATATCGGAAGGCGATAAGCCGTCAACTAGTATCTGACTCGCTGATAGACGGTCTCTTCATTCCTTTAGGTATGAATGTATATAAAGTATCATGGAAATCGAATGTCACTTCGTAGACAAACCACCCATCATGGGACGCGATGTGTCTCTGCTATGATTATTACCATGGCGTTCACTCTTCGCTATAGCTGTATACATATTGAAAGCATTACCATTATGCCAAAAAGCGTTTCTCGCAATTTGTCTGTCTTCTTTCTTCTTGGTATTTCATACTTTGAACTTATCTGACGTGAATACAATACGTATCTAAACAGCTGCGTCTGGCCAAGTATTCAATTTGTAGATTCAAGGGTAGATGCAATTGCTTTTACTTTTGTCAAAATTTACAAACCTATTCTATAGATCTATATAGGAGTGTACGGAAGGAACATGAAATTACTTTCTTGGTTTGTGCGTCTACCACCTCTTCGTCGCTACAACTACCCTGCTGTTACGATCACAGCAACCGATGCTTGGTGATAGGTCGAAGGACCGTTGAAAGAAGGCTCAGCCGGGCGTACGCCGGCCAGCGAACTTCTGAGTCCAGTTTCGAGAAACGGCATTCTATACGATGCTTCTTAGCTGTGGATAATCGAATCCTTATCTTGGGTACACTTAATCTTCTATATATATTTCTTTTGCTTTCTATCGCTCAGAGTTCTATTGGCCTTTAGGTGATAGGATTTTATGTACTTCCTTCTCGACACCCTCATTGGTAGTGGGAATCGGGCGAATGAGTTAGAGAAGGACACAGAGAAGCAATCCCGGATCGGTAAACGCCAAGCTTATTTCGAAATGGAGATTCCATTAGAAAAGCTACAGCGGTCTTATAGTAGAGTCGATCTGATCGATAATGGTGAAGTAAACGCCGCCGTTAAGGGCACCAATGACAACGCTTGTGAAGTGAACTCAAAGTCAGAGATACCGTGCCTGTCGCGATTATTTTCAACCCCTGTATTACTCCTCATGCAAGAAGAGCATTTTTTTCATTTGGCGCGTACTGATGTCGAAGAAAACGTTAGTTCAAATGTGAGTTATGAAAACGATGGTGTACATAATATACGACTACTCACCGTTGTTTTGTTATACCTCACAAATTATGTCTTTTGCTTATGTTTTTTTTTATCCCTTTCTTGCTTACCCTAATTGCTTAATTGTTTCAAGCTATTAGAACGCGGCGATTTGATTAAAACGCTCCATGCGCGAACCCGATACAGACTCACGTAGACAAGAAACAACGAATAGACCGCCGACGCTAGAATGAATAACAAGTGACTTTCGGGGTGATTCTCTGTGGTCCTGTGGGCGGTCGCCAGAAGTTTCCAGGTTATGCCCCCAATGCGCAAAAAGCGATACCTGGACAAAAAAGGCAAAATGTGCTCCATTAGTGCTCCTGGCCGTACCCGCGCTATACCGCATTAACTGGCTCCACGAAGGATTAAGGCTGCTTTTAGCACAGCTCGATCCAACGTTGCAGTTCTTGATATCTTTCTCTGTAAATTGTATCTGATTCTCTTTCGCGGGATAGGTACATCTTATGATGTCCTCCTTCAAAATGCTTGAATTAGTTACCTTTTCCCGCCTTGGGTCTCAATGACCCATAGCATTCTTCAGGTCTTTTTCTCCTATAGGTGTCTGCTGCTTCGAAATTAAGTGATGCGCGTTTCGGCAGTTTTGAAGCTTAAAGTAGAGTTGGTTCGTCGGCGCGACCTTGTTTCCGTATAGGCTCGCCAATAATTTGACTGATGTTTTTACCTGATGGCAAACATGAGTGCAAAAGGTTTCTATGTGACAGATCCTTGTTCTCTTCCTCGTCCTTGGTCATGCTCGATCGTGACTGAATAATGAGTGACGTGAACAACGAAGACGTGCGAATTACATGATTACGGCGATCGCAGCGTCATTATAGAGTTATTTTTCGGGACACGAACTGCTCAAATGCTTTAGAGAGCTCGCTCAGCTGTCGGGTTGGGTCAATAATCGATTTTCGAGGGCTATCCAGTGAATTTCTTTGGAAAAAAACTTTTTTGAAGCTTTTTTGAAGGAAAAAAGCTTTTGTCGTAACCTGGATGGGGTTGTGACCATCCCGAACTGTACGACAACACGGTTCAATACTACTCGTCGTTTTTTATTTACTGCCACTATCATTAATAACTTTCTGTTTTATTCCATAAAAGCATCACTCTAATCATCTCTCTCTCTATTTGATACCGATACTCTGTTTCAGAAAGCATATTATAGCTGATAATATTGACAAAGTTAACGCAATATTATGCGCGCACGCATAACCAATGATAATTCGTCTGCTTTAAAGTAAACAAAACAGTATCAGCCAGACCAACATAATTTCCAGTGCTAACACTCATTGCATTTTCTATTTCGTTTTTACTTGGTTTTATCTGCACACACTCAATACTTACGCTATATATGGATGTAAATATGGCGACGGCCGAGGCGGATTGAAGGAAGATGAAGCAGCAAAACATCTGCGATAACGATCAGTAGTGATGGATGATGGACTCTCGGACGATCGATAGGCCGACGGTAAAGGCATCCACCCCAATCAGCAGTGATCAGTCATCTTAAACTGACGCAGGTCAACCGTAATTGTAAAGCCAATCGGTTCTTCTCCATCGAGCTGTAATACTGTTCACAAGGATTTGGGCCTAAATTAGAGTTCTAAAAATAGATAATAAAAATTGGAATGTATGTAGATTAGAAATAAATAGGATTCGCTATTTATTTCTAATCTAATAATTTATTTCGCAGATATGCTAACTTTTCTCGCCTCGAGCTACGGCAGGACGGAGCAACGTGATATGCTTCCTGAAATTTTAAGCGCGAAGATCTTTCCCGCGACGAAATTTATCTAGAGTTCATGTAAGTGCGCGTTGTATTTTGCCTGATACCATATTTTTATGCCTGTGTTTGCTCCTTTTTTTCTCCTCTCTCGTATTGTGTCAAACTGGTAGAAGCTACTAGGGAAAAAAACTGGCATAGCTGCCTCATAGTAAAATGGTTTTACGTGGGAAGACGGAAGCTGATAGCGCGGCCTATTGTGAATAAGGTGTTTATGTGCACGCATTGTTATATTGACTAAATATAACAATTTATCTATAGGATGACCCTATTGTTTGCAGTAGGGCACAGCGTTTATATTGTAGTATACGCTAGACTTTATGAAAAGGACATTCTACTGCTGCTGTCTGTTAATTTTGCATTTCTGCCGACTATGTCTAATTCGACCTTGAGGTTTTTTACAAAACAGCCAACACAGTAGAGGGATATGTCTTCGTTAAACATAGGTTAATATTTATGTAGGTGCCGAGCCATGATGGAAACTCTATCACGGAACCTTTTTGATAAATACGGTAGACAAAAGATAGCGTCGCCAGCGAATCCGACAAAATATCTCCAGTGATGAGGCATAACAGGAGCTTTATCGATAAAGAGAGTTTAAAGCATCGTAAGAGAACAAAGTCTGTGGTCCTGCTAAGGAAAAAGGGAAGCAACGTTGTTACCCCGAAGGTGGGACGGACGGACGGACCGAAAACTCTTACACAGCCGTGGTGAGTATACGCTGTTGGCCGAGGACGAAATCATTTTACTTGTAAACGCGCATTTGATTTTATTTGTCATTTTGGTTTATGGTAATCCGGGATTTACTTTTGTGTTATTCATTCAAGTGAACCTTATTGAAGACCTTGTGCTTAAAGACTTGTGGCAAGTACCGATCTATAAAAGTTCTATGTGAACCAAATCTATTTTGATTATTCAATAACCTTCAACTAGATTTTCAGCTTCAAATCAAAGAAAAGAATATTCGGAAGTTGCAACTACACAACTCTGGCTATTGCGATAGTGAGAATGTTTTTCCTCTGACCGTTTCTTCAAGATCATTTGAAATAGCTCAAGATTTGAAGAGTTTAGTTCAGATATATAACTTTTGACACTGATGTCGTTTGCGTTTTTTTGAACGAATTTTAAAGCTGTGAAATCCCGCAAGCAGCCGATAGCTCGTTGACTCGTTCAGAACACGAGTTATAAATTCATTATTTAAAATTATGCCATTAGCTCACTATAGAATTTCCGGCTTTCGTAAGACGATTTCCGTTGGCAATAGCAACCTACCCGTAGGAATCCTATTAATACACATTTTTTCCACGACGAATACTATACACAGCGGATGATGTCCAGGTGGGTGGTAGGCAAAACCTGTTTGCTCTTTGTAGACCTATCCAATCTGTAGTTGAAGCCTGATTGCTTGCTGATTAAAGCCGACAAAAATTGATATGGGCATAAATCCTTGTATGAATTTGCCTTAGGGTTTGAAGCGTTACTTCAAGCGCGAGATGCCAACATTGGACATACATGGAAAAGGTGGGCAAACATTTAAAGAAATGCTATCCCAGGAGAAAAAGGATGGTTAGATTATGAACTATCATCAGAAATGAGTCTGTAGACGTGCATTATATATGATACAAGCAAAATGAGTTGATTTCAAGGGCAGAGAGCAAGAGGAACAACTCTGCCCTCGTCGTACCGTAATCCCTTCTACACGTTGGACTGCTCAGAGGCGAAGGTCAAAGCGCGACGCTAGCAAACACCTACGCAGACTCAACCTATATCTCAACCCGTTTTTCTTGAAAATCGGGGAGTGCTTTGCGATGTGTAAGAAACGGAAAAACAAAGTGGCATCATTCAACTAAATTCGACTACAGGAAATATTCTGTTTGCCGTAAGTACTCTTTGGGTATGCAGTAAGTATTTGGGTATTAATTCTAGGTAACTAAGTTTCAGTGATAGAAATAATTACGAAAATGTTATAAAGCCATGCACCCGCGTTACACAACTTAGATTTGTACAATATACAATTTGTATACATTTGGGTCATCGGTTGACGAGTTCCATATTCACTAGTGGTGTACCTTATCCAAGTGCCAATATATATATATATATATATATATATATGCATATATATACTTTAGAGTAGGCTATTAGAATATTAGTCCGAATAGGTAAATTCCGAAATAGACTTGTTTTCTACTTGTCAGTCAATCATACCTCAATGCCAATTAAATAACAATCCAATGCCAACGAACACGGTTGTATGTGATCAATTGACCATAGCGGCAAGTAAATAAAACAAATAAATAGGTTTGTTGTTCAGGATTTAACTCATTAGCAATAAGCACCAATAGACAGTGTCGGTTTTGATCCACCAACTACAAAAGCCGTCTAAATTAGTCCGTAATGTAAACTCATCCCCAAGGTCGTAAAGTCATCCCCTGACATTCAGATCTACGGATGTAGACTCACTGAACCTCTTCGATATTCGGGTGCAGACGCAGCAAAGGCGTTAGCGACTGCCAAGGAGAACTCGAGACGTTTCTGATCAATCCTGAACCCAAAGTGAGACCGTACGCTGTCACAACGGACGGGTCTCAGCCGCCGGGCTCCCATAATAAGTGAGGGAGGCCGCTCTGACTATTCTCTGAGTAGTACTCAGACCTTTGTCGTGCTCATTCGATCGTTGCTTTGTTTGCTTGTCGTCAGTCGGGTTCCTGTACCGTCTGTCTATTCATAAAGTTTGCAGGCGTAAAATATGTTAGCGGTGTGGGCAGCGACGATGGCTGTGAGCTCTCATAGGCGCAGAAAGGACCCGAGAGGCGTAGAGCCGGATGGCTGAATGGGAAATGACGACGGTACGTAGGAATGCAGGCAGTGAACGTGGGCGGCTCTGCTCACAGAGTCTGGCCCAGAGATAAGGAACGCGCACGAAAAACAGAGAGGAACGAACAAGTCGTTGGTTCATACAGGGCGACTCGCAGTCGATTTCATAGTAGCCTAAAGCAATAGAGCCTACAGCCTCCTTAGCTATCTTCGAGGGGCCCCGGCGGTCCTATTCGGCTAGTTATCTAGGTGAAATAGTCGAAGTAATAACAGCAGTAGAAGTACCCTGGTAGGTACAAAAGCAAAAATGGCGAACAAACCCGTTCACTAATTCATACTCGGGCTCTGTATGATCCTATCCAACCAGTCCTAGTTCGTTCGACCATCTCCTTTTAACTAAAAGAATTGGGTTATTCACAGCGAACCCACAGGGTTGCCCTACACACACGCGACCAGCACCATCATCACTTACAAGCTTGAATGCCGTGCCGCAGCAGCAGCAGTAGCGAGCTGTTCTTTCTACGCTATTACGGCTACTGCTTTACTTTCGGCTTCCTACTATTCATGCATAGAAAACCATAAATGACTGAAGGATTTTTGAAAATATTTCGTAAATTGATGATAGATATTTGAAAGCTGTCTCGGTGACCCGGGGTATCATCACCCCCTAGTGCTCGTTTTATGAAGCGGCAAGCCTCGTTGAACTGTTCAAGGCGACGTACCATTCACTCCAGCTGGACTTCGGGTGTTGTGAGGCTTGGCCTAATGTACACGCAATCACACATGCTTCATATATGTGCATTTTAGTGTGGTGCTATGCTGCCTCTGCTGCTGCATAGTATTCAGCTGCTGTAAGGGCGCCCTTTCGATAAGACGAATGCAAGGCAGGATAAGTTCGAGACTAAAGGCGAGTCAGAACAAAAAAGGATCTAACGGGACCAATTTAAGCTTCTCTTTGCAAAAAACAAATGGACAGGGGAGTACCTTGATTAGCGTGTACAGAGTAAATCGAAAATAGTAGATATGTACATTCGCTTATATGTGGAAAACATTCAATCGCGATTATGGGGCGAAACAAAATAGCCGGTCAACGTAGCAGACAGACAACGGTGTTATCATCGACAAAGCACATTCTGAAGATTATTGCTAATGACAGGAAATGAGAAGATCGTTTCGGATAGAACGGAGTCGATGGGGATACGTTCACGTCAACCGAACACGGTTACCGTCATCCCTTCCACTTGAACATCGATTCGATCCAAACCGGCGCATTGTAGATAGAGAGGAATCAAGGAAAATTAAAAAACAAAAGACTAGAACTGACATATAATGCATCGTGGGTAAATTAATATTCTTATTCTGTAACTATGTAGCAGGTTTTATATTATAAATTGAATAAAACGTGCTTAGGATTCGCTGCTCCGAAATCGCCAGACCGGATTCGCCTGATCCGAAGTTGTTAGCCTTTTGGTAGGTTCTTTCGTGGTGTTTTTTCTATTAGGTTAGGTCAGTTATTTTGAAAAGCTAATCAGTATTTTGGGCAATTTTTTCCCGTGTAAATGCCTTTGCTGTTTCCCTATGTAATACACTGTCACACATTATCTCTAAATGAACGCCCGATTTTTTTTTCTATAGTTTTTCTCTCATCAATTGACGTTAAGCAGTGTGAGCCAACCGAAGCAATCCATCTGACTCTACTTCAGTCGATTTAAATCATTTCAGCGAAATACTAATATTTCGAAAATAAAGTTTTGCGTTTTTCCTTCTGCTCGCCGGCCGGTCAGCTTTCTAGAATCCAATGATCTTTTTAATGGAAAAAAAAATAGCTAGCTCCCAAATATGGCTAGACAGTGTTTTATTTGGAAAGTCGAAGAAAATTCGAATCGATATCCATAGATAATAGTGAAATTACTGCATGAGAGCCTTCAGAGTTTTGTTGCTAAGATATAGATGAGTTGAAATTGTTGGCCTGATCTCATTGGAAGTACAATCTATCAATAAACTCAAATTAGGTAAGTCAAACCGTTTGATTTTGTCTATCAAGCCTGTCAGACGGTCTTTATTTATTTGCCATTTTTTTTTATCAATTAGAAACCTCAAAGGGACAGGAGTGGCTGGTTCAGATCGTACCGTCGCCATGAAAATATAAAGTGCCAAATATAAAGGACCAAGCTATAAGTAAAGGCCAAATTTTCAATAAGGTGCCTATTTCGTAGCTGGCCTGATGACGTCCAAAGTCAATCCTATGCGACCTGCATTTAATAACCTTTAGTCCAGACAGATAGCCGCCTATCTGAGTCGAGAGAAATCTGGATTTCTATTCAGGATCCCTAGCCTGGCCACTAACACTATCCAGCAACGAAAAATTCATGTAGGACAAAATCATTTTTATGGCCATATGGTCAAACAGTATTGTTGGTAGCTATCCACCATACCACTGTATAATGCAGATCGCTTGTCACATACCTCAGGCATATTATTCAGTTGATCGTTTCGAGTGCCGAGAACTAGTCTATACTTGCAATATTACAGCTGATAGGAGAGAACTGCTGTTAACGGATCTCGCACTCGGCAAAATAGCTGGTAAGCTCTGCAGCTAGTGGTAAAGACAACCAGTTCAGAGACAACCCGTGTCGGACGAAGAGGTCACAGTTACTTCCTAAAAATAACACTAAGGTGACAGTTCAGGAGAAATGATACCTGTTTATAATTAATGACGTAATTATAATTAATATAATGCGTATTCTTGATTCGAGTCCTTTATTCTTAGCTGGTATAGAAATACAGGTAAAGGCACGACGTTAGATGCTTGAACATGTTATGCCTTGTTCTCTGAATTTTGGTGGGTAGCAGAACTGCAAACTTCTAAATATTCCCTCTATTTCAACAAATTCTGGTTCAACCGAAACCCCGCATTTTGTTTTCGGTAAACACCGTCAATTATATGTTTTGTACAGATGCGCAACTTATCAGTGTGATGAAAAACTCATCAGCCTCAGGTGCTAGCCAGTGGGTTACTGCTTTATAAAAAAGATTCCATTGCGAAGGTCTTATATTCAATAGTCTAATTTTGCTTCAATTATAACACACAGGCCTGCGTTGTTGTTCTTTATATTACTATTAACTAACACAACTTTATAAGTATCATAATTGTGCTCGTAAGTTGCTACATACCTTGATGTTCTTCCTAAAATTCTATGGCTTTCCTTCAAAGACAATATTGTACTCAGTTTAGCTGGCCAGCTTTCCGGTGCCATGCGTATGTCTGTCTATTCGTAAATTATGGGAACATCTTATTTTGTCTATCTATAAATCGAATTCACTGTCCTGCAGATCACCTTCTATGAGCATTGACAACTGGGTCCGTGGCTCTCCGTCTGCCTATAGAGGCTTTGCCACTGCATTGTAAAGGGACCACCTATTTTTGCGGGCTTCTCTCCTTGAGCAATACCTTCCTGGGAATTCTTTTCCTACTTTTCAATGATACAACCAGCCGTCCGCGCCAGGATGGGACGTCGTTGACATGATAGCTCAAAATAGATCTAAAAAAAGATAGTCCGGAAGTCCGACAACTCGCAATGGCGGCGATAAAATCAGACTAGAGGCAGCCTTTTCGTTGTTCAAATTATATTTCACGGTCATATTAGCGAATTGTTTCAACTGACTTTTGTCAGTGTTGTTTCAATGAAGGCTGACTGAAAAACATAACGAAGAAACGAACTTATGGCTTCACTCAAATTCATAAGCCCAGAATAGCCTCTATCCAGAACAGGTCGTAGTGTTCTCAATGTACGTAACTCTTACGATTTGGTCAAATAGACATCGGTTCAGTTAATACGACTAAAGTTGTGAAAACTTCTTTTTCCCCTTTTTCCACGACGTCTGAATCGGCCGGTAGAGGTTCTGTGAGGTTGAAATTATAGCAACACTGCAGCCCCTGGGAAGACTTCGTTAAGGTGACTTTGGTCGCGCGGGCGACGGTAAGCGGAACAATGAAGGACAATGATGTATATTATTTATCAGCTTAACGCTATCAAAAGAAACGTATCGACAGTCTCGTGTTTCACGTAGATCTCTTTGTAATAATATTGATGTCTTCGAAGCTTATTTAAATACACCTGAAATAGGAAGCTTAACTGCTTGTCTCATAGCGGTAAATTCAGTGCGATTCGAGACCAGTCTCCTATATTCTGTTACATAGCAGGACGGTAAAATCAAGCATCTCGACAATATATGGCAACACAAACAGGTTTTGTATTAAACGCAGCTTGCGCCTCGTTTGACTTCTTTGTTAGTTAACATAACGTAACATAACATAAAAAATCATATAGCCGTGTAAAGTTGTAAAGTGGGAGAAAACATGGAAGAAGATCGTTTTTCCTACTCAAGACTGTAGAGGACCTCTCAGGTTGGTCTAAATAGTCATAGTTATTCTATCTCTTCTGCCAACAGTCTGTGTCTAGACGCTGTGTGATGCTCATAGCAAGGAGAAGATATGGGATCAGCGATTCAGCTTATTTGAGGTTATGATAGATTTGCAGAAATGGAAATTGGTGCTAACTTGTTTTTCATTTTTGCTGTCCCTAAAAGTAAAGCATCTTTAGCCCTGTTTCAGCGATAAGGATGTAGGCGAATTCAGCAATTCAAACAATTCCATATATTATCTTGCCGAAAAAGTATTAACCTCTTTCTTCCCAATAGCTAGCTACTAATAGCAAGTAACATGGGTCGCGGCGGACTGCTGTTGCTGTCATTTGAAAACCTATATCCGATGGTCGCAGATTTGCTGACGTTACTGGAACGCTTTTTCTCAGATTGAAGGAAAAAAAAGATACATTTCTGCAAATATATATTTTACGTTGTATCTTTGTTACACACGTTTCCATAAACAATTACATTGTTTATGATCAGGATGCGTTGTCAGAACAAACGGCTCAAGGAAGCTTCTGCAACTCTTGTTCGAAGGTAGGTGATGTTATGTGTTTGGTTGGATTGAGAAGAAATCATGCATTAGTAGGAGCTGTCGCCTGATTCGTGTTTGTACTATAAATCAATAAGATGACTACAACAAGCCGCCAAAACAAAAATCGATCAAAACCAGTGAACAAAAAAGACGTTGCCTTCCACCATGACAACGCCAGACCGCATATACCTTTAGCCACCCGGAAAGATTTGATGCACAATGGATGGGAAATTTTTAGGCGTCCGTCGTATAGTCCGGACCTTGCGCCAATAAGCCGTTTCGGTCCCTATAGAACTCTCTTATTGTTGTGAATTTAATTTCAGTCAAAATTTAGGATCACTTGTGACAGCTTTTTACCCACAAGCTACAAAAATCAGACGGTGATGAGATTATAGTACGGCAGAAAGTCATACCTATTTAGTGACATCATTTTACTATATGAACATATATCGTCCGATTTTGGCCTTGAAAAAATCAATATTTTTTCTCGCAGCCCAATATATACATTATATGTGTTTTGCGCATTAATTTGCTTATAATTTCTGTTTTGCACAGGGTTTAGTATACATAATCTGTATATGATTCGCAGGCATGTTTTTGTTTTTCTATTTCTTCTATTTGAAGACTTACTTGATTGTTTCATTGAATTATGCATATGTGTATAACTTAGCAACACAATCAAAAAATGTCAGTTTTTCTAAATAGTACAATTTAGGCATGCAGGGCCCTCAAATAGGAAAGGACAACTACTGATTAAAATCTCAATTAAGTGCGTATATGTCAGTTGTGCTTTCCGTACAACTACAGCATCTACAGGGGCGCGTACGCGTGCAGTTATTTAGTACACGATATTAAAAAAGGGCGATAAAGGATCACTGTACTTCGACAATTGAAAAAATAGAGAAATCTGGGTGATTGTTTTTTTTTCACTGTTCTTCTATTAAATTAATACTGCTGTATAAAATAGATTCATGCAGCTCCACAAAACATTTCTTTAACAGCTTATATATAGGTCACTCGACCAGTGTGAAACTGTGAATCCGAGCTAACAGTCTTTTGGATCGAGCGGTAATCGTACGGGCTAAGGCCTTTGGTTTGGCCTGCATTTTAGATCAGGCGAGCCTAGATAGTAAATCAGCGAACGATCGAATTGTTTATGGTTGTATAAGGTCATCGCCGCCAAAAGTCGGTGTATCGTAATAAAAACTTGAGTTATTTTGGCAAGGGTGGGCAATATCATTGTTGGCGAATAGTATCATTGACAGATTGAGCGCGTATTACATGAGCGCGTTAATGTAAATGTGAAGATGTATAGGCATCAAGAGCGCTGGTCTTCTCAGTTCAGATGATGTCGCTGGATAGCTGGATCGCATTCCCTATAAAGTATATACATGATTTATGTTAATAAGGAGAAGTGATTGCTTTGCGATCGCAGTACGTTCATGATTTAGACTATGGCCAAGTACCACGGAGACATCCCTAATGTACTAGAAATAGGGCTAGCAGAATACGTGAGTAGGTATTTTTGGATATTTTGATATGTTTTAATGTCGTTTTTAATCGTAAATCTTTCGCATTAACCTATAAGAGGTTTTTTCTGATTTTTACGAAGGAGCGTGGCCATTGTTAGCCGGGCAAATTATTCATCCTAAATCACTAACGGGGTTCATGAGAGGCTTCAAACACGACTGTTTTAGATAGCACCCACGTACAGGTCGTGTACTAAGAGCGCGACGTTTTCGCAGCTCAATTACTGTCTAGTTTTGTGGCCAACGAAGCAGGCCTCTTTGCACCCACTAGTTACTGGCAAGCCTATTATTTTACAGCGGGAATTCCGATTTAAGAAAGACCTAGATTTAGCTGATCAAAGGACTGAGTTAATTTTGATTGGATGCAGCACAAACGTGCTTACGGTAGGGAGAAACCTCACATTTAATTGGGCAGAGGAGTCTTTCCAGGAAAAATAAAATGAGGATAAGATAAATAACCGAATTTTTATAAATTTTTTTAATAAATCTTATAGGCCTAAGAAGACAGAAATGCTGTTTATTTATACAACCATACTTTCAGCATAGTTGGCAGGTGGCAAATACCACCCACATAAGCGAACATGGTAAATATTTAACTTTGACAATTAACACGGATAGTCGGATGAAGTTGGGCATCAAATGTTATGGTAATGGTGATCTTCAGGTAGGCCAACGAATCATATTTTAGTTGTAACGTCTAGCTATTTTATACAATTTTGAAGACGATAATGGCGGGGCCGTGCGTGAATAGCATCTGGCTAATGAGCGCATTGGCGCGTAGACCATGTACTTTTTAGCTTACCATTACGAAGTGTCTTAGAACGTTGTTGAAAAACAAAAGTTTATTTCAATTCAATTAGAGTTTTTTTCTTTTCGACTTATATTAAAAACAGGATCACAGATTGAAAATTGAAAAAATGAAAACGTGTCGTCAGGCGAGCTGATCGAGACGATCCTGATACCTGATCTGTTATAGCAACTTACCAGAAAGCAATACAAGCTACCTATAACGTCTTCTTTATACGCAAAAGTTTTCTATGTACCTTGACGCCAGCATCCGCTAATTGCATTTGGTAGATCCATTGATTAGGGACGCGACATCCTTCTCAGATATTTATAGTGGCCTCTGATCTGAAACGTGCTCTCCTTATTTAAAAGCGTCTTGCAAAGACGTACTCAGCACTCAAGTGTTCCGCTAGAGAACAGCCACGAGAGGGAAATCCCCCGGCTATAAATGCACAAGAAATAAACGACAGTCAATAATCAATAGTCATTTACCATCTTGATCGTCATCATCAAATCATATAATCATCATTATTAGTTTGCCTTTCCTAAAACCTGGCCCCTAGACACGTGCATGTGTGTTGTTTGTTCTTAGCTGTTTTCTCTGTCGATCTGCAAAGCTTACCTTAAGAACATATTTATTCATAACTGCGACCACTGTCATAGGTGCCCTTCGATGGCCTCGAACAGTTAAATCTTGGTACTGCGATCGATAGACGCAGAATACCTTCTATTCTGGGAAAGAGATGAAACGGTTATCGACGACAGATCGTCTGTTCGCTCGTCTATCTCTTTTCTCGGTTTTCCAATCTTCCACGGAGAACTGATGGATCTCTGGCTATAAATAAAATTAGTCTGCTAGTTCTTACCGCGTGTTCGCTCTGAGCACCCTGCTGCCGTGCCCGCGACGGATGAATAAGCCACGACTGCTACCGATCGCTTGCCTGGACGTCCTTTGCCCTGCCCAGTCCAGTTGAACAGTACCGTTTTCTATAGTGTGGTACAGAAGACAGCGTTTTGTCCTAACTTTAGCAGTAGTGGTTGTACTCTTTCTGGATGAGAAATGATGAGAAAAGATTGATCGCCACGTAATGCGGCGATGAGTTCATGGTCACGTCTTACAAGCAACGACTCACAGGTACCGTTGAATGTACGTTGGCGTAACGCCAACAACGGTTGGGGTGGCGATATTAGGTTTCAGGGATGCTGTTTGCTTGTCTGTTAGGCACGAAAAGAAAAGAAGGTGGCCTTGGCAAGGAAAGGGAAGAAAGGTTTAAATGCCATTCCCACCGTGTCGTGATCGCTACCACTGTGCCGCTCCTTGTGCGTCCGCGATACCCTCTACGTTTTTCAGCGCCCCTTGAGACTTCCTATCTCCTTAAATAAGGCCACTTACAATATCTCGCAAATGGCTGAGCTGATCCGAAAGCCGATAATCCCTCCGAGCTAACCTCGCCGGCTAGGCTTGGGTTGGTATGTCTGGCGATGTTTCTTTACCATCGAAGTAAGAAAGGAACGGGGGCTGCAGGTTCAATAGACAGTTCCTTTGTAGGCGAGGACCGACCCCAACCGTAGACCTGACAAGGACTGATGGTGGCGTTTTCATCAACCACCCTTCGTTTTACAGGTGGTTGCGACAATGATAACGGCGGAAACGATGAGCCGAATAAAATATATACATCTTTCTATGCATTTTCTACAGCTGGGATATAGCTGATCAACTATAATGAGTGGTGCGTAAGGAAATGGACGTCAGTGGTGGGATACGATTTAAGAGGAGAATGCTCCGCTGGCCAGAGCTTATGCATATAAGTGAAGACAGGATTTCTCCGCTGAGTAGTGTGAGATACGCGTTGCACATGGGTGCATTCAAACGAATATCTGGTAATGAAATCGCGTTAATTCGGCATTGGTCAATTGATCTCTGGTAAAATAGCTGCCGTCAGAATACATAAACCACGTGCGTGTTTCCATGAAAACTTTTCTTTAGTCAGATCTGAGAAGAGACGCATACCACTAACAACGACACTAATGTACTGTGGCTTTAGGATGTGTGTAATAAGGCTTTAGGATTTTGGAGACATAAAGTAGCTTTTACAGTTATCATCCCTCACTCACTCATCGAAAAGCTCAGAATAGAGCTATTTTTGGGGGACCTATCATTCACCATAGACCGTACACCAAAACTAAGTACATTTATTTTATTCTAATCTTTTTCGCTGATTCACCGCAGTTAAATCGGAACTGGTCCTAACTTTGCAAGCGTTAGTCACTTTCAAACATTATGATTTCGAGGTTGTAATATCTTTAAGTTCTCCTAGAGGCAGCAGTAAACCCATTGCCTATTGGGGTAAAAGATGATTTAAACGCTTTTTTGCATCTGTTCTGATTTTTAGATTCATTAGATGTTGGCTATTTATGGAGCAGACCTTTTTTGAGTAACGTGGCTACCAAGAACATGTGATCAAGAAACTTGTAACACTAACTTCAAAAATACCACAAATAAAATCGGCTGCGTTGCGATTACCGTTTGACAATTGTTCCCATACGATTTTTTATATCGCTAAATGTACGCTCATAATAATCGTACAGAAGCCAAAATATGTAAAAAAAAAAATCTGTTCTCGTTATTTTAGTAAATCATTACGTACGAACCTAACGATTGTTACTATTTAAAGAAAACAAAAAGCTCTCCTTTTTCTGCTTTCCCGTATCCTCTTTTTCAGCGTATATTGTACGATGACAAAATGTGCTATGAAAATATTTGTATTTCTTTGCGAGTTTGAAGTTAGGCCGTGTACTTCATGTAAGAGGCGTTGTCGAAACAACGCTGAAGACACGCAATCTCTGAGGCAAAGATAAGTTAACCCATTGATTGGCAAGCTTTTCTTCTAATGGGTAATATTAGTTTGTCACCCACGTGCGACTGCATCGAGTCGCAATGGTTTGGCATGTCATAGGTCCTGAGCAACATGGCTTGAGGCATGCATCCGCAATTGCTTGGAATCAGCTACCGCTTATCGCTTTCAACAACTCAGTTGCTTCCAGATCTCCAGCAGTTGGTACGAGTCTGTATAGCCTCAGTGAAGTGCGATTATAACACTCAAAAATTTCCGGGTCGTGCAGGTCTGTCCTTGCAGCTGTTTTGGTTAGAAATATTACCTTGTACTTTTTCCTTGGTCAGAACGCAGCCTTAACAAGCAATTGGTATAGGCCAATGGGACTAAAATGACATTATTAAGTATGATGAGTGTTAGTCACCCTAAGTGCACTAGTATTCCAAACAGTCACCCATTGCCACCCACATCATTGCCAGTTAGCAGAATTGCTTAATAAGTCGACTAACAATAAGGCTCGAATCTCGTAACCCAGGCGCACTATAGGCACGATGTTCGTCCAATGCTGTTTGCTTACATTAGGATGTGGTTAATGCTTAGCGCAGGACCGGTGACCCTCAATAGAGAATATGCCAGAAAAGGGACAGAGCCTGCTTTGTCGACCATTTCGATTGGCGTACAAGTACCACATGGTGGATCCCCTTAGAGGGAATTTGGGCATGACTATCGCAGTTACTACGGGGACAATCCATGAAGAATGGCACCAAGCGACATACACATTCCTACGCCTTTGTATAGGAATCCATTAACGCAGGCCGCCCCAGAGAGTAAAAATCGGGTAGACCCATAGCGCGTTAGCCGTTCTCCTATTTCCAATATTTGCTACGAGCGAACCTTATAGCACCCGGATTTAATAAAGCCCAACGCCTGTACCCTCACGTGTCCGGATTACATTCGTGGTCGGCTTTATACTTTGGGCAGAGCGCAAATGCCAGCCTATGGCTGCAGCAAGAAGGCTGACGGGTGACCAGATCAAGAGGTTCGAGTGGTAAGCAATCTCAGCTGCCTCAATTAGCAAGTTGAACGATTGAAGCGAACGAGGAGCCATAGGAGGAGAGCTCCAGTGACTGATTCTGGGCGAAATGGTACTGCACTAAGCACGCTGTCAATGATGACGTGGTAGAATGGGTGGTAGGGCCGTAGGTACACTCGAGCTTAGTTAGGTCAAGCCATTAGGCGCTTAAGTAGAGGGCGCAGCATGGCCACGCTTAGCATTAGAGTGCCAGGGACGCGACTGGGGGCCTTTCCAAAGAAAAAATCGACGAAAATTGTTAACAGCACTTATAGGTAACGCCAGTCAGTCGGCTAGTCATATGTATATACACCGAAGTATGCTTAGAGAGAAAGCACTTTATAATTGGACTAAAAAGCAACGTTTTCCTAATTGGAAGCCTATTCTTGCTTCATGTCAGCTGCTACGCACAAAATGCGAGTAAAGGCTTAAAGCACATGTCTTTACCATATTTCTCTTAATGTACAGATTATTCGATGTACCATAGGAAAAGCAGTCAATGTTTGTTGCCTTAGAATTGACTGCTCAGCGAGAGACATGACTGGCTCTTACATTGACAATGAATGTCGTAAACGATGGTAAAAGGAGATCACTTTAAGCATCTGCATCTAACTGCGTAAACTGTTTTGCTGGCACAAGCATCGAGAAAGTTTTTTCGAATATTTTTTTTTCTTCCTGGTTCATTATTTTTTTAGCCAATTAACTGCTTACCTTGTTACCTTAAAGATCGAGCAGCAGGTAAGGATAGTATAATCGGATCCGTGAACTTGAGCTCTACGGAATATCATTCTTTCCACGTCGTTAAGTTTAGGTGAATCGTTATGGTAAATTTACACTTGCGAAAAAAAATAGGTCCCCTGACCTGCAACATCGACCTGTGGCATAGCCAAAAATCATTACCAAAGAATCACAGCAAGCAGATGACCAGCGTCGGGTGTGACGCATTCGTAGGGTCATGTTGTCCCTACCTTTTTCCGTAGCGTCCCGAAGTATTCTGATGAATCAAATATCCTACGCAGTCTATGGAGGAAAGACCAGGCGTGCGTACGCATATTTTTCATTGCTACGGCACTAATAATCCACCTTGATATAATTTTCTACCTACACCAATACTGCAACGTACAAAGTGTATCTGTGTCGAAATTAACTGCTTGTCTTTTGTAGGAATAACATTATCACATCATCGTATAGTAAACTTGAGTAGCTACTCTATAGATTTGAGTGCTCGTAGGAAATATATACAAGTACGACCCATATATATATATATATATATATGTATATATATAGAGAATAATCCGTCTGTGCGTAAGTAGAGAACGCCATATAGCAAGGATGCCCCCATAACGCGATTATTCCGTGTCCCGCTGTCAACAGGGCGGCGTAGCAGATGCATCGCACAAACATGAAACATTACGCATAATTAATTGATGAGAAAAATCTCACATATGCTTATGATGGAACGAGTGATATAAGCCAGATTTGCTATGAAGGTTCATCGGCTGGGACGATCCTATCACTTCCCTTTATCGACGCTAGCAATTGACTCTTGCTAATGCATCACTAACGTTGCCTTCAATCCCAAGCAATGAAAACGAACACAGCTGGGTTTTATTCAGCGCATGGTCGGCCTCTTCCGATCTCTCGCGTCTCTACAACTCCGTCTCTGCGTACAGCCTGTAGTAGGTTTACTAATGCCAACTGACCAACGTGCGCCACGTCATGCAATCCTATTCATGTCGTACACACTATTTGGCTCTTGACTTCTCGCACTTCTAATTACCCTCACATTATGTATACAACCACTGCCTGTTTGGTGCTGGCATCTTTCGCCTGTTTCCTTTTCAAACCCGTTTGTTGACGATGACTGTTTCTCTGGGTGTTCTGGGCTTCTCACTGGCCGCTTTTTCAACAGTAGAAGCGTCACCATTAACAGCAACGTCTATGTAAATGATGGTATCTGCCTCCCGGCCGCGCCATTTTTGGCAAGCGTGTTGTGCATGCACATACACACGTGCTTGATCGGATTTCCTAAGTATGTATGACAAAGTCGTAGGCAGCAGCCTAGCCTATTTTCATTAGTAACGTCGGGTTGTGTCGATTAGTGCTCTCGATGACCTGTAACGTTGTGATGCTCACCGTTGCCATACTGTTTGTACTGCTCTCCTCGTGTCTACGTATGCATTTTGTCTCTGTTTGTTTATTGTCGCCGGAACGACAGAAAACGCGAGAAAGGTTCTGCGTCTGCCACGTCGGCTGCTTTTCCATTTATACCTCTTGCTGCTGCTGCTGCTATAGGACCGTAGGTAACAGAGGCCGACGATTCATTATCAAGCGAACGGACAATGAGTACTTCCGTTGTAGTTTCGCTAGTTCGCCCCTGAATCTTCGTTTGTTTGCAAGAACATAGCAGCGTCCAGACTGTTACTTCTATGCTTAAAAAAACGAAAAAGAGGGTCCGGGAGATACAGAAAAAACCGCCGCTACACGACCGGCTACGTAATTAGACTACGAAGCAAGTTCCACGACAGAAAAAACTTATGCAATAGTTGTTCATCTTTGCAGTTCGATTGTAGGGGAACGTGCTTCGTAATTTTAGATTTGGAATCTTATTAGTACGTGGAATCTAACAAACACTGCAAGAAGTCTTGTTCTGTGACGGCCCTTTTTGATTGATGCCCAGTGCAATTGCCCTAAGGTCTAAATTTTATTTTTTTCTGGGGCGATCGCCAGCTAAAAATTAATTTTGTACCAGACACATGACAATAGTATTAGGAAATCTAGCTTTAAAGAGGTGATCAATACTCAGAAAATGTGTTTACAAATATGCAAAAGGTGGGAGTTCATAGTTCCTCTATTTGAAACATCGTTACGTTTTGATTCTGCTGAAATAACACGGAGTGTTTGTTTATATAGATAAGCCTTATCCAGACAGCGAAACTGTCCAGCGAAACAACAGAAGTGTACGACCTGATAGAAAAAAATAAAAAGGAAAAGTTCACCTTTAGTAGTTATAAAAGCATTAGACGAGCACACTACAGACCAGTTAGTCGGCAGAAATCGTATAGACGATAAATGAACAACGGTGTAAAATGCTGAGCGGAAAGTGCCCCTGTGGCCAAGAGGTTTGCCCTGAATAACATGCCAACCGCGCCAACGAAAGGGTTGGCGAGAGCAACAGCGCAGCTGGAGTAGCAAGCCTTGGCAAGTTAAACTCTCTTGGTTCTGCTTTCCACAGAGTTGTCGTCTCAGCGTATGTACGGTGCTTTCCTAAGTACAATATCGGCAGTCTTCCCTTAGCGACTGCTGCTTAATAGCTGGGCCAAAGCACCCGTAAGCTGAAGCACAGCTTTTCTGCCGCAACGGCTTTCGCAGTTGCAAAACTGTTGTGTCACTGTTGTTAGGTTTGACGCCTACGCCATCTACTCGCCCATTCTGTGCTGTTGATCGATGCGGCGCCCGTACAAACATGGGACGATGGACAGGTGAATGGGATCCACCACCTAAAAAAAGAGACAGGCCAAACTAGGACTAGGACCAGCTAGATAGGCAGACGACACTATCCCTCAAGGGTGAACAACATCGAGATGAAAGAGAAAAGGGAAAATATGGACTGAACGGAAAACAATGCAACGAGAGTGGGACCTATTTTCTATACCGTCGCACCCTATCGATTTGCTATGAGATGGCACGATATAGTAGTCCTATATTTTGCTGTTCTCTGTTTACACTGATGGCTTTAGTTCGGGTTTGCGTTTGTCTGAGACACAATATAATAGGCACAACATTAGGAGTCCATGGTGATTGATAATCATTTTTAAATTGTCCATCTGAGTATCTCAAAAATTAGCAGACGAAAATACATATAAAGGGTTTCCCTGCAAACGTGCCTAAATCGCATTGATTGCCAATCCTGAACTCCTCTCTCTTTACTCGTTCTTTCTCTGTCTCAAACGCTTGTTTTAATATAAAAAGACGGACAAATCTACAGAGTGAACAAATAGAGAAATATGTTGTACATTAGGGCAACCTTTGTCGGCTGTAATTTTCGATGGCTGTCCGTGATACATTAATTATTTTTCATGAATACCCCATAGCATTCGAGCTGCCAGGGACCATGGATTGTACCGGCGTCTGTACCGTTGCATTAATCCATGGCGCATTGTAAGTCTCTACGTTCGTCTGTGCTAACAATGTATACTTCATGTCGCGACGTTGCCCCCTACTTCGTTTCTGCTTGTAATCTTGATATATGGTTAAATAAACATTATAAATACCAGCCCTCATGTAACATTGGCTCTACGAAAACTACTCGATGGTAACGAATCTGTTACAAAAGAAAACGTTACTGGTCTTTCTCGTATGTACTCATCACCCGAGTCTCTTCTACGTATTTGTTCTCATTAACGAGTCATTCATTATCATATAGTATTATCAAAATGACAGTTTTTTTTTTATGCTGGCCTATCTGCTATGCTGTCCGCTTGGCTTTTATTAGTTTAGAAACACTTATTAGCTAGTATGTACTAGCTCACCCTATTCCGTACGCATTGTTTCGTATAATGGTGAATTTCTGTAAGGCTATTCTCCCGGGATATATACGCTGCCTGCCAGGCTTAGACTTACAGCCTTGTGTGCAAAAAACGTTGCCTTTTGAGCTTTATGACCACATGGGGCTGCAGGTAACTGGTGAGGCTGGCAGGAGAACAAAGAAAGAATGCGCCGCACTGAAGCAGCCTGAAGCTGAAGGCCTCATCTGGTTTACGTGGTATGTTTCTTCTTATGCTTACCATAGATTAACGAAGTAAAGGACATTCGCCGCCGCGTTGAACCTGTTCACAGAATCTTTTCAGGAACCTCTGGGTGGGCGGTTCCGATGGTGACGGCAATCATGTCGGTAGAACGACCAGCAATACTCCACCCCTTGAGCCGCTTCGGGGCCGCGTCTAAAGGGAATTGCCGTTCCACGCCGGTTCTTGTCTGGGGCGCACATGACAAACAATGAATCATGTCGCCTGTCTGCCTCCGGCATAGTTTGGCCTCATTTAGGATAATCCGTTCCGACTGTATAAGGATCGCGTCTGCGTCATCGTTACTGCCATGTCGACTGCGTGACAAAGCTTGACGTTGGTACCGTACGCAAGGCACAATTAAATAAAATTACCGCTTTAGCGTAAAACTCGCGCACGTATATACACATACGCACGTACGTCCTCAACGGAACGACATAAAAGCATCAAAGTCGAGCTATGCAGGCAGAGCTCAAGCTAACGAAAGCGAAGTGAAGACAACATAGAAATGCGGCCAACGCCAACGTGGCGGGGGCAACGATGAATAACGAAAACCAACGCATAGGCTTGAGCTCTTTTGGTTTGGCAGGATCTTCGCTAAAACAGCAGGCTCCCCTCAGTACGCCCATTCAGCCTGTTCGCTGTTAGAAACGGAGTAGCGAAGCAAGCAAAAAATGTCCTTCGTCTCCCACGTACTTTACCTTGATGTATGGTTACATAACGCTAGCCACCAGCGCTTCGTAATTTGCCTGCTGGCTAGTAGCGTGACGGTTCAATGGCTTTGCGAGCTACGGTACTACCTCGCTGCCACTGCCGTCGGGTGGATAATACCTCGACTTGATTTCTCTTGAATATCTGTATACCTACCGTATGTAGTAAGTGGCTGGACATCGCTGTTTCGAGACAGTTGCACGTGCCCTCCATTCATACCCCTGTAAACTCTACCCTGAATCCTCATTGCCAGGCTCTTCCTTCTTGTTAGATATAGTGTGCCCTTGAATACATGCTTATCATTGAAAGCCAGGAAGGGAACACGAGGATCGACCGTGACAGCAAGTCATGGCGATGAAAGCAGGATCTCTGATTTGTGGAGATAATTAGCTCTAATACACCGGTTGCCCATAATCGAAGCTGAAGTGATCAATGATTTACAACACTGCGACGATTCCTGATACTGTATACAAATATGAAACAGAATAGCGAAGATGTGTTAATTGGCCATAACACGCGAGACTGGTGGCCAGAGCGTCTGAACAATCGGTGAAGATTTACTACTTAAGGAACGTGACGACGATAATCTTTCGTGGCAGCGATCCATCTTTATTGCCACGTAATGACAATTGAGTTGCCATGGTCTTTATCTCTGTATAGATTGTAGGAGTGTAACATGGACAGCGTAAAATAGTTTTTACCAAACAGCAACAAAATCATTTCGCAATTTGTAATAGGGGCGACCTCGTTCTGTAATAGTTCATAGCAAGGTCCGCGCGTACAACACATATAGAGGCACCGAAACAAAGTGAGCATTCTGTGAGGAGGTACCATTATATATGTTTTCTACGCGGCACATACGTAAGCGATTGCCTTTTCATCAGTCTGCTATCCCTAGGAGTCTGTATCGCACGCGAAAAGTGAAGGCGTAGAGAGGGGAGACCCACCATCTACCACCGAACTATTAACCAGATATAAGTTGACAAAATTTTTCGGCTTCCGCACGCTTGAACCTCCGCTGTGCGTCAACTGACTGTTTTTTTTAAATAACTCTCAAATTTGTTCCAGTATGTTTTTATCGAATTTCCTACCGAATGAATATCAAAAGGAATAAAGGATTATACGTTGGTACCCGGAGAACTGCCTGCTCTCTGTGTTCCTTGAATCATAATTTATACCCTGTTCTGCCAGGAACTGTTCGATTAGATCAGTTCCTCGATGTCGTCATTGCTTTAAACCTAAACAATACCTCGTCCTTCATAATACGCCTAAACAGACAGATCAATTATTCCATTAGAAACAAACCTATCCAAAAAATCATTCGAACCGTGGTATATCAGGGTGTTCCATGGATGATATACGCATGTGAAAACGCAAAAAAAGAATTAAAATTGCGTCGCAAATTGAATACGCGGCAAGACCATTCTACATTAGGGATCAAACGGACTTACCGACTTTATTAAATAATTAGTAAATAAATTAATCACGAAATATAATTATTTTAAGTATTATTTTAGCTTTGCAGAAAAGGAGTGCGTATGAAGCTGAACGGATTGCATAACGAAGTTTTTTAAGTTACTGCTAAAGGATCTTTCTTAACTGTTGTTCAAGTGCTATGTTGTATTACCCTACACTGAAGAATAGAGATGTTAAACAGAAACATCAACTAAGCGGTACCAAACACATTGTAAGCACGCCGTGCTTACAATGGCTTTGAGTTACGGAAGCCATGCTCGAAATCAGGGAGGTCTTCCTTGTAAGTGGGAAGGTCGTGTTTTAGTTCTTAAAGGAAACTTTTATCGAGCTTATTTGGTAATGCACGCAGTTTCGCGCGTCCCTTGAATCGTTTATCGCACCCCCTATACACAAAGACGCCTTAGCTTTAGCCTTCCAAAGAGGACAACGTTTATTCTCTTGCAAACCGCAGTGTCATAACGGTTCTTATCACACTTGTTACCCTTGTTACCGAGAATAGTATAAAGCATCAATTTCTGCGTTCGGCACAAGTCTCGGCGTGTGTTTATATAGCTTAAACAAGTACGTCAACAACGCTATAATGTTAACAAGCTCCGCTATCATCTGAGTAATTCTACATTTCTTCAAACGGAAAGGAAAAATATCATTCGTATATGATTTGCCGTATAATAAGCTAGTATTTTTGTATGTCTTTCCGGTACTAGTGTATCGATATATAGACCTTTTTTAAACTTTTCATTTTTCTTTTTGAGTTTATGCATTAGGCCTTGACCGGACATTTTTGGCCTAAAAGGAACAGCCGTACGCAAAGTTCAGCACGATTGATGCTTGCGACACAAGATTATGGCCGATAACGGTGATCCAATGGACGGCTAGATTTTCGCCCAAAATTGCATCGTTCTCTTTTTTTACGAATTAGCTATGGGCGCGCAATTTTTCGTATAGATCGTTTTACATTTTTCCCGTTGCCATATGATTGGAACGCCGTTTTCCTATATACGCGAGCAGTGTCCTTCATACAGAAAAGTGTCACTGAGGTTGTTGCGGAATTGAGAGAAGTTGCCCTGCATTCGCCAGCATTGGGCCTTGGTTCGAGCCATTATATTTGGGAATGGGCCCAAATGGGGCAGTTCAGGCAATATAAGGCAGTGGCTTCAAATATAGATAGACATATCACAAACAACGAAAATAAGTATTGCATACACATTACATAGCTGTGTCGTGACTGCATGTATTTTGAGTGGGGTTGTAAATGCTTCCTAGTAAAAAAAAAAGTGCTATCATCATCATTAAAGGGTGGCTGAGAACGACACGCTGCCCGACTGCCGAATTCAAGTTTGAAATATTAAAGGCCAGGCATATCGCGTTGTAAAAGGTTAAACTTGTATGATATCATATTCAAAATAAGCGGATGTCGCCTAAACGACTTTTTAGTAAGCCCGATTTCGATTTTTGCAAACTTACACAATTAAGAGTCCTCTACTACGTCAAATAGCTAAGAACGTATTAAAGTATGTTTTTCTTCTTCACCTTATGTGTGTGTATGCGGCAGGTTTAGTAAAATGCTGTGTTTATGTTCGCTTTTGTAAATAGCTAATGATAATCATGTACAGTGTATGCGACGTTTTGTATGGCCGATCTATTATGGTTCTATAAACTATGTTACAGAATAGTGCATGGTTTACAAAAATAGGATTAGCTGCCCACAAGAAGGATCTGCAAAGTTGGCGTTTAGTAGATTGCAATCAAACATCGAAATCGCGTAGCGGTCACCACTAGAACCTGTAATGACCACAATGTGAAAGCTGTTTTTACTTATTTACATACACTGTACTTGACTAACCTGAATACATCTTAGGTCATTTTTCTTTGCCCCTTCTTAGCTGAGCGTTGTGACTTAAACAAGCATGGTCTAACTGCATCTCAGAAGGGATAACCAGTCCAGGCCACTAGCGATGTCTTTTTTACCAACTCGATTCGAAAACGGCTTAAAATTTGTTGTATAATAAAAATAGTCCTCGATGTCCTTCATTCTTCGTAATAGCAGCTGCGAGAACGACGAAGAGGCCAACTCTCCGGGGGCTTTTCGAACGAGTTGCGTGTGTGAGTGAGTGTGTGTGTGTGTGTGTTTAGATTTTACAGCCGATTTCAGTATGTTGGCTTACGGGGTATGACACGCCGACTAGGTCGCCGTGTTCTGATCTTAAATGGAGCGCTTTATTCGTGTTAGTGGACAAGTTCTGAACAACAGCCGCCGCCGCCGTCGTCGTCTGCTGCTTCTTCTTGAGGCTACATCACTTCGGCTAGTAATGACTAGTTTATATATATACATGATAGAAAGAAGAGAGTGTAAAAAAGGAAGAACATTTTTCTTATTTTTTATATGACAGCAATTAACGGAAGTTGTTGCCGGTACACCTGGATAAAAGATTTTTTTGCTACGCCTAGCCGATACAACCATTACACAATTGAATTTTGCACGTGACAGAAAAGGAATCGACCTCGATCCTTTACGTGACGTTTATCGCTGTTGATCGAACTCTGGCCGCGATCGGATAACAGCCGATCGTATATCGTTAACCGAATTAGTCGATATGTGGTAACACGCCATGCGTACATATGATAAACATCGTAGTGCTTGTCAAGTTCTGGACGCGTAGGAACATTCTATTTATATACAATAGTCAAGCTTTAGGTTCATGTGATTTGATTGAAAGAAATCGTTGGCCGCCTGATTTTCGTCAGCCTGAACGATCTAAGGTAAACTGTTTCTGCATCTTCGACTACCCATTTATCTGATGTCTCTTTTTGGCTCGATCCAATTCTACTTGCAGAAATTGCATGAGTCAGACTTTTTTGATTATTCGGTATATGAAGGATTCTGATTTTGTCAGGCGTGCACGTAGCCGTAACTGTGCTTTGACATTAAAAGTGTCGCAAATATAAAGGTGGGCGCTTTTTATGAAACATTATAGATCCATAAAAAGCATACACACTTTGGACTTTGGACATACAGGCTTTCTCGTATTGTAAATAAGTAGCCGATTTGTACGAATGATCCAAACTGTCTTCCTACTTAGCTATATGAAGTAGTTGACACTATCATTCTTTATCAGCTTTGCCCTGCTAAAACCATAGAGGTGTTCGTTAAGGCCAACCACTCTCGATTCCTTGATAGTGACAGATCAGTCGTTTTGCAAAGTTATTATCGCGGCAATATTTAATTTTTCAGGAAACTATCGAACTTCGTTCATCAATTCATAACCCGTAGACGGGCCCGCAACTCAGCCAGCTGTACGAGCTGCTTAAACGCACCCATCAAACAAAGGGGAAAAGATTTTTCAACAGGTACTTTCGAAAATGCTTGTCGACCATTTCCTTAAACTTAGGGATTTTTCTGGAGAAAGCGCCGAATAGTTTTTTCTTTTTGCTTTTTAATTCCGCTGTTAGTTAATTGAGAAAAGTATACATAAGTGTCTCTCAAGTTTCGATTATTAATTGCGACAGGATCACTATCCAGTATTCAATATAAGGTAAGTTTGAAATATAAATTCTTCAAATATTGCTTTCATTACTCGTTTCGGCTATGTTTGATAAAAAAAAATTTCTACTACACGTAATATTTAATTATGTGTAGAAGCATGAAACAAGAAGACGAAGTAAATTTATGACGAATAGTAATATTACTATCAAATTATCGTTAATTATTTTTGCTAGTTAGTTATCTCAACATAAAGGACGCAATGTCAATATGACTTCTCATTATACTTATCGGCTACTATAATCTCTGCCCTTGTATAGTCGTACTTCACGTAATATAATTTAGCGGGAACGCTACACTTACTTAATTCTATGAAGTGAATACATCCTATTTTTCCGGTCACGTACTGCGTAATTGTGCTATTTATAATGCACGTTTATGAAACCCTGGAATCTTGATTGCAAACGCTGTCGTCAGCGCGTTGAATGTTGAGCAATGTCAGAGCACGTGTTACTAAATCTCTAGATTCGGGTTTATGAACCCGAGCTTTTTCTGGTCGGGGAAGTGAAGCTAAAACGCGGGCCAGCCTAACGGGCCTTAATAATACCTAAATGGACAACGAAAGGGGCTCTCGTTAAAAGTTCAATTCAGTCATAAAAAATGACTTATTTTGACGCGAAACGAGACATCATTTTATGAAATCCTTACAATTTCTACCGCTATTACACGAGTGGGATTGTTCGATATAGACCTGTTTCTTTGACGACATTTTTACCGAAGCTGTTTTACCTACCATTAATAAGCGGATCCCGGCTTCGACAGTCTACAATAGATATATTAGATAGCAAAATACACCTGTATAGTATGTCTAATCGCCATTATGGAAAAGGACCATAACGAAAAGCAGCCACGTCTGATAGGCCGAATTTGAGCAGCAACGAAAACGAGCCAATTGAATTGATTTGATACTTCGTAAAAACACAGCCTGATCTTCATTTAACTCATTTCTATAAATATGTAGGCAGCCAGTTCATTTTTCTAGGGTAAAGTTGACATTTTTTCGTAGCATTACAAGCGGCGGGCGAAATTTACGACTCCAAAGGCTCAGTAGCGGTGCTAGGACACGAGCGAGCGAAAACAAAGGATGCAGTTAGATAACGCCTCTAGTTCCTGCTGCTGCTACATGTAGGTAAATCAAATAAAAAAAACTACGCTCTATAGCATAGTTTCCATCTGCCCGGAGGTTCTGGCTGATGTTCTTTGCACTCACCTAGGTCTTTGCTCAATAAGCTAGGCCCATAATAGGCTTACTCAGCGAGAGCAATATTTACGCTAAGCCAGCTCCAGCTGAGCCATGGGTACTAAGTTAATATGGCCAGCCAATGAATTATCCCAATGGCAGAATGGCTAACAGCCGTGCTCCAGGAGAACTGACAAGAAAGAGCTTGGCACAGCAGCGTTCTCTAGCAGACGTTATCTATTCCATTATATCAGACCGTTTCCAGATGTTGGCGCCGCAACGCTGGCTCTAGTTTCATTCCTGTCCGCTGCCCCGTCCTGTCTACTTTCAGATCCAAATGCTTGCTCTCAAAATTATCATTCGTGAGCACAAATTTGTTCCTCCACTGTCTCGAACTCCAGCGTGTCCATGTTGCTACATGACCATCGAATTACAAGAACAATAATGATAAAGGACACAGCGACAGCAATCGGGGGCGCAGACAAATGTCTGTCGACGGCGCACGTTATTATCTCTTTCTTCTTCTCCTTGCTCTGCAATCGTTCATCTTAGTTTTCATTATACGTATGGAAACACATGAACACATCGTAGAGCCGGCGCGTCCCTAGTGCTGATTTTTTGACTCCTTAACCCTAGATAGCTGAGACCAAGCCTAGTTACATTCTGACAAAATCAGACGCGCAAAAAATTTCGATACCTTATTAGTGCATGTACCTTTCAAGGTCCTATTGGCTTCGTTTTATACTGATCTTATCTGTTTCTTCCTTTTCCCTACCTTCTATGCTACTGTTCCCGTTACCGCTAAGCCGTTCTTTTTTTCAATGTGGTCTCGCCAAGATGCTCTCATCTTCATAGCAAGCTATCGAACTTTGCCAATTAATATTGTTAACGGAACCACATATTCTTCCGTCATTTGTTTATGCCTACTCGTTTACTCATGTGCGTAGAGATAAAGATCTTCGTTCCTCTTATTGCCCCTAACAGACATTTGAATGCTCCAGATATCGGATTAAACACAACGAACGATTTAGGTTGTGAACCTAAGTCGCGGCACTATCGGGTTCGATAGAGCCTTACTAAGATGTAGTGGACAGTGCTCAGCCCGAAGCTAGCTTCAAGTTCACCTGAAGCTGGTTTTCAAATATGCCTTATTTTCGAAACAGGTTCCTTTGGGCAACCTATACAATGCTTTCATATCAAGTACCTTTTAGCCAGCCAATTTACACGCATGGGGCCACTGAACGCTATGAAAATGGCACTCATTGTTGGCCGAGTCGGATTCGTTTGTTACCTCGAGTATAACATAGCATTCCTTCAGGCGTCATTATGCTGCCACCATACCATCTTCACTATTCGGTTTTATTTCTTTCGTACTGCCTCTTTCTGTCTCACGCACCAGTTACCCGCTTTCTGGCACATTGAGCGAAGAAACGAAATCTCTTAAACGTAGCAAAGTGTCCCCAAGCCCCTGTTCCTATGCGTCTGCGAAGCCTTTAAATGGAAGGCAGCAGTTCCAGAAGGACTGAGTGTGGCTATAAGGCTGACCTAAACGTTCAATACCGACGCCAAACCGGGTAGTGATTAATAGTAGTCTATAAGGTGTAGTGAGAAACTGCTATTTCGAAAGGGTCTGCGAAAAAGAATCGTAGAGAATAGTAGGCGAACAGACATATACGCATTGACTGAACGATATTTGTGGTTACGTTATGGCCTGCCCTATATATATATATACTCGCGTAGGCCATTCATCATTTTATCATAATACCCTGTTTTCCCGATTTCGCATTAATAGACCATTTTCATATCGTCGGCTTCTGGATGGGCATTAAGCATACAGATATCTATTTCAAAATTTAGCATTGGCAAATCCACGACGGAATCTAACCAATCGAGAAGATAATATACATTATTTAAAAAGACCGATTGTTAGCATTTCGTCATAGCTGTTTTCCGATTTATGCATTAGTGTATCATTAGAAAACAGTACACATTAAACCGTAGTAAGGTCATAAAATTTATCCACTCTCCGATCTTGCGTTTGAGCATTTGATCCGGTAAATGCGACAGTCCCGTGATAAACTTCGTAGCCGTTGCTAGACTGCGAGGAGTTTCCGCAGTGAAGACTTTATAAGGTGTGCGTTGAAGAAACTGAGAAGGAAAAAAGACTTGGCGAGCAACAGTAGCAGTAAAAGGGCATCGAAATAAAAAAAAACTCACCCGAATTAGCACTTATACGCTCTTCGGCCTGATGGTGATTCTTATACTATCCGTATCTACTTCCAGTTTCTTCTAACACTAGCAATTACTATTATTATTTCAACTATAACTGTTGCATGTTCCTATCGCGTAGGCAGAAACGTGTGAATGTAACAGAGGGAATTTGTCGCAGACGCTACCATGTACGTCGCGGCTGCTTTGCCAGAGCAGCATCGTCGTCGTCGTCGTCGTCGTCGCCGCTTTTTTTAAATGCCCTCTGCTAGTTCCTTACTCGGCCCGTCTTTCACTTCAACCTCTTCCACTTCCCTTTTTTTTTTACCTTCCGCTGAACCGAAGGCTGCTCTGAAGCTTTTTGCCGTTTTCTACCGTCACATCGCTTTCCCCTCTGCTAGCTAGTTGCCATTGCTGCGTACTGATTTCGACGGTTTACCTTCGACCCCTATGTTAGTGCTGTCGGCAGTAGTGGGGTTGGTCCTAATTGCCACTTGCCATTTCTGGTCGTTTCTCTTATTTCGCCATTTTAAGAGTTTAGTGAGTTAGCTGGTTGCCTGTGTCCCGGTGTGGCGTAACCCACCGCCGCTGTTTCCGCCACCGCTACCACTGCTGTCAGCCATAGTCATTCAGCAGCTGTTAGCGCAAGCGTCTGCTTCCCCCAGCGTACGGCCCATGCTCCCCCGCCTAACCTCTAGATTGTGCTTTCCCCCCATTCGGGTGTTTTGTTTATTACCGCTGCGATGAACTCGCCACTCAACCTAAAGCATTTCTTCACAGAATAACAGAATCAGCGGTAGTAGGAGCAGTAGAGGCGGCTATTTCTGCAAACCACAAATTTACCGTCTGTTTAGTAATTGATGTTTTCCAGTATGGCTAGGGCCGACCCACTGCGTCCTCTCGTCCTCTGTTAACGTCTACCAGTCGATATTGGTTAGGCTCAAAGCTTCGGTTTGGAGCGACGGGATACGCGTAGGGTTTGCGGACACTACGCGGACTGCGGGCAACATTAACGATAAGCCTCGACCACTACGGTAGACGGCTCTCGTCTACAGTGAGGGCCTAACATCTCTTTAGCAGCCAACAACGGCAGCCGGAAAATCGAATTTCTTCCAGCTGCGCTCATTAGAGCTGGAGAAGATTTCCAAGTCCTGCTATTCTGCTAGCTTCTGCCGTCACAGAGGGTTCAGCGCGAATGGCGTCATTGGCGTGCATACACCAGCTGCAAGCCATAGCGACATGTGTATACATGTGAACCGTAGGCAGCTGGACAAATACCAAATGTTAAAAGATACCGTAACAAAACGTTTTAGACTATACGGTCAAAAACAAGAGCCAGGAAGCTGTGCTGCAGTCCCCATGGACAATAATTTAGTGGCCTTTTCGTTAACAGGAGTAGACTTATCAGTAACGTACTTCGGGATCTGAACAATGTTCTTGGTCGCATGCTGTTTTTAGGACGACAGCATTAGGGCGTTGGAAAGGGAATTGAGTTAAAGTTGAATTTAAGGCGTCAAAAATAGCTATTGATGCCTGTTAGCAGGATGCTGTTAGTTGTTATTAGTTTAGAGACGCGTGCGGTATCCTCGGCAGGTAACGACGCGCAAGGGGACTGGCATAAAACTTATGCCAGCTAGCGTTTATTAGCAAGTGGTGCAGCAGCGAGACGTTTTTAACACGCAGTCTGGACTTGGGATAAATGTGTGTTTCATTGTTCTGAGTGTACCTGATACTTTCGTATATAAAACAGTAATGACCAACTTAGAAAAATGTCTTATAAAAGCAATAACGGGAAGGTGCGTCCGTTTAGTTGTAGGTGTTCGCTGTCGTTTATAATATTTTCTCATGCCCTAAAGGCCTCTCAGAGAATATTCGGGCAAAAACTATAGCTTTACTTAGGCGCCTCATACACATTATCACATATGAGTCAATACATGCCAAATATGAAGATAATAAACTGAAACCGTATGCCTAAAATGACTGAATTGAGTACATCTTAAACACACCCTAAGGGTACACATGTCACTGCTATGATAACTACTATACCAAGAATACAATTCCGATATGCAGAAGCTTTTTAAGTTGCGTTCGTTGATACGCAGCTGGTGGCGGCGAACTCTCAAGGCTCGTTTGTACATCCACTTGCTCATTGGTGGTATCCGAAAAGTAAGTACACCTCGCCACGTTAAAATTTAAATTCTTTTTTGCTTTTGGCAAGTTCTTATTATCATCTTTATTATTATTACGCTTTAACATAACAGGCCATCAAGTAAGTTTCAGTCGGAAAGAGCCTATCCTCTAGGACGCTGTTCGTCTTATTATCAACAATACTGTTCTAGAAAACAGTTCCAGCGACAACAAAGCGACAGACCTCTCAGAGGCAACGTGGGTACTCTTAATTTATCGATTTAAATTATAAATTTATCAGTAATACATCAGTATATACACTTAGCATCTTTGCTGAGACGTTGATTCGATTTTTTTTCCTGCCATGCCAAAACGTCGTTTGCGCGAAAAATACACATCTGATACACTCACAAATGACGGTGTGTATCTTCTCAACCTTCTCGACACAAATGTCTGCGCTATATTTCATTTCTTAAAAAACAATCCTCGTTGATTCCAGTTCTCAGTCTTAATGACCCATCTGATCAAGATTAAAACGAGTTGTTTTAATAGGATAAAATATCGTTATTGTGATTAAGTGACGCCTTGCTAACATCGACCCTGTATTTCTTCGACTTTTCGGAGCTGGACGTAGCCTTTCATAGAAACGTCGACATCGTCCGAAGCGCTCGTGCGCCTATCGGTATAAAATGGCGTACCGCAATGTTCCATACTTCGGTGCGAAAAGGGTTGCCGAGAAAATGATTGATGATGGACGCGACACGCCGGTATCCGCACGCAGCCTCGTCTCATGTTCGTTGCACGCTGCATGATAATGGTCGACGCAATCGTTTTCATCTGCCTACGATATATTCTCCAAAAATAAATCTTATAAAGGCACAAACTGCAAAGATGGCCTAAGTCCAATGTAATCATGCTAGTAGGTATGACAAAACCAGAGTATTGGTATTTGTTTATCGAAGCGATGCTTTGGTAAGGTAGCATGAAATGTCACCGGAACTTCTGCTGCCAGACGTGCAAAGGCCATGAAAGTACGTTCAGATACAATAAAATCAAGTGAATGCCATAATACTACTTTGTACACAGTGATATGGGCTTGCTTTTGCTGTAACATTTCTGAGGTTCGCCTTATTGCCCTTTCAGCGTACGCGGCGGGGGTTTTACTCATTTGTAAGTAAAATACAACGTGCAGTTAGCGGGACCCCTGATATTTCTCATACCATCAAAGCATCTGCATATAGGGGCGTGAATAGCCCCGTGCAGGACAACATACAAAATGTGGGCCGAAACGGATTGATCAATAAAGGCATATGTGGGTCATTCAAGGTTTTCAGCATTGACTCTTATGAGCGAGATACAAATGGGCCGATGATTGAAGGTGGAGACTCGTAGCAAAAGCTCGGAGCAATAGATTTAACAGAAGAAGCGTCACAACTAGCAGGTATTGAGAAAGAACATCTCACACTCGCCTGAGCGAAAAGCCAGTAGGAGCTGTACTGCCAATTGAAAATTGTACTTTCTATTTAACATGTAATGCTAATAATGATAGGAGTTTAGATTATTGAATAACAATACTGTCACAAGAGGTTGCCCCTTTTCAAACATGGCGGCATACAAGCTATTTGGCATCTATGAGGCAATTAGATATAACCGTTTCAGATACACAGTTCCTATATGACACGCGCGGTGTAGATGACTGCGCATAGTTTTGTAACTCTGGGCAAAAAGTAATGTTCTACTTCTAAGTTCCCTTTGCCATCCCTCTTCACGTCTGTCGGCCATTTGAAACTGCTTTCCAAGCCCGCTGTGTGATAGACAACATTTTGACTGGAACTCGAAGCTTCAAAAGGGGATACTTCTGCTTATGATTTCTGGTAATGCATTTTTGACTCCTAACTCATTTCACTTTTGGCACAGGTACATTCATGCCATATACGATATAGACCGTATCGTCTAAAAAGTAGCAGGCAGCTTTGCCATCTTGGACATACAATTAGCTCCGCTCGGCCGTCCAGCGTCAATGACGATCTCGGATGGCTAAGAACTCGTCAGCCTTATCTTATATTAAACAAGTTAAGAAAAAAAACAACCCGTCGATTCAGATTGTTTCTACGTTGCTCCGAGGTTTGGCGAGCTTGTTCGAGAAAACACTTTAAGGCAAATGTTTAATAGTAATACATCACATTGTGTCGTTATCCGAGACAGTGCACTATTCAGTGAAAAGACAACAATGGCATTAGAAGTCGTCGACCGTACGAGACTAAAAAACATGTCCTCATAGAAAGTAAATTACATCATAAATAAATTCACATCGTATAATTCTCACAGTCCTAGAAGAAAAAATGACATTACCATTGCTTGAGCTGATGAAATATTGTCGATTCATTGTCATAAAGGTGGCTTCAATTTGATTTGAGGATTTGTAACCGGCCCAGTTGCATCGAGTAGGCCAGAAAAGACCACTAGAAAAGACCCAATGTACCAGGCGAACTCTACGTCATTGTAAGACCACACAGATAAAGCTGTCCTGCACAAGTTTAAAAAAAAATTTCGTTTGCATTCTCCATATTTTCTAGGCTTCGCTCCGACATAGTACCATCTATTGCAATTACATCGAAATGAAATTTGTAACGGTCTTTTCGACAATAAAAGAGAAAATTAAAGACTAGTGAAAATGCCTAGAAAAGTGAAGCTAATTAATTGACTCTAAAAAAATGGGGAAGAATTTCTGATTAAAAAAAAATGTTACTGTAACCTGAATGATACAGATTAGTCGGCAGGAACTATACTTGGTGTAACGCAAGCAAATACGGTTTAAATTATATCGCTATTAGCTATTTTAGGCCAAACTCAAATTTAGCTTTGATTCTATGTTTCATACGTGGTGTACGTACGATTGCTCGAGATGCATTTTTAATACATGATATTTCCGAGAGTTCCTACTGCTCTCGCCTGTGCACGAAGGGCGTCGCATTTGCTAGCCTCGTGCCTTCTGCTACTGGCCTTCCTGGTACCGTGGACCTCGAATTGGGGACTGTGATCATCGTGTTTTGTTTTCTTGTATAGACAGGCGTAATGTCGCCAGCATGATGGCAGTTGTACCGTGATGCCGTCTGCTGTTTCCTCTGACGTTTGTCGTTTGCCACCACTATTGTTACAACAGCTGCCATTACTACTGCTGCTCTCTAAAGCGATGTGCCGAACTCCAGCATCGTTTTCCAGATGACCCCTCGCATCTCGCAGTCAATTCCTAGCTCAGCAGTAGCAAAGCACGGTACGGCGCCGCCTCCGCGTCACTTCGGATTCCCGGGTTCCTCAAGCAGAAAAGCTGCCAGCTCCTTGGCCGGCTTTCTTTTCGCCCTCGGTCGCCTTATCCATTGGCCGCACACTAGACACAATCACTCGATACTAGTCCGTGGAGATGGTACGAGAGGGAATCCTGCTGTCTATAAGGGTGGCGCGCCGAGAATGTTACGCCGTTTGCCTCTCGCCCACTAATACTGTCGCATCGCCCGGCTGCTTTTGTTTCCTTTCATTACGAAGCAAGTCAAGTCTCCTCAACAGCTTACTGTAACAAGAAGCTTGGAAAGCCTTATCAAAGGAGTTACGGGAGGCTGGCGGGAGTTAGACTGACAACGCACGAGCAAAGCTGCTGAACGTCAGTCTGTGCTCTCTCCCCTGTTCTCCTCCGATCTTCTCTCGAGTTGATAGTAGTTGGCTGTCCTTCTGCGCTTGTCGTTGTCTTCCGGCAGCTTATTTCGTCGCTTCCTCTTCTTCTTCTTTGTCGCCATAGTGACTTCGTAAAAGGAGAGGATTCAAACGGCAGCTAAATAGCCGTCGATGGCTGTCGCCATCACCATACGATGTCTCGCAAGCGTGGGGTGTTTGCTGCCAGTCCTGTTGCGCCTGACAGCACCAGGGCCGTCGCTGCAATAATGGCAATAGCAGTCACTGCAGCAGGCTCCGTCTACAATTCTCATTGTGCCGTTTTGGCGGCAAACTTCAGTCCACTCGCGAACGCCCTCTATCTTGGTCTTGACTCTGCCGCTGTTGCCGCGGCCGTTGGTTCACAACAATCGGACATAACTGAGCTACGAGCTGCCTATGTTGGGCCCGTGCAGGCCGCGCGGAGTGAAGACGATGACACAAAACGATGGGACGGCGAGGACAAATAACATCACGGCGAAGTGATCATGAAGAACGCAACGACACAGACGAAGTCACTGTTTTCCCTATCTTTGAGTTTCTATCTGTAGCTCACTCTCTGCTATATTTCCTACCACTGTTACTGCAGCCAAACGGAATTACTGCTAAGCAGCCCCCGAAATCCTCGAACAGTCAAAGGAACCCAAGAACTGGCTATGCCATTTTTGTCCGTCTGTTACTTATCCAAAGTTTGTGTCTCCGTGTCAATCGGAGGTGGTCACGTTTAATGTCTATTTTATCGCTGTTTCTCGCTTGTCTTTGAATCTTACATTCGTTATTTTCCTGTTTATCTCGTAGCTTCTGCCAAACTATGTATGTCTTCCGTACAGCAATGATCATCAGCGAATATTATCTCGATAGGTATCAACGCAACATGAAAGAATGGCAGACAAGGGTTGGCGAAAAGGCTTTTGAGCCGAAAAAGTGGGGCCACAAATGCAAGAAAGCCGCTTCGACCTTCAGCAGACCGAAGAAACTAGGGACCCGCAGAAATTCGACAACGGCGATTAAAATGTGGTCGGTCCAGCTAGAGCAGCCGTGAGAAACAAAGATGAGAATTAACGGGACAGATATTACTGAGGGGAACGGGTATCCGACAGGAAGCACGCCTGAGGCAAAATAATGCGAACAATGAAAACTGCTATTTATGCGGTTTTTTGCTGAAAAGCAAAGCCGGAGACGTTTAGTACACAGAAATGCTGAACACAGAGAAGTACTGGACGTAAAACATAAAAAAAACGCTCTTCATCGTGCATTTGCTTTATATGTTACAATAATTAAATGGTAAACTACAGTTTTTTTTTTTTTGTTATTAAAAACTCGTTAACTTGTGAGATCGCTTTCTGAATTTATGGAATTTAGTTCTACTAACTGTTCTATGCATGTTAGCCTAGTTCTCTTTACGTACACACTGTCGCTTGAAAACGTACGGCATACCTGGGGAAACCTCTTTTGAATGAGTGGTATTTCAGCGAGGTTGTTTGAGAACTATGACACGAGCTATGCTGTGTTCTGCAAATATTGATACGGCAGAATCTGTTCATAACTGCACGCATAATGATTGGCCATACACCCTGCGTAACCCCGTATGGTAACAGTCTGTACCGTTTAATTTTTTGGATAGGTTCGCAGTATCTTCACCCAGTGACTTCGGCCTACCATCGAATGGTACGTCCAGCTTAGCGTTGCCCTAGCCTTATACAATGAAGTGAACTCAGTGGCACTAACTTGGAACTCGTTCGAAATTGGGTTGATCAGCAGGATTTTCGATTCACCACAGATAGGAGTTAGGGAAGCAGTACGCAGTGCATCTCAAAATGTTCGTCCAGCTCGTTAGACCACTGTTAGCTTGCGAAGTCAAGCTCAAGTATTAGATGCTAATTGACTACGTGACTGGACGTTCCATCCAAGTAGACGAACATGTGGCTAGCAAGCGGAAGGTGAGAGGTCACATTGGAAGAAGCATCAGACGATGCCACCGTCCAGTGTTGCCGTCGAGTCCTCCCTGAGCAGGCTAAGCACAATTACGTTAAACAACCTTGATAAATTTTCTATGCATTCATAGTCATTTTAGACAAAAACTATTTCTCTGTCTAAGTAAGGGGAAAGCGGAATCGATAGATAGAAGTGACAAACAGACTAAGAGAGACGTTACATCGACTAGAATGATAATCGTGATGCCATGTTAGCACAAGTAGAACATGAACGTTATGGAAGACAGGCGTGTCTTTTGTGTCGGCGGATTCTGACCGGAACCGATCAATCACAGTAGTGAACCATCGACACTAGTGTCAGCCATCTCTGACGAAGCCGATAAGTTAGATGCTAGTAAATAACTTTGACTCTGAAAATAAATGACCGTGTCATTGCAGAACTTCATAGTTTCAATATTATTATCAGCAGTTTCGTCTTGATATAGAAACGAGTAGGATCGAACTGTCGTTGCCTATTGACGAAGAGGAAATGACGCTAAATTGGGTCAGGGCAAGTGGCCTTTCGTTGATATTCGAATAGGGTTACGTTACTTGCCCCCTTCATTAATCTTACCCATGTGTTAGTAATTGTAATATGAATATATTGTCTCAGGCATCAATTATTGTCACTTTAATAGCGACAATTCTGATAACATACCGAGATTCTGAAATCGCCTCGTGCTAACAGATTTCCTTGATTCTATCCTATATATATATTGATCTTGGTTTTGTTGTATTTATGACTATCGGTAGCAAATCTGTAATACCTATTAAACTGGCGGTTGAGCTACGATTCATGCCATGATCAAACAGTCACTCGGATTTTCTGAGTCATTGCTTTAAAAATACGAAACGCAGGTATTTTACATCGACTGATTTTCTTTGGCTACCAGTGTGTCGCCGTTGAAATATAATGGGAACACATAGAAGGCCAATTTATGCTTGAATTTTCTTCCAATGCTAAAATGTGTTTTATTTCATCGCATCAAAAACGCGGCGGCTGAAACAATATACGCAAGTCACCTGCACCCCAGCCCCCCTTTGCCAATATTCTGCACAACCGCCATTAGTAAATCACGCGAAATGGAGTCAGTCCAGCGCTCCACGTCTTAGTCAGCACGACCTAGATGCGTGTGCGGGAACTTCGCGGCCTCCGTAGTGTATTTTTATCCAACGCGCACTTCTTCAAGCTGCAACAACGGACGGTTTTGGGCTCGGTAAGGTTGATATAAGACGAAACGATACGATCGAAGTGTGTCGAGGAGGCGCTTTTTAGTTTTCCTCTTGGTTCAGATGATTCGAGGAAAGGGTCGGCCGAACAAATCGACCGCGTTGGTAGCGGCAACAGCGGCCGTCACCGTGAAGTGACGCAATTCTTCTACGCGATCATTGAGCTGTACGCCACGTTCAGTTTACGCGAACGACTGGACGAAATGACTTGCTTCTCCTGTGTACTGGAATCCAACAGTAGCCAACGGCAATACCCTGATACAATGAGCGTCATTTACGTATCGCAGTATACTATAGTTCTTATGCCGCAAACGTACCGAAGCTTGCAAGACTAGTCGTATTGCGCCGTGGTCCGAGCATCCGACAAGAAGAACCACCAATCGAAGCACTCTCAACGCTTTGGCCGGCTTTATATTGGCTTATATGTACATAGTATACAAAGTAAGGGTACTATTTTGTCTTAAAACCTAATTATCCTTGTAGATGAAGCTTTGCTATTTATGTACCTAGAGTTTATACCTAGAGATGTGGCGTTTTCTGGCAGCGACTCTAGGACGAAAAGTTCTGTTGCATTGTTCATTTTTATTGCTTTTCATAACGTATGGTTGACATGTTGTTGTAATCCGAAAACTGCCTAATTATGAATGCAAAAAAACGTCAGTAAACATATTCATGTAAACACAAAGGTCCTTTCCTTAACTGCTGTTGTGCTAAGAACGTTAAATGAATATATGCTACAAATTGCCAAATGATAATGGTAATAATGATAATAAGAATTATTATTGTAAATAAAAGAAACCAGTGGGGAAGGAGGAAAATTAGAGTAAGGTATTGAAAACCTACAGTAAACCTAGTCTAAGGTTTGACAAGGTCCCTGTAGCTGAAGCAATCACTGCAAACGGGCGCTGTAATGTAACGCTATGTATAACTTCGCCTCCGAAGTATTTACCTCGCCAATTGTGCTTGCAGTTTCGGAAGTAGCCCTGTTCAGGTGAAGTATTTTGCGCTAATCGCAATGGTGCCCATGTTGTTAGCTGGTTCGTCCGAAAAAAAAACGTTCGCAGAAGCTGGAAGAGACAAACCTTACACAGAAGCCCGTCTCCCGGACGGAATACGAATCTCTATACAATAGCTGGAGCTATTGGCACAGTCTGCGCTACGAGTAGGAAGTAGAGATCGCACGTCGAATTAAGCAAAAGCAGGGACGGTTTTACCAAAGGATGAAGCAATAGCTTGTCACCTACTCCCACGATACCAAAAAATCAAACCATTACGATAAATTAAGCTGGCGGAAACATGGCAAGACGTTGGCTGAGTAGAACAAAGGAGTGTAGAAGAAACGGTTTTAAAAGTATGGGAAATCATTAGAGCTTTGCCTCTGCTGTACCTGAAGGTAAACCTCAGAGCTGAATTTATTAAGCTTCCTTTTAGAATTCAGCGTAAAAGATGCTTTTTGGATGTTCCATATTGATGGCTTAAATCTATAAATCCCACCGTCTCTTGGCCGCGGCCAACATATCGTTTGCCTAATTTGTAATTACTTCGCCATTACTTATTTAGGCCATGTTCAGAACATAACATAAGCTGGTAAATCGACCAAGTTAACCTTGGCACACTATCGGAACACAAATATGTGTGCACAAGATGTGCGAAAGAGTAACACACATATCTGAAGCAGTCTGCAAAAGACACTGAAAATAGATATCAAACTTAAAACGGTCGTTAACTTTCAGTTAGCCAGAAACTTATCCGTCCGTTTATCCAGTCGTCTAAAAAAAACAAAATGAGAAATGGACCTTCCGAGTTAGCCTATGTATGCGACATCGGCAGGTTGATACCCAGCTCAAACAAAGATATTCCGCTTTGTTTTGTCAAAATGTACCTATACCTCCTATGCATCTTCCAGGAACTTGTACACGAACAATCGGGATCTATTATGAACGGATACAAACATTATTTTACACGTCAAGACGCTAATGCAAAACGGTGGAATATTTCGATATATCAAAGACATAATGGCATCGTATTAACAACTCAAAGGCTTATGCAAAGGTGCGCCTGTTTAATAAATACATTGCTCCATATTACGGAGTCCACTGCTCGCCCACAGAGGGGCTCTCGAACTTCGATAGATCTCTGAAAGCTAACCTCTTCTAAGTTGAATTCTAGAAATGGCGTCAAAGCCACATACGTAGACTATTCTCTACAGACACTAATAAAATTCAGTTCTAGCCTAGAATAGGATAAATACCGAAACGTGTTAGCATATACATTCGAATGGGCCACGAAAAGTCCCACCTACAAAACAGACAGACTAAGGGACCGGCCAAAAGATTTGGCTAACCGTTCGCAGAAGAGGATCTTTAGCCCGTTTACAAAGCGATTGGTTCGAACTGTGCAATGTAGCTATCTATAACCAAAGATGAACGATATAAATAGGCAGCCGAAGGACCGACTAATCCAGTCAGGCCCTATATACCAGTACAACTTTTTTTTTTTTAATATTTTCTTTTTCTTTATATTATCGAAACTAAAAAGAAACTGCATCGCTTACAGGTCGATAATCCCAACATGAGAGCATTTCATTAGAGATACGACACAGAACTAAATTCACAGCTATTTTATTCAAGGATTTAATACAAAAAATAACCTGACATCATAAACTATATGCCTATATATGTAGCAATTATGCGACACGAGCTTTCACTACGGGCATATATCGCAATACATTAAGAGCAGCCGTAGTAACGCTGAGGCCACGACCCTGAATGTCTTTAACAGTGAAAGCCTACCTTGCTTCTAAGCCCGAGCAGTACAGTACAATACAGAGCTTTCCATAAACAAAAAAAAACAATAGCCAAGTCCCTCCGCAACACTTAGTTATACGGCCCATATGAACGTTCAAACATTCAATATATCGCGTTCGGGTATCAAACAAAAAAAGCTCCGAAAAACCTTTAAGCAAAAAAAAAAAAGTCCAAACTAGCAAACAACTATATATGACTGTCCCAGAATTAAGAATTTATAGAAGAAAAAGTAGTTAGGGATCACGCTGGATGAAAAATTAAGCTGACAGAGGCGCCGCAAAGCCAAAATCGTCACCAATAATTGTAACAAAAGTAAACATAGTGAATTCTCTAATAACCGCCAAAATATATATATATATATATACGAACCGTACTGATAGACTTCAACGTTCGGTTAGATAACGTAGACATACTATAGCAGTTCCGATATTTACAACATAGGTATCTAGCTAGTAAAATAACAGCTTGGCAAATGTTACCCCCTGAACGAACAAAGAGAATCTACTCTTACCGATAATTGCAGGTATTCTAGCATGGTCAAAAATCAATAGAGTCCGATAATCGCAACTTGTATAAGCCACTATTCGAAACTCGTACATTTACCATCGACCAATTGCCCGGAACACCTATAGAAGGTAGTAGCTAACGAACGCATTCACTTTAGCATAGGCATACGTAACGCTTCATAAACGTACTATTGTAAATGACATAAGGCGACGCCCTATAATTCGAAGGAGACAAATGAAAATGTGTCCTAATCAAAAAATATAGTGCAATGTAACGCGCTTGAACAGTTGTTATTCTTTGACACCCTTCGTACCGTCTCGAGTGGTTTTCTTAGACCAGCTGGAAGTGTAAGGAAAGCTGACGGTCGCAGCTATCTCTGAAGCACCTCGTAACAAATTATTTTTCTATTGTACAACGTAAAAAACAAAAATCACGAATAAACAGCCACTATACAGGTGTCTTAAACAATATGTACACTATTTATCGAATCCTAACTTTCCGATTGGTCTTAGTTTTAAGGCTAACTTAATGAGCGAATGAAAATTAACGCCTGAACGAAGAAAATTTATTTTCAACTTCTATCGGACGTATGAAAATGTAGCGGAAGTACGAAGACAATATCATAACGACTTATCGCATGGGAGGTAAGTTTGAAACGGGTGAAATTGCTCAGAATGTTCAGAAGTAACGTTAGAGATCAGCAGTATCGTTGAGCGTTTTTCCCAGCAGGACAAAGACGGATTTCTAAGCTTGCCATCAGCATATAAAGTGTTTATCGCATTTTAAGACGTTGTTATTAGAAATTTTCCTACCGTGACGTTAACGTAAAAAACCCATCTTGATGATAATCTTCCCAGTTCAGTAAAGAGGTCCCACGCGCTTCCACACCTGCTGACAATAAACTGTTCGTTGTGAGGATACCTTGAAGGTAAAATTTTCACTTAAAAGCCACAACAGACCAAAAATATGAATGCTTCATTAAATTCGTGAATATAAATAGTCGACCATTATCAGCTATAACGACTCCACAGGTGATAGTTTTAAACGTCTGCGATAAAAGAAAAAGGTTATACATTTTATGTAAATCTTTTTTTTTTTGAGAATCTAAATTATTATATGCAGATAAAGTTTTGATAATTCTATATATATATAGTTTGTTGTTGTGGACGGTACAAGCACGTCGTTAACATACTAGCAACGTTAGAATTTACAACTGGCAACACTTCGGCCAACACGAAAAAACGTGCACAATCAAAAGAACGTGCAACAGCAGGGTCATTTGCACTGCTGCAGAAACTTACTAATGCTATACTGCAGCACGTGCGGACGCGACGATTCTGTGACAAGGTAAAGTAACATCGTTTCTTTTTCGTTTCTGCGCTAAAGGTGAGGGTCTAAAAAATCAACGAGAACAACAACCTCAGCTAGATAGAGACCCTTTTGCTAGAGAAACATTTGCAGCGCCTTTACCCATACACATCAAGCCAGAGGAAAGTAATTGGGTAATTCTCCAGAGAAGCGAAGCACGCCAACATGAAAAGAGACGCCGAACAAAGAAAATACGGTTTTTGCTCTTTTCTATGAAGATGCCTGTTGAGGGTATTGAGCAAGGCGAGGAAACTCGTGACCACGACGAGAAGTGTTACCAGACAGAACGCAAGCAACTAAGCTTAACGACGAGTAGTCTAGGTTAACTCGGTTTTAATAATGAAAACTTTCTCGAGCTCGGATTGTCATTTCGTAAGCCCTTTTTTTGCGAGATTCTGTTTGATTAGGGAGCGGACCTGATGAAAATCTGTTGATGCTAAATTGTAGTAAAGACTTTATCAAGTGTTAAGACGGGAAAAGGGAATCAGTTGAAGCTTGTAAAGAGAACGAGCGCGGTAAGCAGCGCTCGACGTATCAGCCACTGACCACGTGTCGACCCACGTTTGAGTGGGTTCGCTGGGTTACTCCCTGATCTTTAATATTCGCGTGTTTCGATGTGTGAATGGTGGGGTGAAGCTGAAAGATGTAGGTACTTGTAGAAATCGTTTGACATGCGATACTCAAACTACTTAAGTGATCTCAGTATGATCAACCACGAAATATGGCACGCCACGACTCACGGTTATGGGTACAGATAATCATAATTCTGGCCAGATGGGTTTCTATTGTTAATCATAGATTTATATGATAACAATGAAAGGTTGACGAGGTATAGGCAAAAGATTATTAAAATTATTGACTATCAATATTTTGATTACTGCTCTGCTGAGAAACGTTTTATTTCGATTTTCATACTTTCCTAATCAGCCTGCGTAACCACCAACCTACTCTTATAGCTAACGGAGCTGTTTAATACTCTACAATTTAATGCGATTCGAATTATATCTATGGGTTAGGCTGTCACAAGCGAATTTTAGAATTGCATAATTTTAAATTAACTGAACTAGGATAACAATTTTTAATGTGTTAAAGCTGCTCTCCCGATTTGACCGTTTGAACGTTTTGACAGTTGTCAGCCAGTGACCTAGCTTCCATTCGTGCTCCCATAGGTAACTTCATTGTCTGTGGCTTCTCGGGATAAATTGTTGCTCTTCCTCTGTAACTACACGGACGTATATCGAAAGAATAAGCGGGTTGAAGCCAACGACCAATATTCCCTTGCTCATCCAGGAGGCAATCGCGGCATGGTGACAACGAAGTCTTTTTTTTTTCTCATTTAACGACCAGACTGTGTGTTTTCGATTGCTAACGAGATTTTTGAAGAACTCGAGCTAATTTTTGCTACATTTATCGTTTCGTTTTCAGCGACTATCTCATAATAGCAGGTACTCGTAATGTCCATTCAAATATTACCATCGTCTTACGTTCGAAGCTGTTCGACGCTGCTACGACGCTCGAATTTTCTCCAGAACGACGCTAGTCGCTCGTGTGGAGTTCGTTCGACTGGGGTTAGAAGCTGAACTATGCCTCGTTTATCGCGACCGGACGGTCCAGGGGGTTTTTTGTTGATTAGGGTTCCGCAAATCAACTAATCTGGAATCAATTCACGGGGGACCTATTTTTTTATTCGTTTTCCGTATTTCTAATAGCCTTATTATTCTGTAACACGCTATATGTGAAGTGCCAGTCTTCACAGGTAAGCCATTTCGATTCCAGGCTCTGCTTTCGTAACCTCCTTAGATGTTCAGCATGTAATTGTCCTTTGGGTCCCGATAGCTGGTCTTATTTTCTCAAGTGTTCGACATTCTAGTCTCCGTTTTTGAATCATTCACGTACTCTGCTTTCGCTCAAGGCCTCTTGGCATAATGTTTTCAGCCATTTTCGATAATCTTCTGCAATGCTGTGGCTTTCGAGGAGCGCGAACGTAACGAGTGGGCGTTGATGTACGAGACCAAACGACCAAATTTCTAAAACACTTGGCTTTAACCGACCATATTTTGTCTGCTAGCGACACGTAGTTCAGAAGTTACTCAACTTCAAAGTTCGCGCGATTGGCCTCCAACAGTCTATCTAGTCTAGCAGAGCAAATCTCTACATGAGCAACACTGACCAAACGGAAATGAAAGGAAGATCTTCATCTTTGCAATTAGGATTCCCTAGCAATACATCGAAATATATTGGGATCAACATCTGTATTGTTGCAGTACATCGGCTCGAATAAGTTCTATGGCAAATAAACGTATCAAAGTTACAAGTGACATCCATTGGTTTTTAGCTAGTTTGTTTGAAACTTACAACGATTCTCTTGGCTGGTCGCTCGCAGCTCTCAGAAATTTCGGTAGGAATACAGACGAATCAGTATAATTCTAATACATAGATTTACATTTTGATAGCAGCGCATCGTTCGGTACCACTACGGCGTTCGCCCATGCATTTCCGGTGAGTGTTTCGGCGACGACGTCAGAACAGCCTTAGCCTCTGCCCCTGTTCGGTCACCATCCTGTGAGCACGCACAGATTATCAAACTGACCTTTTTCTAAATGTAACTGACCACGTGGGTCGAATCCATCTATAATAACATGTCTATGGACTAGGAAGCCGTTTATATCTGTTTTAATGCGATCAAATCTGACTGACTGGATTTGGTATATAGCCTATTGGCCCTAACATTTGCGCATTGCGGCCTGGTATATAGGCTTGTCATAAAGTGACAGCTGCACCTACCGATCACTTAGAACCGTTGAGACAAGTAGGGAAGAAGCTAATTTTAAGCAAGGTCACACAACACGATAGATTATAATATTTTAAAGGATCCTAAGAGTAGCTGGTGAAATTGCTTTCGAGAATAGTGGTTTACGTACATAGGGAATATAAGTTTGCTTATCCCTGTTCTATTTAGCTGGTTTAGTTGAGTACTAAAGGTAAATAACGTGTGATTCAATTCACTCAGTATCGAAAGGTTCGAACACTTTTCAATACAGAAAATTGCGATTGGCGCCAAGATGGCCCTTACATGTCGTAGTGGTTAAACAACTATTTCAAACAATATGAAATAGTGGGACTATGATTTCGATATATAGTGAAATGGTGCTCCGGATATATTTTTGGGTTGACCAAATAACCTCAACAGGAAAAAATAGGGAAAAGCAAAATAACATTGGGTACTGCAAAAATTCACATAAGCCGAAGCCTACGTAAAGTTTGAAAGGTCAAGGGTTTTGATATTAAAGTATGACCTTAATTCTCCCAATCCTATAGTAGGATGCTGCGTTCATAGATGAAACTCCTCCAAGATGCTTCATTCTACCTCACTTATCTTGTATATTATAAACCACAGATATAGATTTTACCTGATTACAATAAAATGTAAAGCACCGCTGAGCTTTCTCATAGCAGTTTTTCATATCAGATAACCTCTGCATGAAAAAGTCAGTAATTGTCCTTCACAACGAACCCCACCAGAGGCAAAAGGTTCGGCACGGATCAGTCTACATAATTTTGTACAATGTTTCCCATCTGTTTTAAAAAACCCTTCGAGATCTCTTCGCGGGTGGTCCTTTTGTCTCACCTTCATCTTTCGCTGTGTGAACTCCACAGCAGTCTGATGAAGAGCGCGAGGACAGCCATTTCAGGCTACGATTACAACTCTATCTAACGGCAAATTCACCGGCGTCAAACGCCAATGTTCCTCGTCAGACACTAACAGACTGCAGTGCTTGGTGGAATATCTTGGCCAGCGTAAAGAATATTTGTACGTTTGATGCTTCAGTTATCTATTTGCGCTCAACAAGAACTTGTTGTCGAGCGTATTTTTGAAAATCTTATCTTTCGTGTCGATGGGCTAAAATAATCTAGATCCAGATTTCACTATGAGATCCGCTCGTCCTCTGTATTTTACGTTTAGATTCCGGTAATATTCGTTGGATCTTCTAGCAAGAATAATAGAGTACTAGTTTTTTTTACGTGATTGCTTTTGTAGAACTCAACTCTGTAATCAGTAAGTTTTTTTTTTCATAATTTTTTTTAGTAGTTTTTTTTTTACTATTGTACTTTAATTTTAGCGTTTCTATACATTACGATAGCTGCTAGTCACTCTTACTAAGTACTTATATAAGGTTTACTTTGAATGATTTTCAAAATCGATGAAGAATTGGCTCTGCTAAAAGCTTTGGCTGCTATCACGTATAGGTATTGGTCATCGTTTAAATTGTTTTCCAGTTTGCCCATGCTAATCTTCCCCAAAACGAATCGATTGAAGCCGCTATCATGGATATATCACAGATCTCTATCACATCAAGCCGGATCAATTAGTGGTTTCCAATTAGAGATGCAGACAAACACATAGAGCTCCTTCTGAGTAATTTATCTTTGAATTTGTCTAATATTTTCAGCTGTTTACAATGTAATATATGTGTATTACGTTCTAATTATAGTGCAGTCCCGTCGACTCTATTCTTCACTGAAAGGTAGAGAACGACCGATGGGCTACTATCGGGTATAGTTATACGTCCTCATTTTATTTCAGTTATACGCCTACTTCAAACAGATTACATCAGGATGACTACCACAATCTAAGGATTCAATTTTTTCAATAATACTTTCCCAAATTTTAACATATGTACCACGAACAGCAGTTTGTTCGCTACGACAAGGCTTCACAAGCGCAGACTGTAATAACATTGTTGTTTCCACATCTCCTAAGGTGTTCTTCTGCCTGTCGGTAAGTGTGAGGTATAATATACATACATATATATATATATATATTATGCAGTATTATAATGACATTTATCTTTGTATTGCTTTTAAATTTAGTCAGATCAGCTCACTTGAGTCACATACACACATATGTAATTAACCTTCTTCTTATTTTCCGACATTTTCTATTTTTATTCCGACATACAGCCGTTTCGCCTCTTTTATGTTGTGCGCGCTTTTTTTTTTTTACAGTACATTCAAGAAGTCATATAAATGGGTTTTCATTGCAATAGTAGCAGCGCGACAGCAAAATTGTGACAAACCCATATCACTGTCTTCAATTGCAGGTACAAATGGCCTTAAGTCCTTCTCTCAAAAGTTGGTCAGGCTTTATTTGTACTAAGATTTTCGATTCGCTAGGTCGATGCGCCGCTGCTGCATGCAATAGTGCTATTGTACTTCCCATGAGCTGATATTGGAAGTCTTCTTTATCGAGAGAGGACAATCGAAAACATGTCAGGATCCTTTATTCTAAAATGCTGTTCCTGCTAGTAGACCTATCTCAAGAAACGCCACTATTTCATCCTGTCTTTAGAAAATATATAAACAAAGCTAGTAATTGACCAGCCAGCTCTGGCATACGATCTACAGTTCCCCGTATCATATCGAACCTTGTTATTTTTCTTCTGCTCATGATTTTTATACCAATCAAACCAAAAGTACGCATCACTAGAAACGTTCTCTTACTGTTGCACAGAACGGGGCAAAAGTGTCTGAGTTAAGAATCAGGAAAAAATAGCTTCGTTTTTTTAATTAGAAAGCTTTTTACTATACAAACCTATTTCTTGGTACTTTATTACTGGCCCTATTTTGCCCACTTTGTATAGCGCAAAATGCAAACAGCGTACCTTCACTACGGTTATGTGAGCTGTTCGTAGAACAGCTGATATAACCAATAGATTTTAACAGACACCTGTGTTTGTCTCAGCGATTTTTAAGGCCGGTAATGAAGCAGAAAACAACTTCTATTAAAATTTTCGTTAGACTGAACGGTCAACGCTTATTTGTATAACTCTGTAAACCCACAACACGAAATGAACTCGGTTCACGTGGCGTGTAGATTATTAACTCACGCCCTCCAAAACAGTGATAATACGCAATAGCTGGCTAACAGCGCACAGCCTATCAGTTGATTTTTTAGAAGTAAACACACGACCAGATGTCCTACATTTCCTCTAGAGGCGCACTTTAATCTACTACTGACCTGAAACGGGCCATGACGGGATGAGAAATTTTCCTTATATGACCCTGACGAACACAAATTTTTCTTTGTTCGAGCTAGCAAAAAATGATGCTAAACAAGATAAATATCCTAGCTTATTAACATGTGAGGCAGGACGGGCAGAACTTGAAGTGGGGATATATTTAGAGAGTCAAACAGCCATCTTTTTCTCTTTAGGGCTAACGTAGTTCCTTCCAGCAGGGACTATTTAAGGATAATTGTGCACATTTTGTGGCCAACCACAATCATTCGGCGCTGTTTGCGACGCAACGAAACGACCGCTGCCGACTTGGGCGCGGTTAATAATAGCAGTAATGCAATTATAATTTTCATACTTGACGGGAGCCGTCGGGTGCTCGTTGGTGGTTATTATAGCTAGTGTATGCCATTCTCGTCGGCCTGGCTGTCATCTGTGACGAACGGAACGGTGTTACCTGTTCTAATATCCGACGTCCTGGTTGTTGGCAGAATTCCAGGAGTCTAAACTAGGATGCAGCAGAAGAACCATCGTCGGCTGCGGAGAGGACCACAGAACAAGCGTTAGCAGTGTTGGGCCCGTGAGAAGGCAGCATTGAAGGGCGCACCAGCCGCTGGTTTTGTAGCAGCAGAGGTTGCCAGTCATCGCCTTACACCTCCTTGAGGACACATTCATATCTGATAACGTACAGTCTCCGCGTGTCCATCCATTCGCCTGTTCCCTTGTCGCCCAGCTGCTATAGGCAGCCGGCACGACACCCCTCATCACGTTAGTCTGGCAGCAGCGCACCGTGCTACAAACTACCGTACGAGCAGCAGTAGTAATGGTAGAGCAACGCTAGCAGTGGGATCTCTTCCGACGCGAGCCGAAGTAAGCGGCAGGGCTGCAAGCAGATCGTCTGGCCAGTCGTGCGACTAAGCAAAAAATATCCTTGCTCTTTTCTCACAAATCCAACCAACCATTCAACGTAACCATAGCCTGCAGCTTTTTTTGGTGCCCCGATGAAAAATAACATTCAACGCGACGGTATCAGCAGTAGCGTAGTCTGTTCCATGAAACTCATGTTCGCTGTTCTTGTAGGGCTACCACTCTGACTTGCTTTGGCCTGTTTGCTACTACAGTTCAAGGAGTTTTTTTTTTCTTGATTTCTCAACCTGACAAAGCGAGACGGGGAGTGAAAGCGAGATAAACTGAAATTTTGCCAGATTTGCCATTATGCTTACAAAAAATGTCACGAGATGTAGGTCCTAACAGGGCTGGTAAGAGCGCCGCACAACCGTTGATGGTTTTGGTAACGCCTCCACCCGTACCTCCTGGACTGAGATGAGGGCCGACAAGCAAGCAAGCGGATCCAAGAAGGAAAAGGTACGGAAAAAAGAGGAACTCGCTTTCTGTTATGAGGTCCACTGTAACAGTAAAACAGTAAAAGAAGAGTGGAGTGGCGAAGAAGAAGAAAATAGATGGGCCAGACGCGACGCGGCCTTTTATGATGACCAGGGTTCGGTGCGAATTGTTCATCGCCATAATAAAGTCATTCGCTATCAGTCAATTGCTCTTCTACTTTTAAACTATGCAAAAACACAACAAACTTGATGTCATAAGCAAAGTTTCTGTTTTGAAAGACTAATTTGAAATTGAGGAGTTTGAGGGAACTGGCAAAAGAATGTATTGAATATTGTCATATTATATAGTATATTCCATAAACAGGCAGCAACCTCTGTTGCCTAGGTAGCACTATTGTAGATAATTGGTTTTTGAAAATGAGGCAGGCATTTAATAATACTAAGAATAAGAGTAGTGTGTTTCTCGGGAACACAACGGTAGCTCTTCGGGTTTTTTGTCCCTTTGTGTAGCAATTCATATCTAGCAGTCGAAATTTGTTTTATTTGTTTACTGCCGCTTGTAGCGCCATTATGTGGCAATAAACAGCCCCAAACGGAGTGCCTGGTGGACAACGCCGTTCTTCTTAGTGAAGAAATGAGTAGTGTTTGGTGCATCCGTTATTGCTTTCGAACACAAGCGGAAATAGATTCGAACAATGAATCAGAAAAGGTTACTCTCGTGCATAGATTACAATATTGAATTTAGTAATCCATTTCTATTTTCTCTACTGGAATTTTCGGCAACCATTCTAAGAGCCATAATTTAAAAAGAAAAGAAAAAAAAGGTCAGGTAGTTACATCAAACGCACGAATTCGGCTTGTGAGTAGGCCTCTTCTTTTACTCCGGCTCCCTCTTACTCCGACCGAGTCTCATCTTCGTCCATGATGAAAAAACCACATACAACCCGGGACCGTAAGTGGATCACCAGCCATTTTTCATTTCAATTTCGACAGCCTCAAAGACGTCATTGGTAAGGTATGTTTACAATTCCTTATTTTCGTAGTTCGTCATGCTTGGTTACGTCAAACGCAGGTCGCTTACGCAAACAAATTTTTTTCTCCTCTTAGCACCTTGAAACTTTGAAGCCTTTTCGAGGTTGCAGCACAGTTCGTAGCGTCAGGTAAGTTAACGATGCTTATTTTGTCGGGAAGCAGGGGCTAAGGTTGTCCCAAATAAGGGAGCAGCGGCAGTAGTAGCAAGCACCGCCAACAACAACAGCAGCAGCACGACGGCGTTCACTTATTACCGTCCGTAAACCGAGCAAAATCATTTTCATCAGCGCTTCTGCTAGCTAACCATTCACTGCCGGCCAACCCCCGGAAGAACCGATCCCCGCCTCTGGGAAAGATATTGGTTTGTTGGCTGACGGTCTGGGCAGGATCTAGAAGAGAAGCTTGCCCGCGTCTGCTTCAGCTTGTCTTTGTCACGGTCTAGTTACACTAGCCCTGCCGTCACTGCTGATGATGCTAGCGGAGCGTCCGGATTCTGCTGGAAGTCTGAAACTAGTAAGAAAAGCGAAAACCGCTACTAGCAAGGAAAAGCCGTGGCAGCAGCGGCTTGTTCAGGCTTGCGCTTAGCTCGCCTTCATGGCTGCCTTTCTCAGAATAGGATCCGGAATCGCCGAAGCACGCTTTCTTACCACGTTTCTCCCGAAGAAAGCCTAGAAGGCTTCGGAAACGAGGGAGGACCAGAAATTGAGGCTAAACCTTTGGAGCCAACGAAGGTTTTCTCGGCAGTGGTCTGGTTTCAGGCTGGTCCGTGGATCGGTGCGAATCAGTCAGTAGGGAACTGCAGCTCCGGCTACTGTTCTGCTGCAGAATAAAGCAGCGATAGGAACGCCGACGGGACGAAATAGCGGAATATACCGAAGGGCCGAGACGAGTTGGTTGAAAACGACGGTAGGGATGGAGGCCTCTTCAACTAGTAGTGAAAGAGAGTAAAGAAGGAACGAACGCGAGCGAAAGTAGTGGTGGTAGTAGTGGAAGTGTAAGACGAAGGGATGAGGCGAACGAGCTGGTCTAATGGACCAAGAGAGGGGCACACAAAAATGAGAAGGAGGAGACCCAATGAGCAGGCAAACTTTCGCCGAAAAGACCAAACTTGAAACTCGGCTTCGGGCCGCGGCTGCCGCACCGACTGTAGCAGCAATGGTGGCGGCAGCGCCCGCCACCGCTTATGTTGTTCATAACGCTGCTACCGCTTTGGAGGGGTAGGGGGAGCTGCCAGTACTGCACAAAGCTGAAAGGTGGCCGAGAGGCTTAGTCGATGTTGGTTGCCTGCTCTAGTCCATAGTCTGCCTAAAACGCTTCTCTGTTGTGGTGCCTAAGGCTGTCTAGGAAACGAATCTCCGGAAAACCTACGAACGACAGAGGGTAACGGGGGGTAGGGAATTTATTCTTGCCGCTCTTCTTTCTCTCATCCCGAACTGACTGCGCCATCGTGTCAGTCTAGGAGAAGACATGGCAGAACCCATCGCGGCCTGCTAGACCAATATGTGCTTGGTGAACCAAACGTAGGTTCAAGGGTAAAGGAAAAAGAGCTCCGTGCGCGTCTGTCTCCTTAACGTCTCACAATACCATCCATTTCCGTCGCTGTGTAACCTTGTCTTTTCAACCCGTCATTGCAGGTTAAACACGGAAACATAACAGTTAGCTTATAAAGGTGCCTGCATCCCCTGTAGCGGAGACTCTGTAGTCACCTATCCATTGTTCCGTCACATCTATTGCATTGGGCAAATGCTGTACCGACAAGACGTAGGCCAACTCGTTGGATTCCAGATCATCATTATTTATGCAAACCGAGATCCGGGGTTCAGAGGCAGCGGCTGTAGCAAATCGTTTTTGAGCTGAAAGTACCACAATGCTGCGTTCTACGATGCCGTAACCTATGTCTGGTTACTCGTATTGAAACAGAATACCTTATGAAATATTAAATTCTATTATTTATTCTATTAAGAAATTTCTGTGCTTTAAAATCATACAACATAACAATCCGTTTATAGGGTTACTATCTCAGACGTTTTACCTCATCGATTTTACTTTGCTCTCAAAGCGGTCGATTGTACGTAGAGAAAGTCGAAACTATGGTTTGAGTTTACATTAGTTAACGCTACGGACGCTTAGCAGACTGGTGCAAATAAACGAAAGGTAAGTTACGTTTTATACTGTACGCAAGTTGTAGGATAATGAGCTACGCTATTCAAAACAGTTTTGCTATAATATGCTATAAAAATGGGAGCAAACTTAGTTTTAGGTCGCATTCTCAGGATGTTTTCTGGACGATAGTCGACTGCTGGCTAACGAGTATGAGGCTGAAGATGGTGTCAGGAACTTATTTGAAGTTAGAAGAACTTTCGAAATTTGCTCGAAGTGCAACCGTTGGCAGGATTATTAACAGGAAAAATATAGCAAAAAAAAATGGCCAGTGCTCCATTGGAAAGAATTTCATGTAATCGTGAAGGGATAAAACAGCTCCTTAATGAACCGTGTCGTCTGGCACTCTTCCAGGTTCCCGCTCCGCAGATCACGGTTAGTTGCAAACTTGGGCCGTCGGCGGATCTACACACTAATCGATACGGTCACATAAATCGTCTACACACAGGCAGTAGACCATTCGCTCTTCACTCTTACCTTCCATACGCTAATCCTACTTGTGGCGTATATTTTACAACAAGGTAGGTTTGCGATGTCTGAATAGATCCGTCGAGGTCGTTAGTAGTGAACGGTTAGCTACTACAATAAAAATGTCTAGAGGGCATACATGCACCTCTGGTACTTCTGTTTGAGACCCAGTCATGTTAGCTTTAAGACGTTCACCTTCACTACCAGCTATTCAAACTGTAGCAATGGAGAGGTAGAACTCTTACTGCTGCAGCCTATTCTCTTGTATGTAGACTTTACTGTGACGGCGACAAACGAAGCGGAGTGATGAAACGCATATGGGGGGTGATATAGTGACGGTAGCGGAAGACAGCACTTCTTTCACGCTGAACGGGATTGTACCGTTGTCAGTCTATTCACTGCGTGGCTCCTCTGCCAGCCGTCTTATTGGCTAGAACACAGCGTACGCCATTGCAGTCTTTAGGGGAGCAACGTACGTGCGAAACAAATACGGTCATTTCCCACACCGTTGAGGCTCGGTAAATATTCAGCCACCGCACATGCTGCTGTGGCCTCCATCAATGATTTTTTCTATCACTTATCGGCGTCGGCGGCTCAATCTCGTCCTAGTTCTCTACTTTGAGAAGTTTGGTTTGCTTGCCGCGCTCATTCCACGGCTAACGCAGTAGTTTTTTTTTTATATACGCAAGATACAAGCAGGCCTATGCGTGGTTCTCCCATTCGTTTCATATATTATATGGATTCGTGCCCGTTCATATATTATATTCGCGATTTATGCGTTCGACTTCGCGTTTGCTAGGGAAACCAGTATGCGTATAGTGCTGCATCAGCAGAGAACCGGAAAGGAAAATTCAAGCTAAACATGCGCTTCTTAGTGCTTGAGTGCTGCTCGCAGTTCTCTGCCGCTGCATCGGCACTTGCCCCTTGCCCTCGGCCACACTCCATAACGCTGATACAGGACAAATCCGAGTTGTTATCGCTCACTTCAGGTCAGATCTTGCAGTCACCGTTACTCTGCCTGACAGGCGGCAGTTTCAACGTCACGTTTTCAAAACTTCGCAAGCGGTCCAATGGATGGGGCAAAAACAACGGTCGTCTCGTCAGCGGCTGCAATGATGCCACTTTACGATTGACGCAGGACAAGTGCTAGGATGAGACCCAGAATCCGCGCAAAGCCCATACTCATACGTACATCAGTGGAACCGGTGGGCGCCCAGTTATCCGTCATGCATTTTTACAGAAAACTACAGGAGGCAGAAAGGTACTGCAAACTATGGCCATGTCTTAGCTGCTTCTGAATGGGATAATAAACGCTTTGGTAATTCACTATAACATGGAATATCTAGCAGAGTGTTCCCTTTAACGCACTGCTTTGCTTGTTTTCAAGTAAACTAGTGCCAAATGACGTTGGTAGAAAAACGCCTATACAGAGATACATCCTTACTAGGCGGAGTTGTCTAAATAAAACGTCTGGGCATACTCCTAGGGACACAGTAATTAGGATATTCAGTTTTGGGTTACGCAGTAATTGGTTTGTAATGAATATAAACTTATGTCTAGGTTGTAACTTGAATGGAGCTGTTCCTTGAGTTTATTCGTGGGCAAGATAATCCAACCTGACGATTGGCTAAAGCATGAAATAGTTTTCTTTTCAAATACAGAATGTCGTTGCTCTAAGTGGCTATACCTAGAGTTAATGACAACACAGAGCTTTCATGTATTATAAAACTTCAGCTGGAGAAGTTGGAACTATCCCTCTGTTAGGAATAGTTAGGACTCAGTGAAACCTCTACTTATATTGAAAATTTCCATTAGTTTTACCACTAACAGTATTTAGTATCGTACTTACAGAAGAAATATAGCTTATCTACTAATTAGCGCTAACGTTTATCTACGCCACTGACGCCCTGGTCAGCAGTAGACAGCGCGGGTGTAACTTGGCGAATTCCCTAGTCCTTCCTTGTATCGTTGTAACTAACGAATTATAGCGTTGTCAGGTGTTTTGGCTGTGAGAGGCCGACGTAGAGTCTTTCAGCCTGCGACCGTAACCCTGACATTAGATTCATTAAAATTGAACTTTCATATAGGACCAAACCAATAACAACAGCATTTAAGCGCCGTTCTACAAATTTTGTATTGTAGCATGTACATGAAGGTCTTTGTTGATGCTAAAATTGTCTAGAAACGCTAGTTTTCCATTATCATATTCGATATCTTACTGGTTTTATGTTTGCCTTTTCGAAATTAACTTACATTTTTTTAATAAGGATACCCAACTAATGTAAACTATCATCGTTCAGGTGAACCCGAAAATGATTGATTTTTCATTATCATGTTATCATCATATTTATTACCATTCAAAGGCCCTCGTTTCTGTTTTTTCTCCCCTTTGCGCTAGCAACCAAGCACCGGTTCAGGCAAATGAGTGAGTTTCTGCAGCAGAAATCAACACCTGCATTGCTTGGCTCGCAGCGCCTTCATTTCCTCAATGTTCCTTCAGTTTCAACAGCTTTTGTTTAAGTGAATCTTACATGACCCCGTTATGCTCCCCGTACCCGTAGGCAAGCACCATCGTCACTGCTGAGCCACACGTGGTCGGCCGGGGGTCCTAATGACGCAGACGATGTCGACCTAAACGGTAACCACAACGGTGGGTTAGAAACCTGCAAATAAAAAGAGTCCACGCTACTTCGTCAGGTCTTGGCTAGAGCACGCGATGTTGCCCGTTGGTCGTTCGACAAGCCAGCTTCTGTCGAAGCTTCTACTGCTACCGCTATGGCAAGCTGCAGCTTGCTGGCAGTGTACGTAAGCTGCCCATTTGGTTGTTTTTAATGGACGGCAATTACAGCCCCCGAACGACTCAACTGAACGTCATTCTACCGGGGGTTCTCTAACTAACGTGGTTGGCATCGTTACACGGTGGCATATACGGGCAGTGAAGTAACAGGGGCTTTTGACACTGGCTGCGCTATTTGCAGAGATTCGATGAGCAATGTTCTCTCACACTTTGATAACAAATAAACGCCGAAGCGAACAACGTAGTATACATAAACGAAACAAAGTTTGAACCGGGTCACCTTCAAGTTAGCAAAATTCCTCGAACTACTCAAAGCGCTCTAACTCAGAACGAGGACCTGTCGATGTTTGCGGCTGGGTAGATACCTATGACCTATAGCGGTGCGTCCTCGGAACCAAGACGATACTGACATATGCGGGAACTGATTGTCCTAAGTATCCCGTGTACAGAGAAACGGTTACGTAACATAATATAAGCACAATATAACAGTACATTAGTTAGTTTATTGATGGAGTGGTATTGTTTGTTGCTTGGCAGTACGCGTTTCGGATACATCGTTCGTCTTCTGGCAAAGCCCATATATAGCGTATTTAATGTGTGTAGTTACATTTTAGTTCAACATTACATAATCGGTGCCCATATTAATAAAGAAGATACTGCAGGTTTATTTTTCTGAATATCGTTAGCATGATATTTTTAAAAAACATTCAAAGCTACACATTGGCAGTACAGTATACGTGGTATATTTTGGGTCAACGAAATATAAACACTTATATTTGCAAGCTGGCTCTGTAATAATGACTAAATGGATGCTTTTGTTTTACGACATGTGCAGGACTGTACGGAATAATAAGCTAGTGCTTGTATGGGCATTGTCTGTGTTTCGTTAGGCTGTGGCTACATGGCTGTGGGCGCTGGTAATGCGAAGACAAGATATCTTTGCACTGTCTGTACAGGCTGTGTACCTGTATGCGACACGAAGAATACATTCGACTCTAGGAAACCTGGTGAATAATAGGATTCTTGCCGGCCATACGGGTTAGCAGCGGCGGGCGAACGAAATTTTCAAAATGACGACTCCCTGTTCACTGTTTGAGCAACTGTATATTTAGGGTTTTTACACGCCATATGTACGGTTCTAGAAGTTGCAGTGTTGCTAGGAGTAATGTATCTACCACGGGCGTTTCTAGTGTCCTGTTGATGAACGTTTACTCGGATGCATTCTAGAAACGGAATCCGCACGAAATTTTCTAATTTGCAGGTTATAAATACGCCTGGAATATAGTCTATGTATAGCTATTGGGACGGATCGTTGTATCCGGTGGTAATGATGAATAGACCAAGGGTAAAACAACGATTTCACATTAGACATTTAGGCAAAAATTCCTCCATAAAATGGTTTTATATGGCGAGATAAATAAATGGACGTTGGGTGTTGGTAGTTTACTTGATTTATTGCCAGCTTCGGAAAGCCGATGTCGGGATCGAGAGCTCGTCGATGACGACGGGAACTCTTCCCGCCATTGGCTGTTCACATTAGCTGGACGATGATTTTTACGCCTATAATGGTTTTTTTTTCCCTTGACCGACCCTCGGCTAAAAGTGCCTCACAGCTTCCGGCTCTTGAGACCATTAGGCCTGATAAGGTACGTACGCTTGTAGCCAAACAGCCCCCTTATATGTCTTTCCGGCTGACATTAGTACGATTTTTATTCTTTTAACAGATATCTTTTTCTGCTCGCCAGACCTCTAATGACTCGAATGTTTCGAATCATGTCAATCATATTTCGTGAGAAGGTTCATATCGTCTCTGTCACTCGCGCCTACGTCTAACGTGGGCCTTAGGTGACCCTCGTCCTGTCACGTTTCTGCTTCTCTCCTGCTGAAATTAGATTTGTAATTCGTAAACGAATCTCTCGACTGGACGTCGTTTCACATCTTTCGTTTTATTTGTGCCTGCATCTTTGGTTGAGCTCAGCTTACGCTAGCGTTCTAATCATTGTCTCGTCTTAGAAAAAGCGTACGTTAACACATCTGTGACGTGCGCACGAATCTTTCACTCACGAGAAAAAATTATCGTAAATTGTGTGTTTTCTTTCCATTTTGTTTCATGTAACATATTGCTGTTATCAGCCTATGAAATTATTGTCACGGCTATCCTGATACAAACTCACATAAACTAATGCAGGACCGAGTTATTACATGAATTTCGCTACCGTCTCAGCTATCACGGGCACTGGTAGTTGCTACTGACCGAATAAGGAGTAGGCGGTATAGATTTATTGGTAATAACACGTTTTTAGAGAAATGTTTGTACCTTTCCCGTCTTAGACAAAGACGAAATTCAAAACACAGATAATTTCGGACGAGGCACCTTTCATAAAATGGCTTTCAACCGCGTTATAGACATGTAGATATTAAGCTTTAGTCGTTCGTAGATATGTAGTGTATGAGCAAAATGATCCATGTGATTGGATATGCTGTTTTCAAATCCTGCCGAGAAACAGCAGTAATTGTTGTAAAATTTAACTATATACAGCGTACTTTTGGAAAAAAATAAGCTGTGGTATTATGGAAAGTGCCTACCGTAACATATATGATGGGACACATAATGTGTTTAAAGTGAAATATCGTGTGATTGTTTTTATTTTCGTAATAAAATTGTAAAACAATAATATAAGTAGTAAAAAAAAAAAAAAAAACAACGATGTACTTTGAATTGTTTGGTTTGCTACGCTTCAATTCGCATCAACGTGGGAAGAAGCATATTCGGGGACCGCGGGTCGAAAGCTTGTTTATATGTACAGAATTAGCCAGAATGTTCTTGTAATTGTCTTTCAGAGAAACATACACATCCGTACCAACGATTCATTAGCGCCTAAGAGATTGAAGGTGTAGTCGTGTGAGGTCCTAGCTATTGTCTGCCTAGTCCTTGTGATAGCTTAGTGGGTAACGTGCTTGCCTGCTAATCTTAAAAACACGTTGTGGTCTAGGTAGGCATAGACACACGGTTCGTTTCGTGCTGAAAGTAAGGCATCTCATGAAATGCCTAACGGGAGTAACAGTTGATAATCCCGAGCGATTGCCTTTCTAGGACCGATACGCTGCGCAAAAATAAAGGGTACTTTTTTATGTAGTCCAAATGCCACGTGTTAAAAAATGGTAATCACGTGGATAATCACTTATAATATAGCATTAGTGCAAACAGAGTTCTATTTAATACCCTGTACTATGGTGTTTCAAGTGTGGCGGAACGCATGACAACAAGCCAAAGAGCGTTAACGTATCTATAAAATCATGTTTGTACAACGATGGACATTATCAGATGAGGAATTTTTAGTAAACATCAACCTGTGACGCGTTCAAACGTGACCCGAATGATAACCATTCTAGTTTCTTACAAGTTATCCACTACCCGATGCGTCTGCGTAACGGTCTAACATTGCAAATTCATATTTAGATAATCCGGCAAAATCGAAGAGACTAGTTTTTTTTTCATGACGCTTTAACTAATTGCATCTGTAGCCGCCGATCGACCATCATAAACATTATAAACACCGAATACATGACGCTCCCATATAGAAACATTTTACTTTACGTTTAATATTCAAAAATGATGTGGAATCCCTAAGTAAACCCAATGCGGCAACTCTAAACATCCCTCCCTACGTGGATCCACCCGACAATGGCTTTTTTGACTTACGGGCAAAGTTTTCATTTTTATGCTGCCTAACCTCGTATGCCGCATTTCATAACCATACGAACCGTCACCCATGGAATCTGTCAGCCGAATACCTAGATAATAGTTCGCAACTAACTAACCTAGCAACAAACAACGATTTTTTCGAAAACTGCCCTTTCGATCATCTGATGAAGCTCAGTTGTCTCGTGTCGATTTAAGCTGTCTACGATGTTTTCTGTCGCAGCAGAGTTAAAGTCGAATGACACTACCTAGCTATCAGTTACCCGTAGGTGGAGGATCATTCAAATTCATTATAGTTTATGCATCACCTCATTGTGGGCAAGCGAGGCGGAGCAAACCCTGTAGTGGTATTAGCAAATGACAAGACAGAATACCATCTAACTCCTTTATGTTTTTCGCCGTAAGCTGTACAAACAAGTAGCAGGTATGGGGACCCTATAGAGGAATGGAGCGAGAAAAAAACACGAGGAGGGGGAGAGCAAACGCATTTGATGTGAACGTCAAGCCTTCCTGGCAGCCTCGGTGGGAAGCAGAGGCGTAAGATGGGTCTACGGAAGCGACGCCTATGAGTCATTGAGCCGAAACGGGGTCAGAAGATGAACAAAATGATACTGGAGTCATGCTCGGCCGGTTTTCCGTTTCCCTGTTCTCGATTTGAGCAAAAAAATAACGTCACTTTTTGGCACAAAGCACGGCAAAGGAGACTGGTTTGCCCCACCTCATTTTGCTCCTTCTGTCTCTCCCTGAATCCTTTTTATTTCACTTCTGACTCCTTCGCCTTCCTAGTTCCTATCTATCTGGACTCGCGCATCCGAACCCCTTTAAAAAGGTAAACGGCGTTTGATGCTCTCAACACGGCACTTAGCACAATTACGTCAAGTTGCGGTGAGGCTGATTACTATTTTAACGCGGGCCACTGTCGCTCACACGATGTTATACGATGAGTGGCTTACTGTGGTCTAGTGCGTTCCATGCGTTTTTTCTCACACACACGTCGCGTGCTAAACATCCGCTCTTCTATAGGAAATAGAATACAGACAAGGTGCAGTATGCACTGTTGGTCCTTCACGTTTTCGTAGAGCCTTGCATGGTCAACACACAAAGCTCCTTCCTGTTTGCATGTACCCCCAAACGCGCGAATTGCACTCTTCCCCTTCCTCTCTGGAAATCGACGCCCTTTCTCCAGAAGCTCAGCAGCAACCACAAATGTTCGAGAAGTTGGAGCAGATATAACGAATCGCCGAAGGAAGTTGCAGCCCGCTATTGTAGATTTCCGTACAAGAGGCGTAGGAAACTCTTCCGGCGGGTCCCAAGGACCGCGGGGTAGGAGAATCGTCTGCCATGTTACAACTAATGGTTTGAGAAGCTTAGATAAAAGACCCTCTAGCATCGGTGGTCTCTCGTGAACTACACGAACGCTCGCGAAAGATACGAGCGTTCGTGTAGCTCACGCAAGACGCGAGAGTAGAAGATCATGGAGAATAAAGGTATCTAAACGTTGCAAATGTGGAATAATCGGCGTTCCCAATGTATTTGGGAGAGGAGTATAGAAAGCAAGGAGACTACGCTGTTCGTTGTACTGGCCGTAGCAGACAGGATTTTAGCTCTGCGGGTTCAGGACTAGCGGCCGCCAGAGAGGGAAGAAAACTCAGAGTCACGCAGCATCAAAACTCACATACGCGTCCGCATACTCGAAGCAGTACCATCATCAACTGAGTGAGTGAGGACCGTGCAAATAGATATACGACTCAGAAAAATGAAGTAGGAACGAACTGTCTGACAGAGAACGGGCGCTGACGATGGCGTTGTAGTATTGTAGCGTTGACGTTGGTCTCACACTTTCATGCGCTAAAAGTCATCTCGGCCAGAGATTGCAGGATTTAAATAAAATTCGTATTTATAAGTCTGCGAAGGAGATTAGACCCTGAAATGCGACGACGGGTCTGGCTGTGTGTGCGTATCAAGGGCTTCCCTTCCTATACGTTTTGCCTGCTTTTCCTTAGCCTTGCGCAAGGAACAACTGCCAAAAAAAACACAATAGTGATAAAATCTGTGAGGCTTTATAGGCTGCTCTGAAGCAAAAATACGCTCCTAAAAATGCTGACAAGCGCAGAGACAGGGAAAGGGAAGGAAAAGCCTTGAATGACACAATGATTCCAAACGCCATTGTATGCAGCAGATTTGTCAAGGCTGCAGGCCAACAGCCATACAGGCAATACAGTAGCGGCTAGTGAGGAACTGTCTTTAGAAAATGGGATGTGCGTGAGAAAGCTAGAAATCGTTTAGGGAATGGACCTAAATCATAACAACAACAACAACAACAACTGGTAATAGGGAAATCTAAACAAAATTATTTGAGTGAGTTTTTCGCAATAAGAGTTTGAACAGAAAAACGTTTCTCTCCAAAGATGCCATCTTGAGGAATTCTCCCGTGCCTATGGTGCTATTTCTCGCCGTACAGGTTACTCATACGAGTCTGCTACTCATTATCTATTCAACGCTGTATAATTCTGCATGTCTAGTTCACAATCTCTCTCTTTTTGCGTTCCGTCGACGAGCAGATGCTGTATTTCAGAACCATCGGCGTTCGCTTAATATAGCCCAGGCCCGACGACTTCTGCAGCCATAGTACCACCGCAGCTTTGCTAGTGTAAATGTAAATAATTAGCGGGGACTCGTCGGCCTGCGACTGTTGCGTTCATCCTGTGTCCTTCGTTCCTATTCGCCGCTAAAGTCCTTTCTTGTCGAACTGCTGATATATTGGCAAACTATGTCCGTGTACTTGTAAACGAACCAGCTTATAGCTGCTAGCCCTAAAACCCGTCTGTAGAAATTCATAGTAATTTAGGAGCCGGCTGGAAACAAAATCCCGTAAGTCTGGAGAATGTAAATTCAGACGAAAACATGGCAATAAGTAACAATCGTGACTTTGCTATCCGGTCTGGAAAGGCGCTGATATAACACTGTTATAAGTCGGATATTTGAGCAAACATGGCTACAGTTGATCATAATAACGTATGCCACAAACAGTTAACAAACAAATAGCAACTGTACTGGATAACATAAAAAACCTGATGTATATGAGCGGGATGGCGAACAGGTATATAGTACGTATAGCAAAAACAATTATCTGGCCATCCAGTGATAGCTACAACACAGAAACAACGATACGGCCTGTCAGTGAATCTGCGGTCACCGGAAAGCTGAAGGTCTAGAGTGGAACAAGAGAGTAACTAATAAAACATCAGATACCTGTTTGGAATCGCCATACGTACGACCATCACAATACAAAGCAGTTTTTTCATGTTCTCTTGTTGGTCTCAATGTATCTGAGTCGTTATTGGATCAACCATAACATTGTGCTTATATTGACACCCCTTCCATTAATTTTCGCAATTCCTTTCGAGCAACTCTCGGAACAATTTTTTTTGGCTATTCTATTTCTAATTTCATCGCTCTTATCAGGGATATGAATCATTATGCAATAGCCGTGTATTTGCGTACCAGTGATGTAACATTAGTTGGTAGTTACCATAAGCTATTGTCAAGTAATCGTCCCAGCACAAAGTGTTACGTAACGTGTTCTTGTCAGTGGCTTGAAATCTAGTCCCGATTGGATTTCCTTGCTATACCAGCCAAACTCTCGAAGCGGCCACTTTTCGCTTGGAGAAATTTCATCGGCCAACGCTTTGCCCTAGATTACAGTGCTGTTTGTTTTTAACATATTTTCCGTACCGTATACGAGCGTTCCTTGAGACACGTGGAACTCTCCACCCATTGGCCTTACCGGAAGCAGACATTCTTCGACCTGCCATTTCTGTCCATTTTACCGTCAGATCCCACGTTCCACATTCTCGTCGTAGCCACACAGACGTTATCGCATGTCCCTCATGTGTGCGTCGTAATAGCGTTTTGTCGAAAGCTATTATATTGCTGCAGCGGAAGTTGACGAAGTTAAGCAACCCCGATTTGGTGAGGTGCTGCAAACATCGACTTCTGTAGCACCGACGTTACCTAAAATCTTCCAAGGCGCATGTCGTATAGCGCTTATCGTAACTTGTGACAATCTAATATTTCAGCCCGCACTCATAACAGCTCTAACCGTATTGCAGTTATGCCGACTTCCCCTCAACCGCGTCCTTCAATAAATCCAAATTTCAGGAACTGCTGCATGGACGAAGCTCTACTACGTAAGCTGGAACGCCAGAGCTCTACGATTTGGTGACTAGACTACGTGTCAGTAACGCTACGAAACATCCATCTGTGTCGTTCGAACAGCTCCCTCCCTTTTGCGCAGCTTTCAGTCCTTTGCTCATGCTGCGAATACCCACACCCCCTGCCGGTCATGTTTTCTGCCCTATCTTGCTTTTCTTCGTCTAATTTGAGTATCAAACTGGATAAAGAACAGGAAATGCTTCCTTCTACTGAGTCAGTAGAAATTACCCACTGAAATTATCGCCGTACTCATAACTGGCCCCACGGCAGCCTTCTCAAACTGAGCTTCGCAAGCAACCAACAAAAAATAGGTAAAGTTAGCATTGTATAATGTAATTTGTTTTTGGTCACGATATGGCCATTTGTGAACGTCGAATTAAACATTACGGTATATCTAGTGTGGACACTGCCGCAAATAAATTTTCTGAGTCTCAGTTTGGTTTTAGCCAGCCGCTGATCACCAACATGTGAGTTTGGTTCGGAACGAGATGGTTAACACGTCAAAATTTGCTGGCAAGGATTCGACAGCTGCTTTCGATTCCGCTTCTATATAGGCCCATTTAAATATAAGGTTTTGCACTCTTGTTTCCTATAGGCTTTCATGGTCTAGTGTAATAGCTTATGGAATAATTCCAAGTTGACTGCTTGACCGAACGGTCTTCCCTGCTGCTCCCTTTTTGCTTCTTCAACTGGCTTGGTTGGCTGTCGCCATGAGCTTTACTCTGTCTGTCTGCCTGCCTGCCTGTTTGGCCTACTTCTGTTTGCTTAAATCCACTCGCAATCTGTCTGGCATGTCTTGCTAACGTACGCAGACTTAACTGCAATTGTTCGCCGGGTCGATAGCGATGATTCCTATAAGTTGATTGAACTTGAACAACTGTGAAGTTCGTTAAAATACTAACATTCATGAGCAAGAAACAAGTATCAGCGTGCAAATCAAACATCAATTCAACAAACACAAAGGCACCTTATTTCTTAAGTCACCCGCTTGATAAAAATTATATAGTCGAGCTACGCGGGTCTACATTGCTGTGAGTTGTAACGTGCTGGGGTGACGGGGTAAGTTAAAAAATGTCGTATTTCCCAGTTGTGGTTCACTGTTCTCGTTGATGAATTGAGTTCTTAAAATCATAACGCTTTATTGATGTTAATACAACTCCCTACCCTATGCGTTCCTCAATTGTAATATATCCGGCGTAAATCTGCACGACTGCCAGTAAGCCTTTAGCGTATGTACTATGGTTAGCACATAATCGACCCATCGATCAAATCAAATAGCATTCAGCCTTGAGATAAATTTTTCTAAACACACATCTAAACCAACTTTAATGGCTAAACGTTAAAATTTGGATGTTGACAAATCTCACGCCCCTTGAGATTTCTATGGCTACGAATGTAGAGCACATATGTAGACGATTTTTCTATGTAAAATATCATCTTCTAGGGATTGAAGGTACATGAAGGCTTGTACGTTTCATTCAGACAAGAACCACGTAGCGGACGCTGGATTCAATTGCGGGAGTCTCAACTCTCGCCAGCAATAACCTGCCCGAGCGTTGAGCGAAAAAAAAAAAGCTCAGTTCTATTGTAAATAGTCATTAAAAATACAATGCAATCGCATACACATGTACTCTACAGATTCTCAACAGAATACCGAGACCTATTGATTGTATCCTGCTCGAAGGTGGGCGCTCATCGTGTTATTCAGGTCGTGCTCTGTTCAACTAATATTTGTTTCCATCGTTTCAAAATTCAACACGGGTATTACCTAATTACGATCAACGTAACGATGTTAAAATGGATAGCAATTGCGATTCAGAAACTATCAGTTCTCCTGAAGAGGAAACGAGATAGTGTACGGCGACTGGGAATAGGCTTTCTATATATACAGGGATGTATGACTCGTGGAATCGATCACAAAAGTAAAACGATGGTAGGCTTAGCACTGTGGGTATATCTTTAAAAGTATTTCCGGAGTTAGGAACTGGGTCAGTTCAGGCCTACTGTTGAGCGCGTTATTTTTCTTCATTTGAACTACAACAGCGAACTTATTTGATCCGGTAATCTATGTTACATAAGCTCAAGTTGCCAACTGAGCAAATTTGTTTTGTTAAATGACGATCTCTTTGTTTCTGATCGTTCACGTTTGATGAACCATGTCCGGCAACCGCGGTAATAGCTCTTCTTAAGCCCTAGATAACCTAACCTGCCAATAAATATCCATTTTGCCCCTCACACTTGTTGATCTGCACTCTAAAATGTCAGTTACTCTAAGAGTCCTAAAATAGTTATTTTCTATGTGTATACAAGTGTACTCAAGTGACTTGATTCACATCTTAAGGCATTATTTTTTGTCTATTGATTTCCATTATTCGCAGTTGGTTAGCGTCAATGACCCATTTAATTCAAATATCGTCTATATAGTGTAGTCATATAGCTTATATATATATACATATAGGTCAACAACGCAATACCCCAACGTAGAAATAAAATACCTTGCATCATATGAGCTATACGAGTCAACTTTTCCGGGAGAGAGGTGCCTAAAAAAAAAAAAAAAAGGTAGTACCTAAAACTAGTACCAGAGGGCCACGAGTGGCAAGATTATTGTCACGATTTCCCTCGCATCTGGAGCTAGTACACCTATCATAAGATTCGTGAAAACCCGGTTCCCTGCAAAGCTAAGGGTAAAACCCAGGCATAGTAAAATGTGTGATGACGTGTCTGTTTAGTCAGTTCGTTCTCTTCCATTCGTTGTTGCTCAAAGCACCCGAAAAATTCCCATCGTGAATTTTTGCTTTCCGTTCAGAATTTGTTATTAAAGGCTTTCATTACAGGAAGCTCGAGATATCGACGTAAGCCCCGGACAATAGCAACAATAGCGAATCGGCTAGGAGATACACGAAGTGATTTCGGGTCGTTCTGTCTAGCCCCAGTGCTCTTTTGAGGAAGGAGGCCTCGACGGGATTTAACTATTCTAGATTATCCATTGTAAGATCTTCCTGAATGACGCGTACTCCATACGTCGCGCAGCTACCGCGAGGTCAAAGAAACTGAGAGCAAAAAAGCAAGCTGAGGGACAAGGCATGAGACGATTTGATCATCCATGCAGGTGCCCCTGCTTTCCTGCATCTTTCGGTGACGCATGCGGTTTTCGGAAAACGGCTCAGTGGTTTCCGTTCGCGGAAGAGAGCAATGACAACCGTTTGCCTAGGCAAAAGACCCATCTTGCAAAGTGTCAATCGCCGCTTTCCTGCCTTTTTTTCTAAATTTGATCGCATCCGTCCTGATCAAATCTACGTATATCTCGAATCTATAATTACCTCGTGGAGCCGGGCTAGAGCTTTCGGCATTTGGAACCTGTTCGACTCGTATACCACTAAATCGTCTGCATACAACATGACTTCAACGAATTTCGTCAGTACCCTTATTTGATCCTTTAGCAAAATGGCGAATGAAAGTGGGTTCCGGTTGTTCCCTTGAGCCAAGCCGGTTGTATGTGTGAAAGGCGGAAGTTCGGCCATTTCATCGTCGATGATTATTTTGCTCTTTCTCAGCGGCAAGAGCTTCGATGGCCGCGAACTGCTACGATCCAAACTAGCGTTCATTCTCGGTGTCGGTTTGTTCCAATGACAACGGCCATGATCCTCAAGCCAAGGCACTGGAAGCATCAATACTATAGTAACATTCGGACCCAAGCCGACTTTCCTTTGCCCTAAGTTCGCTCGCCGCAGTTATTCCCGTCGATCAGTTGTCTTCGTTTGCTGTTTACCTTGGCCGAAGACGACGCCGCGACGGACATAGAATAATATATAGGCCACTGTGCACAACTTGGGTAAACCGAGGTACGTTTGTCGATATCTGTGTCGACAGCATATGAGGTAAGTTCTTTGTATCTAAGTATACTAACCCACTGACAAGCAAGGTTAATATGGTGCTGGGTCGACACCGCTCAATCGGATCCAAATAATTGGGGTTGGCAAAAAAATCTTTGCTTAGCCGTGTTCCGTCATGCTTTATCTCTGATTAATCGTTTTAATATACTGGAAAAATAATCGGCGGGTTTCTTCATTCTTCCTAATTTTGGTTCATTAACAAGCCCGGGGCAAGATTATGATATCCTACAAGGCATTCAAGTTGCGTATCGAGTCGACGACAATCGTTTACCTATATAAAGCTGTTAGCATAACTAAGGTATTGAAAAGTTTGGGTCATTAGCCAAAGCACATTGTGCGATGATTAGAGTCTCACGTCGTACATTGTATTTTGTTTTTCTGCCGTTGTTCCCATATACGACGTCATCACTTATTTTCAACATCACAGCCGTCGCCATTAATAACGCGAAAACGCCGAGTCAGTAACGCTAATCAAATCGCTATCATTATTTATGCCCATGGTCGCTTCCTGGACGCTTCAGATTCTTCTGTTGAGGCTCTCAGAGGGCATTTGTCGGCCCAGCTCGTTTCTTATGAGCAGGGAATCAATCAGACGGGTTGGGCCCTAGTTAATTGGTACGTATACTGCGCACATCCATCTCAACGTTCTGTTACTGGTTTTACACGCCATGCCTTATTGACTGCCCGCAGGCCATTTCCGTACTCAACCTAACTGACTTACTTGATCTTCGTCGTACCCTTCAGGAATTAGACCATGCTCAGTTGTCAATTCAGCTAGAACAAAAGAATGGAGAAATGTCAGGAGGTACGCAAACTTCTGCACCGCAATGCAGGGGGACCAATAATATTATATTTTTACATTGGTTGATTCGATCGTTCAGTGGAATTGACATTGAGCTGTGTAGCTAAAGTAATACCTTACAATAGCAGCCATGGCCCTGCGAAAATTCCATAGCTTTACACTGTAACATACTATGTAGATTTTTAAGGGTTGTCTACAAGTTGATTAGATTGAAAGAAGGAAGGAATAAAGGTTATTATTTATTAATATATATTTTAAATGCAGATAAAGAATCATGCATATTGTACTTTACAAACGGCTGTGCTCTCTATCTCCGATATGGAGTTTATCTCACGCAGCATCGTTTGCTAAAGCTGATAGATAAGTTCCCTTTTACTCGACCCTGACCAGTGGTAGATTCTTATTATCATATAGAAATTAGCACGAGGAACGAATACGAAATAGTAGAACCTACGTCAACTTCATGCTGTTGACGTCTTCCTCCCAAACCTACGCTGTCCAACGCTGGCGAGTCCCCACCGTCCTGTGAAGTGATGTTGGAGGCAGCGGAGGACAAGTATAAGCCGACAGAAGATGTAAGCGATGGCAGCGGCGATCGGCAACAGTGACAACAATCGTGGGTAGCGCAACTAGTAATATTACTGCTGTGGCAACAATGACACGGTCTACACCGTGGACGATGCGTACCAGGTCGTCGCTAGTCCGTCGAAATGCCTGGAAACTTGTGCTGGTCAGACAACTTTTTACTCACCGGTATGAAAACAAGTAAGCTTTAAGCTCGGTGGCTACTTCTGTGCCTGCTAGACTTCCTCGATCACAGCCATTCGGCGCTGCAGTCCTAGTTTGCCTTTAGTATTGCTAGCAATGAAGAAACGATAATCATGCAAGGTTAAGTGGAGAGAGTAGCAGTAGTTTAGGCAGGTAAAGCCAAATGAGCTTGATATAGGTGCATGAGCATGAGTGTGTGAGATTTTTCGAGACTAGTTGGGAAATTGTGAAATAGTACGTGGAAGATCAGTTCTGGAAAAGCGGACCAAAATTAACTGACGCATCGTATGTAACATTGCCTGCTCTCGTTTTTTAGCTAGTCCGACTCCACTGTGCCTATGCTTTCCGCTAAAGATTGTTTTGAACCCGCTGCTAGTGTTCTTATGTTTTTCTTTCGCCATATCGCCACATTTCTTCCGTCTTTATTCTCCATTGAGCACTCGCTCCTAGCATCCAATTTCCATTTATCCCTGTTTCTACCGTATTACACCCTGTATTACAACATGTGCCATGGACCGTCTTAATTCAGACACCGCATCTTTGGTCGTGCTCGATAGATTGCGAAGTCTAGTCCAGGAACACGGCGGCTAAGTTAGCACAGGAGAAGTCGCTAGTAGCGCATATCGTTCACAGGCGACATACAGGTAATGCGAAGGAGACAACGTGCATGAACGTATATCCAAGTTAATGCATGTAAGTATAATCTCACTAATACAAGTAGACAACAGAGATATTCTAGTCACGATGCAGTGTAGCTATGCCAGAATTGTCAATGGGCACGTGGGACACGGACATGAATGGGAAAACAGCTCAAAGAAAGACAACGAAAGAGAGAACGAACGAAAAGTCGCACGAAAAGATGATGCAATTACGTACTATTCAAGGAAAAGATAATGTTTTATGGGACCAGTGCCACCTTAGTACAGAAGGAAAGTGAAAGGGAAGTAACGAGGAAAACAGTGAAGGCCGGTGACACACGCAAGAGTGCGCCTTTTATCTGCTTGCCTTTACACCGGGATGCCTCTACGAGGCTACTGACTGGTAACAGCAGCAAATGGTATAAGACCTGCAAAAACAATTCTCGCTCGTTGCCAGGGTCGCCACCGCCACCGGTGGCGCCTTTAACGCCATTGTTAACGTCGACGATGTTGACGTCCCTCTTTCAGTACGAAGCAAGACGGTACAGACCAGTAAAGAAAGTAATAGGGAAACTGGGGCACGGAAAAAGAAAGAATTAGCGAGGAAGACAGAATGAGATGAACTGGCAGACATAACTAGATATAAAAGTAATGAGGGTATGAGGGAGCAAGCCTGGCTATGCAACGGGACGGGAATGCAAACCCGGGCAAACAAGTTTGCTCCCAGTAGTCGCAAAATCGGAGATCGGAGTAGCAGTGACGTAATTAAGTTTAGAGATCTATGAGGGCTATGAGATTTAGAGGGCTATGATCTATCCAGAAGTATTAATGCTTAAAATTCATTGATATAAATGCTCAAATAACGTTTCGTTTCTTAATGTTGAATGAAAAAGTATCCACGAACTTTTCAAGCAATTCAGTAAACGTAAATTTTTAAAAAACGTAAATATAATCTACAGGCAAATGTTTTATTTAAATTTTTTTACGCACATGTTGAGAAGTAGTTATTGTGTGGAAAACAACATGGGGAAAGTCTTCGTAAAAAAACAAGGAGTCGATGTAAAACTTACGTGACCAGCATATCAAACGACTTGAAGTTGCGCACGCACGCACTATAAGCCACAACAGGGGAGACGCAAAGTAATGAACCGCACGGCTGTGAGAATTGCGCACCTCGTATGCTCTAGTGAATTATCATGACTCGGTATAATCTAATTAGATATTTATTTATTTATAAAATAAATATTACTAATACCCGTCGACGTAAAAATGTTGTGAGGATAAGAAAATTGTCTTCGGCCAGTAGCCTGACTGGAGAACCAGAGATACCCAAAGGAAATAGCAGCAGTAGTAGCAGCTCAGTGATTATAAAACACGTACGTAAGGGATAACGACAACAGTGATTACGGTTCCAGCACTAACGGGTGGGGCTTTCGTTGCTTAGGTTGCTAGGGCTAATTGTTGAACAGATTCCACTACTGGTCTATGAGGATTCTGAAAAGAAAACAAGCTGTTAACACTGATAACAGCGGATAGCTGTGACTGTTGCAACTGTTGCTAAAATAACGAGGATGTTCCCTTTAACATAGGTGATAGTAACGAGCCCTCAGTGTCCTGACCAAGGAACACAGGACAACATATAGGATATAAAACGTACCCAATATACATATTTCAACACACAGATGCTAAGCATACAAGCTGAGTACACTTGCATTGATAAGGAATAAGAGTGAGACTAAAAATGAAAGAGAGTAGCAAAGAAGCAACAGCAAAAGAAAGACGCAGAATATTGGCCTGTTTCCGGTTCAGGAATTGCTCCTCCGCTAGCCAGCAGCAGTCTCCTTTTTCCGGTCCTATTACGGACAGGTCAACTAACTTCGCCCGCCATATTACGCCCGTTACTACTAAGCCATTGCCGTCAGTGGTGTTCGTGGATATGTCAAATCAGCCTGCTCTCCTCTACCCACCCACGTATGGCTGGCGATGCGGTTATTGTTGACGTAGTTATCGTCGTTACCAAACGTAAGCGCAAATAAGCAGGCTTCCGGCCAGTCCAAATTCCTTTACTGGATCTTCCGTTTCCACCGAATCTCCCTGAAGGCAACCAGCACTAATGCGGTCTTTAGCAACGATCGAAGCTTATTCAAGCCAAGTTGTTGCAAGACGTCGTTCCCGTTGTTGATTAAAGAGCATTCATCCCGCCTGGGTTTAAGATCGGGTCTTCGGAACAGCGACGAAAGGGTAATGGTTAACCTGCAATATTGACCGTAGGATGACAGGGTCCAAAAAAGTAAAAGACCAACCAGCCGTTCTTCCCGTGGATCCTGCTCTATTTTGCTTCCGGTTGGTTCTACGACTAACGGTGCTTCCGCTGAGGAACCTATCGGCCTGTCCCTGACTTCAGGATGAACCTAGTCTGGAAGTATAGTGATATCAGCAGGAATCAAAAGCTTCGAAGGGCTGGTAAAAAACAAGGCCATGCCTATATATAAGTCTAACATATTGTCTGCAGTCGCCTTGGCGATTGCACATGAACCTGCCGCTGAATGTTTCGGTCCCAGTTCGTTCCCGTCTACCGTTTGCCTGCCCATACACTAGCTGTAGCCTCTGCTAACTGGAAAAGTATCAGAGAACAATATCAAGACTAGCCCTCGGGCCCACAGCCAGTTGCACAAGAACCTGGGCTTTCGTAGACCCTTAGCCTATGTATATTGGCACGGCCTTTCGATGGCCGTAGGCGTCTGAAGGTTGCTAGCTGCATATAGTACGTCGCTTGTTTACAGACTACTTAACGAGGAGGGAGAACAGTGTGCGTACCCCATTGTTCTGGCGTTCTATGCCCACAAAATCATGACTGCAGACAGACTGCTGGCTGTACCACAGTATGTTGATCACCGAATGGCTGAATAAGCTGAAGGAGAAAAATAAGAATGGCCCCTTACCTTACAGGTAGTAATTTTGTTAGCTAGTATACAAATATAATAAGTATGCGGGCTAACGGCGTTACTGTTAGTTTTGACTGTGGTGATAGCCGATTAGAGACGGCATCCTGGGGGGTCAATGAACGACTTGCGCTCAGCATTCAGAAATACGTCGTTTCAGACTAGGTAGCCTATTCTATCAGCTAGCTAACTTGGTTCCTGTCAATAAAGGAAGTGAACGATTATAATTACGCGAACTATTATATCAAAGCGAATTGTATTAGGACAACTAATTGGCTACCACATAATGTCACATCTCTTAAAATGTAGACACGACAAAATCGAACAAAGGATCGATATACCCGTATCGTAATCCCTCTATTGTTTAACGAGCTTCTGTTGCTACGCTAAAAGCAGCTGTCTATGCTAGGAGACTTGCCAGACGAGTGTTTTTCTCCGTGTGTTAACTTTTCGTTTTAAGCCCCCAACAGACAAGTTCATCTCACGAGTCAGCTCTGAAGCCATTGCAATCCATACCTTCAGAAAGTTCAAATAGTAAGTAAATTAGTTTACCCATGGTTGTAGTGCCGGCAACAATAAAAGGTAGCATTAGGTAGGCCTACGTCTACTGTATTTGCTTGTTTCTTTTCAGCTAAAAAAAAAAACAAACTATATAACCTACTTTATCAGCATAATATTGTTCAATAACAAATAGGTGAAAAGTACAGGTAGTACAGGTTTCAAGTACAGGTAGTTTGCAAAACCCCACCAATTTTTAACTAACGCCATCGTCAATATGTTTTAATATTTAAGATTTATATTTATTTGAGTTATATCTATATGAGTTGATTCGAAAAAAATGTTGGCCTCTTAGCTTTCGCAAGGAAACAAAGTTATCGATTACTAAAAAAATACGTTGACTTGAAGCTGGTTTCTAACTTAAAACTTAGCGAGTTGATTCTTTACTAAATACGGTTAATCGCAGACTTTCAGCGAGTAAAGTATCTCAGATACGTTTACTTGAGTTCTTGCGCTAAGTTACTACTCAAGATACGCTCAATGTAGTAAAGAAACTAATTACTACCTACACATCTACTGACATAAGGGTCATAATTAAGCAGAGCGTCAATCAAAAACAAATGTACATAAACCTCCAATTTCAATACGAATTGGACATTCCTCATTAAAAAAAAAATAGTCCAAATAAAACGCACTAAAAACACCATTAGCTGGGTCAAACCAGTAATTAGCTTAAGATAGACATTGGCCAAATAACATTTTTCACATACAACGCTGAGTTTATGTACTTATTTTGATTTTTCAACATAAAAAGTTGACTCTGACTTACGGTTCTGTCATGACAATAATAGACGGAGTATAGTTAAAATGTGTTGTACATTTTATTGCGCAGTTAAAAAGCTGAAGTTAGACTCCTGTCTAACTTAGACCATACGACAGCAGGCAATTGTTCCAGCCCAGTTATAACATTTGAAAATCATCATATGTTCTTTATCTAAATACGCCAAACTAAACGGATAGCTTGATTTCACTACTCCAAACGTTTTCGTTTACACCAAAGGTTATCGCAACACTTTGAGCTAGTCAAAATTTGCAATATTGTTCTTTTCTCCCAACTACAGACCCTTGCTTAGTCTTTCACCTTTTACCTAAATAGTTAACGAAGTTCTAATAATTTATGTTTCCAGAGTCAACTCTCACGTGTGATCCATGAAATTAATGCAGGATACGATCATGACTGGGGCTGGGCCACTTCTCTCGGTAAGATCTCGGATTGGATCTATTCACTCTGATAAATCTTCGTCCGAAATTCCAGCTCAAATAAAAAGTTTCTGCAGCTTTCTGCGTGCGGTAGCCATAATAGGTTTTAGATGTTCATGAACCTATAAGTCGATCCAATCTGTAGTCTCACACAAGATGCATGCCGTTCAGTATGTTTCTTTTACCATAACACTCCACTATCTGCATAAAGACCAATTGTTGATTATTCATTGTGGTTTACCACTCGCATCGGTGTGAGCTTTTGCGGCAACAGACGACTATTTTCTGCCCTCCGAAAAAAGATCATTCCACCATTGTAAATGTGTAACGCTTATATGGTGGATTATTTAGTGATAGTAATCGGCTGCTGCTAGTTAGGCCTTGTTCCAGCAGGGGTCTGTGGCCAGACAGTTGACCCTAGCTTCGTCAGTTTGGTATAAAACGACCTAATCGAGACGTCGTACGTAAGAGAAATTAGCAATTAAACGCTTCGGCCGGCCCATTAGAGTTAGGCCGCGCTTACATTGACAGATCATTTAGGTTCAGCCGAGCGGACTCTATCAATCTAAGGGTACAAGGCTATCTACGCAGAAGTAATAATATATTTTAATATTTTTTTTTTTAATAGTTCTGTGGTAATGCGTTGTGCCGCTTTTTCCGATCAGCCGCTGTTTTAAACTGTGTAACTTTGTGTTTGTTTGTTTCCGCAGTTATCTCCTATCATGGTTCCGAGTAATTCCCGAGTGAATTAATGTTACTTATTTCACTTTCTTGTTAGAAGTTCCGTTGAGCTAAACGCCATATGTTATACATATGTCTAGTGTGACATTGAACTTCGCGGCCTTTTACACATAGTTGAATAGACCTCCAAACTCAGTTAGTGCGTTTCCGGGATAGCTATGCATTTTTTAAAAATGGTTTTATGGTGCAGAGTAAGTGTTTAATTTTTTCTCTCGATTCCTTTAAAATCGTCTTGATAGATGTGTATTTTGTGTAAAAACTTTCAACTTATCTAGACCCATTAATGTATTTATCATATATTTTTTTATCTTTTCTTCACTATAAATACCACTGTAAAGCCAGCCAACTTCATTAAGAACTTAGATTAAGTTGATTAAGTCAACTTGCACGACGTTTTTCATCGAGTGTTAGAACAAGCCACCAAAAAACACTACAACTAAAGTAAAACAATCCGGCCAGTAGACAGTGCGTGATTTCCTACTAGAACTAGTTCAAAAATATAGTTACAAATTAATTGTTACCCTAATCGACTGAAATCAATGATTTTTTAAGATGCAAAGGGTTGAAAAGTGAAAATCTTCAACAAATCCGCTAGAATAAGGCTCATCCAGCGCACGTCCGAGGAAAATTGCACGTGGATTCAGACGGCTTACTTTGCAATAGTACTTCAATTGTGTTCTCCGGACAGTGCTAAGATAGATTGAAACGACTCTACCAAGTGTCACGAAGCGCTTATTCTTTTGTTCTGCCTTTCATAATGATAACAGCAGGCTTTGTTAAGAACTTATCAAAACGCTATACGTTATCCAGTCGTATTAAATGGGACCACTAATGACTACTAGGAATGTTCGTTTCGGCCTGGTGAGTTTAAATGGGGAAATGAGATAACGGACTAGTCTGTTTTCTGCGAATAATTGCGCATAATTAGACCCTAGAAAAACTTCAATATACCTCTTTACTGCAAACAAAACAAACAGACCTCGAAATGTTTATGTGTGCTGACTCGCTAATAAGCACTATGGCTAATTACAGCCAATCTTAAGTCGACAATGAAACATACCGCTAACTTTTCAGGTCATGACCGTCCTTATTACGGTAGGAAATTTTCCCACCATCGGCACCGCACCAGGTGATATCCCTGTCAACGAAGAAGACGTCTATCCTTTTTCGATATTGCCCAACATGACTGAACTTGGCCTAGAGATCATCGAGGGTGATATTGCTGTACCCAGAAGCCTTTTGCGTAAAGGTAATCGTCCTACTTTTCTGCCAGTAGGTCAGCGTTGGCCTGGCAACGTGGTGCCATACAAGTACCACACATGTAAGTAAGGCGCTATTAGTTACCAAACACGTTTATGATATTTTACGTCAACACGTTATGCTGTAAGTTTCGATTCAATTGTACTTGCTACTTGAAATAAGCAGTTTACCTCCTAAGTAAACAATATGCATACAATGTAGTCTTTTATCATGTAGGCTCCATTGACTAACTCATAATCTCTTTAAAAATAGAACACAAACAACAACAGTGGACCGAACCCACTGAACCAAACATGCTGTGCCGCGATACCTCAACCCTCAATATCAACCCTTGTTTGTTCCAACAAGCAGCACGTTCCATAAGGGATTGACAAATAATAGTGTTTGACAAGGATAATTATATACAGGTATATGCATTGAAAATATATGCATATGAGTTCCTGGCGCGTATAAAAGTTCACCTAGACGCCTCGCGTTTGCGTACGGCGAAGCGGACTTGTTAAAACCTCCCTATCCTCGGCGGCCTGATGGTTCCGCGGTTACGTGTACTGATCGCGCCACTGATCCATTGTCTGCGGAAACGGAGCCCCCATCTCTGGCTACAATTATTACCATGAGCCGTACGCCGTTTTTCTGATCCCTGCACCCCATATTCACTAGATAAAGCTGACATAACAAAGCTATTCACTTTGTCTCAGCCAGTATCAAAGCTACAAGTGTCGATAGGGGCCGCGCTGGTCATCCAATCAATGGCTGACCGAAATGAACTTTAGCTCGTGCTGCTGGTCGGCGTCAAGCTAGCAGTCCCAATGTAAAACGAAAAATAGGTTGGCGCATTTAAGACGAAAACCGCATTTGTGACACATAGGTAAACGACTTCGTTTTTCAGAGGAACATCTTTTTATGCGCTGCATTACGAGAGGTGTAATATATTTGGAGTGTCTAAATACCACATGGTCGAGTCACGGTAGAGCCTGAACACTGGAAAATCCATTGGCGTGGCCATGCCAACGTAAATCATAAAATGCTCCAATGGAATGAGATATTCTCTTAGCACCCGTCTAATGAAAAATGATGTAGCACTGCCCTTGTTTCTACCGGCCGTATAGAAAGCTGCTCGATCCTATTAATATAGACCGCTTCGGCGGTATTTATGAGGCTGATTTGTGATAACGCAATTTATCGGTACGTTCTATAATTTGCAGCTTGCGAAGGCCAAACGTATGATTCAATCTTATTGGACCAAACTCCTTACTGACAGCATGATGAGAAATCTTCCCATGAATATTTATACATAAACGAACATTGCTTATCTTTTACTATGGCCTTTTGTCTATGTTAATCTGCGCTGATGCTGACCTTTGTTTCTCATGAGTAAGCAACCCAATGGATCAAGCAGTCCCCAATTATGTGAGGTAGGATTTCATGGAGTGAGTGAAGGGTTTTTGTAACTGTCAAGTGGTGTTGTTATAGATTAATTTCGAGTTTGTTGAAAACGATTATCCATTCATTTTCTTACCTTATTTGTAAGGCCGAATGCAGAAAAGTTTAACCCTTTGGTTTAACCTTTAAAACTGGTCATCTGTCAGCACTATGGTAACAAGCCAAGTATAGGCAAATAGATCTCGCCTTTTTTATAGTCATATAAAGTTATTGTGCGTTTATATCATAACTCGTTCGCACCTGTGCAATAGCGGTTAACCATTCAATATACAGGTCTTAATATTTCTGGAAAAGGGATGGTAGAGTCAAACTAAACCCCCTAAATATTTGGCTGATATTCAATCTTGTATTTGACGCCGGCCATACGCAGAGCGACAGCTCTTGAGCAAGATAAAGTACTCGTCTAGATATTGATTTCAATCAATAGCTGATATGCAAAATGCGAGGAACTTTGTTTATGATAAAAAATAGAAAGAGCCATTTCGGAAGCGGGCGACAGCATTGTTGCGACGTAAGCGTGTCTCATCAACGGAACGCATTACATTAGGAAAACCAAAAGACGGAAAGAGCCAAAGTGCAGAAGCCGGCATAGCAATGCCATAATCTATATATATGTGGCAGAAGCCACATGGTCACATGCTCAAGGCAACCGAAGCTGGACGATTCTGCTATAACAGCATGTTCGCATGCTCGAGCCACAAGGTTGGCGAGATCTAGTCGGTCTGACCTTCCGCCTGACCTTGCCTCACCCGATCAAGGTTGTGCCTGCTTTCGTATTTATGATACAGGCTTGCAGAAGACCAAACGGCAGTTGAATGGGTCACAGGCATACGCACAACACGACCCAAACGATCAGCAAGAACATGATAAGCGAAAGCAAACAGTGTAGTCAATTAGGCAGCTGGGCCTTTATCTAAAGGCCTAATTGGTAAGAATGCTCCCTAGGGCAGAAGTTCATACCAACAGAAACCACACAGTTGGGTACATTGAGGAGTCATTCTGTGCGAAGCCGGCGTGCGTATAACAATGCTGCTGACATGCAACGACGTAGCGGAATTGACAACCCAATTTGAATCCACAAAGATGCACTTAAAACATTGTATTATAGACATCTTTGATTGTAGATTGTATGACAGAAATAACGGGATTCCGCAAAAATGATTGCCATAGAAATCAACGCCTATACATATGCCTTTCCCTTAGATGGCCTATAAAACTATATTACTAACAAAGGTTACAGTGGAGGGCAATCGCCTTTGCAAAATATGCTGGTTTTTTTCATCACTCTACGAAAAATATATCGACTTCTGGTTAATACGACAAAAGACTAGTAAGGTCTTGCCGTGCAGAGATGCAACATAAGTTTAGTATACACAATTTGTTAATTTCGATTAAGTGAAGCAGATACATCCTAGGAGGATAATTTCAAATTCGGTCAGTATATTGTATATAGAGGTAAGAATAAGATTGGGCGACCGGTTTTCCTCCCACATTTTTTGAGACAGTGAACAGCGTATTTACGATCAGTTGAGTGGTGGGCAGGTGGCAACCTTGAAGGCTTTACTTATAGTATTACAAATTGAAAGTGGTTTTGACTGAGCAAAGAATTGACTTCTTTCTGTTCCGGCGTTTGTCGAATGTGTTTTTTTGGAGCGAAAAAAAACGTTTTTTTATGTACCCATACTACTATAAGCGGCTTAATATTTCTATGTGAAAAACTGTATTTGTTTGTAAAATAACACATATGTTATATTGCTTTTTTTTTCTGATCATCTACTACACACGCATTGCTCCCGTTATTACGGTCTGAAGTCATGAAATCCAACTAAATTCGTGTTCTGTCCGATACAAGGCTTTTGATTGATATGACGTATTCTTAGAAAGAATTACACACATAGATATACGTAGTCTCCAAAAAGAACTGCAAACAAAAATTTATAATTCTCTAATAATCAGTGTCACGATTCCTTTGTTTGCGTAGCCTGGCTCAGCGTAATGTTAGTGAGGTCACCGCGAAGCTCACCATCATCATTAGAGGGTTCAGCTCTTGCAAACTGGTTGTCTTTTTTTAGCCTTAAGGGGGACGAATCTGTAAGTAGGGTCTAGTTGGGGCTGAGCTTAGGTTTCCATGTATGGCTTTTTTCTGTGACGTTCACACCGTAGAGAATAGCTTTTATAAGATGCTGCCAGCCAGCCAGCCATTCAATTAATCGCAGACCTCCCATATTGTGCACACATGTCAGTACGATGTTTGAGTTGCTTTTTATCATTAGCTACCCATATATCGCCTATGTCAGCCGAAAATAATGTCAAAATTGCTCTAGCCCATACTGTACAAGGCCAACCTTGGGCAACGTGGGGTGAGACAAATTCACATATCTCATATATATAGCATCGTGATCGTCATAGAACATTACGTTCACAACACAGCGACCTTTAAGTCGGCCTGACGACTATTATCTGTCCCGGGGTCCGATTCCAGACGAAGCTACACCTTACCCCAAAAGCCCAATGATGTCCCATCAGCGCGGCATAATGCTTAATACCGCTGAGGTATCTTACGAAAGCAAACAAAAGGCAAGGCCTGTGCATTAGTGTTCATTACTGTCATATAATGAGAATTATCGCGGGCGCCTCATGATCATACGAAATGTGTCAACAATAAGCCGCAAAGAAGTTTTCATGTCGCATTGTCCAATAACTATTTAGAAAAAAAGACGTAGATGTATTCAAAATCTTTCAGAAGAAACGCAACCTCTCAAAAGTTTGTTGGAACTCTGACCGACGTTTGATCTGCCCAACAAGTAAACAGAGTCGAAGGCTTTGACGGAAATCTACGATCACATAAATAATGAAATAATCACCTTTTCGCCTCGCCGTATTCCATCAAAGCAGGGACTGTACAGGTATTAGACGGCACCATCATCAGTTAGTAGATCTGATCACAGGACTTGTAAACTGGCAGCAAGTTATTGCATGGAAAAAACATTTGTCAATGCCCATAACATTTACAACTAGACGGATACATCTATATATATATATATATATATATATATATATATATATATATATATATATACATATATACATACATATACATACAATTATTCATTAGAAAGTAGATTCTCCGAACATAGAGCAGCTTTCGTTACTCCATACACTAGTCCGGCGATGGCCAGACGTCCGGAAGTGCAAAGAGTTCGAACTCGAAAGAGCCGATAAGACTCCCGGTCTGAAAACATAGAATACTAGTAGACAGAGTCTAGCAACGGAATATGAGGATGATCGTTTACGATCGTCTCTGCTAGCCTCGGTCTAGGTTAGTGAGAGTTGGTAGGGTTAATCCAACTAATAAAAATAAGCGAGATGAGCTTGGAAATGTTTGTAGAACAAGGTCATCGTTCTTTCAAGCTTTGTGCCTGCAGAGGAGCGGTTGGTTTGACAGGCAGCTTTTGCACAAATATGCCTATGAGCCTGTCAATGCTCTGTAGCCCGTCTGGACACACAAAGTTGAAGGGGCTTGAGGCCCAGCGGCACGATATTATTGATCTCGTTCATTACCGTTAGTTCGAAGAATCGTTGAGTGTAACGGCAACCCGCTAATAAAGAATTCAGGTCGCACTAATGAAACAAAGTAGGTTACTAGTTTCATTGAAGTAAGCTTAATTGTGCTTTGTAATGCGCGTTGTCAGAACCTGGTCCGTTGAACTTTTAATTATCTTTCCTTCAAACAGAAATTTACTGCGGCTTCTATTAACCAATGGGTCAGTCAGAAGCAGATTAGGACATATATGTGAATAGGACACAGCCCCTACATACGGTCTCTTTTATGCGCTGTTCCCTACACTATATTTATATACAAATGGATATTTCATTGAATTTTTTTATATGTGCTATAGATGCCATTCCTAACGGTTACTTTATATAAAGTAACCGCTACTGACCGTGACTAAACCAATTCAAGTCTTATACTGTCTACAGGCTCGTTTAAAATATTCCGCTTACAATTCTACGAACGCCTTTTTGATAAAGCGAGTCTGTTTTGGGGGCACTACTCAGTAACGCTCTACACATGAAAATCCAACGAATTTCAATCTGGGCTGTGCAGCCGGCCCATGTGTCTTGGACATAGTTTTGATCTGGAGGTTCCAAACCAGCACTAAATGTAAGAGCCGATGCACAGTTTCGTTGGAAGACATGAGGTCTTTCTTTAGACCCTTCAGCTATCAACTACGGCACAATCATTTGTGGAACGTATAGATGTTCTCTGTTAATGACGCGTTCGCCTTTCTCAAGGGGGGCATGGTAACATGACGTTTTTCTCATATTCAAAATATGAAATTTGCTTTTACCGATAGTAGGCACATTGATGGAACTGTGAATAAGCCTGCGAACATATTTGTGCTCACTTTGGCATCGAAGAGTGAAAAGAAGAAAAAAAAATACTCATCCGAGAAGCATCGAAGACGTCCTGTTGGTTCATGCTTAAAATAATTAAATAGCAAACAACGACAATCGTATATCTTGGTTTGATTGTCCTAAAAGGCATCTTGTATGACTTCTATGACAGATGACATGCATCTGAGGCCCTCGTGAATAATCCGTGGCATTGCACGTTTACTCGTATCAACTTTTTTCACTAATGCCCTCATCGAAAGAGAAGGATCATTAGAAGTGCACTTTAACTTAAAGGTAGTATTTAACTTTCGAATACGCGTTCGTGCAGTGGACTTTCCTTCGTGCTGTGCTCGAACCCTCTTTTGTCTCTTCTGCAATTGCATACTCATTTGTGATGCGGTACACTGTCGATCAGGGGTTGCCCCATAGCTTCATAATCTCGGCGAAGGGGTTCGTCCATCGCGTGACTATGGGATAATAACTTAAAACATTGTACTGCTACTGGTCATTACGATTTATTATGTTGCTGTAAAAGAGTTGGCTGTCGTGGAAGTAGCAACGTGTTTGTGAGATTGTTTCACGCTTACTTTTGATCGTGGTAAGCAGGCTGCGGGATCATTTAGGCGCTCCCCATGCCTCTCAGGTACCCGATACAATGTTTTTGAATGTTGTATTTCTAGCTGATTCTGCAGTGGGTTAGAGTCAGTGGAGGTAAGGTTATCTATATTCGTTGGGTCATTCGTTGACGTATGTATAAGTGTAAGTGACCATGACTGCCATTAAATCACTTCGTCGTGCACGACTTTGAGCTAAACCGTTGAAATTTCAGTAGCCATCGTTTGAGGAACCTAGGCGATCGAACCCTGCTGGTGAGAGGTAATGCCTGGGGCCATATGCCAAGATAGGAAGTACGTAATGGAAGAAACACGGTGTGCTGAACAGCTTAATACATGCAAGTCAATACTGCTTTGGCCAGCAGCTGTAAGAAAAAGCCGAGTCTGTGTGGTACGAGGCAAATGTGCAAGGGCAGATAGGGTTTCGCTGGCAGATGCATATACATGCGGATGATGCGCGATTAAGCCGCTGAGGTCAGTTAGGCCTTTCGAGGCCAGCTTGAAGCACAAAGAAGTGGATGAGGCAACGTGCCATATTTGCTAATTTATGGACTCCTGCAGCGCATATAAGTCGTGCGACATTTTGTCGTTACTTGCCGTCACACTCCCATTCTATCCATGGTCCATTGCAGTTACTGACATAGTAACTGGCACTTGTACACGGTTAAATTTGTCGTACCATCGCATAGCTCATGTACCACGTCACGGCTCAGATAATCCATAACAACACCGGGAATAACAGAGTCCAATCTGGGAAGGAAACAAGATTCTCTAACGCACCAATGTAGACTGGCTTCGAATGAGATGTAGCTGTCGCACCCATGTGAGAGGGTATTAAAAAACATCTTTTTTAAACCAGCACTTCCGACTGACATAACAATAATCATTTTGGCGCAGTTATATATTGACGTCTTTGATATATAAGATCGAGATTGTCCCATATTTTTTTTAATTGTAACTAACTATAACTTCTACGGTGTAAGTCCATTAATTATTAAGTTATTTACGTGCAACGTCCAGTTAGGTTTAATATGATAAGCCTTTTACGTACGAATTGTGTAAATACGTTATTATATTCCAATAATAATTGAACCTCAGTAAAAACTTTAGCGACTCGCTGTGGTGTTAAAGGCTGAGCTCATGAATTCAGCTGCGATAGTTCCGATACGTGTGATTAAATAAGGAAAACCAGTTGAATTTCATATAGACATATTAAATATGCTTCGTGTTCTAAACGACCATAAGAACGACGTAAGTAGGCTAGATACGATTTCTTTCTTTTCAAACTCTGGTAACCCTGTGGAAAAGGATGGGTGCATTACCTATTATTGATGATCGGGCTCGCTGTTTATCATTTCGTTTGCCCTTTATTTGGAATTGAAATGGTTGAAAATCGCATATATATACACAGTTATTGAAGTCTGTAAAATTATAGAATAAGCTATATGTAATTATAAAACTAGCTTTTGTAGCCTACACCCTCTTGGTCTCGTCATTCCGAAGTTGACAGAAATTCATAAAATACTCTCCTCAATCAGTTAATTGACTTGAAGTTCGTCTTTAGATTTCTGATAAGTAGAGGCAGCAAATTTTTTCACGGATCTTTAACTTAGAGGCTAGTATCTGCAAAGTTCATTCATTGATATTCAAGTAAACAACATCCTTCTAATACGCACGGACGAAAGTCCATGGCTGAACCAAGGTATACACGCTTTCAAGATAAAATTTTAGAAGTATGGCCTTTTTTTTTTTTGAAAAAAACACTTTTAAGAATGTCTACGTCATAGCCGACAGTTTTGCCAACTACACTATTTATATTTTGAACAAATTTCGGTATCCGATGAACTTCTTTGAGGTAATAATGACTTTTCCCAAAAAGAGCCTCTATTAGCGACCGAAATGTGCCTTTGCCATAACGATTGCTTTAACATTGGAAATTAAACATGACCCCTTTCAACCATTTCTAGTTAAAGGCAGCGACTTACTACGTGACCTCATCACTGTAGCCCGAGCAAATGTTTGCTTAGATTTCACGCCTTCGCGCTACGTGAGTGCGCTAGAAGTGAGGGACTATATGTTAGAACTTGTTTCTGAAGAGGATTTATATTCTCACCTAGTTCTGGAATATTATGTCTGTATTAGGTGTTCTATGATCGTAATACTAAAACAGGTTGCTAAATTACTTCTCGTGCAACGGCAAAATTCTGATGAGGCTCGAGAGCACAATCAATAAGTTGTATCTTCAAATCCATACTTTAGATCATTTTATCTTATTCACGAAGTTAAGGAACAATAATAAGACAAATCGAACGCTCTGAAGTTAGTAACTTTAACTACTTTAACTTAGTTTCCTTCTGGAAATTGCCAGATTTAGCTGTCCGGTACTGGAAAGTATGCGAACTCTCCCTTGGCGCTTGAAGTTGAAGCGGTTCGTGCCTTTTATGTTGCTCATTTTAAGACCAGTCTCGCTTTTTCATAAATTATTGCCCCACGGGGTGACCTGACTTTTTCAACTATTTCCGGACCTTAGCGTGAACGTGACAAGGAAGTCAAACTAAGGAAAGCTCACGATGGAGAAAAGCTTGGGCCCAGCCACGACTGTTGAGTGTCCCAGGGTACGGTAAAATCAGCCGGACGTGACATCGACTAGCTGTCAACAGCTCAAAGAACTTTCCTCTGTGGCGACGGACACTTGGTTCTAAACACCAATAAATGTGAAAGAAAAAATATTAATTCGTTAACAAATCTATGCTTCTTCAGACAAATGCTGTGCAATGCTTTTAAATCTCTTTAAAATTAAGGCTGTACAATCTGTCTGTACACAAACAGGAAACGTTTTTATAATCGAACAACTCTACGCAACAACCCGTATTACATTTAAGATGCATCTTAACAAAACGCTAGCCCCAGTGACGTTAATACTCGCCAAATGAAAAAGCAGGTTCTTAGCTTTATGTAAACACTTTTATGTCTTCGGCCATATAAGAGAAGCTTTAAACACTGCTCTTCGATTTCGGAATTGGAAGATCGAGCTAGATAAATTTGAAATCACTCTCATTTGGCTTTATATCACCGATTTAAATCAACTGACTTGAATACCATGCGCATCGAACCTCCGATCCTCTGTACATAAGGTCCCATTTGTTATCAAAAAGGACGTTGGTTCCCACGTAAACAACCATTTTCGTAAGTGATTTCTGCTATGCTACTTTTATTCAAAAACTCTCTGTATCGATTAAATTGCACCTCGATGCCCCTTGGTCCACCAGGAAAATAAAACTTTATGATTCAGGAAAAGCCTTCGGGTAAGTTTTCAAGCAGCAGGCTCTGTGGTACAAACGAGGAAACTTATTCAGGGGCCATGAACTTTGGTTGAATAGCAATAGCCACTTAGTTTTTCTATACCATACACATATAGTTAGCTTGTCGACAACTACCAAAGATAAATAAAAACATACAATGAAGGACATAAATATTTAAAAAAATCATACGTGTGCATAATAAATACATGAACGGTTGGCAGGGTACTACTACACCTGGATTTAGAAATACACACATACACATACGCTATAAGTGTTTAGTAATCTGTACTTTGTCAGCAGACAGGGTACTGCTTGTAGCATTTTTTAAACCTTGTTGAAATTGGTGATTACCCTATTTAAATACTAGTGGGTTCACGAAGAGAGCCTACTCATTTTCCATTAGATTCTGTCTGTAAGCGGAATCGCTCTGATCGATAACCGTTAACATTCATGCTTACCTCGTAACGTTAGCATGAGATGCTAGCATAGATTTTGTATAAACTCTTGTGGTCGCGCATTTGCAGATTGCAAAGTTTATGTACATTTAAAATAATTTTCCTATAAGTTTATATAGCCGTTTGTGATTGTAATAAAAGTAATATTAAAGAACAATGCCAAGGATATTTAGTATACGTGGAACGAGTAAATCAGACAGAAGTACTGAATAAATGATTCTGCTCCGATTAAAGGAATCAACATAAACCCATAATCTTGAAAAAGGCCGATTTCTGTTTACATTACAAGTTCTCAGTTGGAACCACCTTCAGATGTGCGTCGATGATTTTAGTAATGGACAACGCATATTGTCCAACTTCAAATATCAAATCTATCTTCTGCTAAGTTTTGTCTGCCTGACCTTTGACCTTGGGGGCCCCACAACTTTCCTCCATGGGCTTTGGTTAAGCCGAGCTCTATTAACTACAAAATGGAAAAGTCTATTTTTTGAGGTTTTTTGTTTTGACTTTACGATAGCGGATACATACGCTGATTTGTTCTACATCCGGGACATCAGTAGATTTCCAGTATGATCGTCCCCTTATGACACTTTCACTTGAATACGATCGCTCATTAGACTGTTGGTATGCCAACCAATCTGCAAGCTTATCGTTATATGCAACAGCTAGGACGAGGCGGGGCGGTACTCGATAAACTATGATAGGCTCAAGGATGCTTTTTTGGGGGGTTTATGCGTCGTCGACTAAAATTACGGATGTATTTGGCACGCTCCTTTTACTCTGTTTCAATTACTGTGACGGTTTCATGATACACTCACACAAAGTCTGTTCGGTATAAATAAAGAAGGCAAACTCTATTTCTGTGGCTGCTACTTATTTCATATGGAATGACACTGGCTTTATACAAAGCGGTCGATCGCTTTAATCGATCACTAGACGCTTATTTTCGGGCGGTCCCGTTGCATGAACTGTGACGTATAGCTCTCCGAGTTTCGAACATATTGATTGAATGGGCAGTTCCGTTGCAGAGCAGAAGCACCTTTATGAGTTAAGCGTTTGTTTCGACCCTAACTTGTATCTGCGATACAACACTCAACGATATTTTTCTCGTGGGTGCTAGTTGTGAAGAGGCGTTCCTTTGTCGTACATTCGTTGGTGACTATAATTGCGCACCTGTCGCCCATTGGACCTTATAGGCGGGCAAACTCGGACGAATGAATCTGCTAGGAACATTGCCTACTGTAATATGCACCCATTGGCTTGATCTTCGGTCAATCTGTTGTATACTACTAAACGCCTACGGCTTGGCTTTGACGTCCGAGTTGATTCGGTCTTCTTTGCGGTTGGTTGAGGTGCTTGTATTCTGACCGCAATCGTTGCGATTCATCGGAGTGATTGCATGTTGCGGACCTCGTGGACGTACCTGTTTTCCTTGGGGCGTTACCCCTAACTTTCCAAACTTATCCAGGAAAGAAAAAGAATGCTCGGAGCGCTGACAGATAACGATACATTTCTGTAGCAAATTTCGAATAGCATCCGAGGTTGTGAGCTGTCCTAGGATGAAAAATTAGGTAGGGTCCTTTCTTTCAGTTTACATTTTTAACTAGAACCAGTATTAGCATTTGTTGTAACGTAAAGATCGATATAATACATTTAATTGATGAATAGATTTAAGCAGATTCTCGTTTATTTTTCTTGCCTGTACATTAAAATGTAAGCATATTTGTTATAACCTAATAAAAACATTACGGTTTTAAAACCTGCAGCAGCGTAACTGAAATTCATACGACTCTATATAATGAACATATAAAGCAATGACCACACAGCACGTCATTGTGGTTCCTATATACACCTATGTATAGAACAAGGAAGAAGAAAACATTGACACGGAAGAATTTGTCCAAAGCGAGCAGCAGGACCTCTCTCGTGACTACCCCAATGAAAGTCCGCCTTGCAAACAGGCAGTGAAACGTGTAATAGAGCTATTAAATGTTTGTCTGAATTGCACTGTACATCTGAAAGTACACTGATTTGCGTGAGTATATGGTGTAATAGAAGACGGTGTATGAATAGCAGGATTGGTAAATAATAAAATTAAGAGTTCAAAACAACAAATCGCCTAAGATGACACGGGGGCAATGGGGTCTCCTATGCTTACGGATGATTGATTTTAATGTTAGAAAAGAAACGTGACCATTTTGGTTTTAGGTTGTGCATAACAAACTAAAATGAGGCGAGACAATGATAATAACAACGATAAACACATTAATGGGCAACGACGGCATATTACTAATTGCACGATGAAATATTATATTGTATAGTTAAAAAAAAAAAAAACAACTAATCCGTAGCTCACGCACTGAAAAACAATTGAATGGAGTTTACGTTGGATAATATCTATGTACAGCATTATATTAAAGTAGGGTTTTGCATATTATAATTATCTCATAGCAAACATAAAACAATTAAGCTGTCCACTCATCAAAGAATGTATTGATCATCAAATAACATTATATATATATATGTGACCCTTTTGCACAGCCCTGTTCCGTTCCATTGGAAATCATAACCGGCTCTTTTTGTTATTCCTGGCTTCGTTTTTATTCAATAAGGCTTCTTGTTCTTCGATCAGGCAGCTCCCGTATCCCAACGGGTTTTTACTTTTTAATCGCTTATGTGCAGCATCAGCTCTGATCATCTTCTTCTATTGAATCATTGCCAACGCTTGCCTCTATAGTTTGAAGTTGCCAGGCTCAACCAGTTGAATCCATTCTTCTGTTCGATGCAGGGCAGTGACGTATCTACTTCACAGAAGAAGTTCCAACCGCGTATCAGCTTTAGTTCACCAATTCTAATCTTTCTACCGTTTTCCGCGGCAACTCTAATTAACTCAACCATTTCTGCAGTGTTCCCCTTTTGCCTGATTGTGACTTTCGGTATTGACAGTTTAACAGGGTTACAGACGCGTCGGATCCTTTTTTTCTATTTTTCGACTCGCCTCAGCGAGTATCCACCAGACCCTAAATTGGTTTCATAACATTCGACTTCCGAGTCTAGCACTTTCTTCTTGTGGAATCGATTTGACGTACGCTTGACGTGCCCTCCATGAACATAACTGATTTTACCCTCAAGGCGTACCTCTCAAGAAGATAGCGATCACAGCACAAGCGACTGTAGAGACATCGCAACTCTCATAGGAAATTATCATTGTGTTCCGTTTGGGCGATTGCAGGCCATATTTTTTACGTTACCCGCAGACTGGTAATTACGCTGTCGCATTCAGCCAACACATAGCTATGCTAATACAGAGATACGAACTGTGTATCTCCTTTATCTGTCCTTTTCTTTTTCAATCTAGAAATCTTTCGATCTCTTTTTCGTTTGGCCATCCGTGCTTTAGTCCGTGCTCGTTGAAACAACTCCAGTGCGCCACTAATAATAACCGTAACGATAGCTCTTTGCAAATATCGTTCAAATGCTCGTGTTTAGCGGTCTTTTCGCTCGTTACCGCGCCAAACGAATTAAATTGCCAACAAAAAAACAAACAAACAGGGGTTGATGTAGTGGACTTCTTACGATGGCTCGCCATTGTCGAGTGTGTTTTGCCTGTAGTATTTATGGGATATTTTCAAATCTAGCCGTTAATGCGATTATTTAGCGGCAGATATACCACGATTCCATGGAACTAATTAAATAAGATTGAAATGTCATTCTGTTTCCGCTACCTGGGCCTCTAGCTCAAGCATTGCAATTTACTCTTTTTCTAATGTAGTCTGCTCATAATCATTACAGCTGTAATCCACACCAGCAGTACCGCCAATTTTCAAAAATGAACCACTCGCCACACTATAAACTGCGCTTACCAAACGTTGCGATTCTATATGTTGGAACAGATGTTGGATGTTTTATAATGTCATGATGTAGAGGCCCTTTGCCATGTACAGCGAGAAAATATTTTCAAAGCCCAACCACGTCACACAACGTCCTGCGCAAGGCTTACATCGGTAATGATTGTTATATAATATCGTTTGATTTGTGCGGTCTCATAGGTTCCATAAGAAGAGAAAGAGCCTTGAAATTGACGGAACATAGTTTGTCTATCTATATCGTGATGATTAACTAAACGTTAAAAGACAAAATCCATGTATTTGTGAATTCTACTGTGTTGGTTTCCAGCCGCATGCGTTAGATCTTCACACAGAATAATTTTCTTTTATTTCTATATACAAAACTGAGCCTCTCACTTCGTTCAGGACCTAAGGGAGGCGCGAAAAAAAGCAATTTCCTATAGCGTAGCAATCTCGCCTGGCAGACGGCGGAGCAAAAGAAATATCACAAATGTTTATCTCATGTATAGTCCAGGTTGTAAAATATAAATAGATCCGCGCCTAGCTAGCGTTGTTCTTAGATTTATTTCAGAAGTTGAATACGCTGTTGCTTGTAACTACAGGGCCCCAAGTTGACACTTAGCTGATCCGTGAATGCATCGATCAAGTTAGTGTGGATAAAAAGATTTATCTCACCTGTCCATCTACCGGACGACCGCTGTTGGCCCATTACTCTTTGCTGCGAATCTATAGGCAACAATAGTTCACCACATGGGCAACCCAGGCTCGTAGAAATGTTCCTAATTTAAGGCAGGTCACGCCAGTGATCAAAGTACTTAATAACATATTTTTAAACCTATGCTATTTTCCAAAAATATTTTATAGGATGCACGCTCAGTATCCTATATGATGTTAGTAGCTTTTGAAATGCATTGGTAATTTGTCACCGACCCATCAAGCCCAATAGCCAAAGTCGATCAAGTGTGCTCTATCAATAATCCTGTCTATCGATAAAATTGCAACTTACTCTACCGATTCGTGCTAAAATCATATAAGAAAGAAATCAATTAGGTTGTTGCCTTTCGAGCCGCACACGCACCTATATCATCTCATTGAGATATTAAGCCTACATCTTGTCCAATGCGTACGAAAGAACTACCTGTCTCTCGCTGAAGCCCGACCACTTCTGCGCTTCACCGTGGTTCTGCGCGATCAGTCGCTCTGAGCTGAAAAGCTCTACTTTCTGCGGCAGTAATAAAATGTCTCCGATACGCTTAGTGCTCGATTTAGGTAACGTAGTTATGCCATACTGAAGTTTGACGATCTCACAAAGCCTATTGGGTTGACAAAGGTCAAGGAGGAAAGCGTAGTCGGATAACGCTAAACGTATACATAAACGCACCTAGATTAGTGTACGAAGGTTGCCCAAACGCAATAGCTTTTATTCTGATATATTCCTTTTTTATTCGGCATCCTGACAGGAAAGCTCTTCCTACTTTGCTCTTTGAGTATATGCTCAACGCTCCCTCAAGATCCACATGCCGCCCTTATTTCATACTTTAAAGCTAGGTATCTCGGACAGCAGAACAAAGATAATTTTTGGACGCTAATTATTCTTCTTTCACTGAGAACAAATACTGCCGAAATAATCCCGAACTGAAGTGAGATCCCTGTAGATGAGAATACTACTCCAAAGTAGTTTGTTAATTTTAAAAATGGCATGTTCGACCTAAGGGTTCACTCGACCCATTTTCTAGAATTCATCAAGGACCAGCTTGTGTCGTTTTTGGGGGAGGATAATGGCCAAATACATCGCATAAAGTTGTCACCATATTCGCGACAAATATTCTGGGTTGCATTTTTAGTTTTTAACGTTGGAAAAAGACGACAGGTAACAAAAATGCTGTTTATTGCTATTCGCCATACCCATCCTCGAGACAACGCGCGATGCACATGCGCTTAGAATGCAAAACGAAGGGTTTCCGCCAGTTCACCGGACTTAGCTATCAGCAGACGAGGTCTACGTGATGCCGCAGTACTCGTAGGTCTGCTTACCTGCAGCTAGAGGCACGTGTGACAGTTAGGTTTCAAAATCGGCCGTAAAGACACCTCGTTTCGTACTGGAAGGTAGCTGTTCAATACCGGTAGCAGAAAAAAACTCGCAACACGTTTTTGTTGTCAGACATAGAGTAAGAAAAGACAATGAACAAGTTTTTGTTAGTACTTTTTGAATAACTTGGTATGTAACTATGCTATATGTATTAGCGTGTCAAATCAAAAGAGAAAGATCCTTTCCAGGACATAACGAGATCTGAATATTTAACGAGTAAATCCATTTGCATAGCATATTTGAGTACTTGTCTATACGGTGCAGGCCAACCTAGAGCAGGCCCCTCTGAGCAAAAAACGTTGATCAGCATTTATCAGTCGTATTCTTGGGTCATGGTAGCCATCGGGAGAAAGCATTTCAATCAGGCGTTCTCACCAGGATAATAGAACATTTGTAGTGCTTTTGGCCTTAAACTTTACCAGTAGCCACGAACTGACGAGTGTTAGATATTCAAAGGGCACAGTGACATATATAAGAGACAGACTAATTACAGCCAACTATTCTTTGCTATTCGAAAGGAAGCCTCAATGAAACGTATACATTGACATCTAGCGATCTCAATGATGAACAATTCTGTTGACGTGAAGTCAAGCGACAATACGACGTCTTTTGCTAGGGTATACTTAGTTTTTATGGCATCATTCAGTTTTTTTTTCTTTGGCATCTAATGGCGCAAATGTACGATATTAAACTGGGTTTAATAGATTGAAACTGAATATAAGAATATGCGGTTCTACGTTAGGCCAATAACTAAGCCCTTTAGTCCTATCGGACTGCTAGTCAAGTACGTAGAACTAATTCGAACAATACGCACATAGCCGGTCCAGTAGCTACTTGGCTAGACAACAGCCTTCACAGCGGCCAAACAGCCGTTGGCTTCAACTAATGCCCGTATACGTTTTTTGCCGGCATTGTCGACACCGATTTTTCGAAAACTGTGTTCTTCATTGTTCAAACAGACTCGAATATTTCCACTCAGCTTTTCTGAACATCTACGATTTCTCAAAAAAAAAAAAAAAAAAAACGGCGACCCCGCTAGCTTTGTGTGCTGGTTAGGTGAATAAGGATTTGAAAGGATTTTCTCCGGCGGAATTGTTTGCTAGCATTATGGTTTTTCGTGTGGATGATATTTAACCTGTGAACTCGATAGACGAGAGTACGTGAAAGAAGATATAAATTTGTAGGCAGGATTCATATACTGTAGCCAAAGGCAACTTCTATACTACATATAGCGTGCAGGCGACACTAGCAATACAATAGACCCAAACGAAGCCCAATTATTTATAAACACGCAGTGTAGAACGCGGAAAGCACACAATGTTTAGTACTTTATTTGTATTAGTTTTCAATTATGATCGTATATCGTTTTTCAAGTTAAATCGCGATAAACAGTAATCAATGAAGCTGCTAGCCCCATGGAACGCTTCAGACGTCATCTTTAAAACGAATCTTATTTTCAATTTCAAATAATAACAGGACCGCCATTTCTGTCGCAGCCACACTTAGAATTTCAAAGACCTCTACTGCAAGCTCGGCCACGATCACGCATCACGTGATCGCACTATATTCCCAGTATCGTTCATATGATATCCTATACATATTTATACAGAGCAGTTTCTAACACGATCATAAGTCCCATTTGTCACTTATGAAATAGGTTTATGTTTATATGCCGGTAGCTAGAGAGTTTGCAGTGTCACATCCGATCTTCTTCACTGGACGACAGGACACACTTGAAGGCTCCGTTAGTTCTTGATGATGAAATGATCTACATCATTCCAAAGTATTGCCGCATGATTGGCGTTTCGTTATGTTATTTTTAACAAAATTTATCATGTAATTGTTTTTCAGCTGTAAATAATAGTCACAAATCAGTAATCGTATCAGGAATCCAGCACTGGCAGAACAATACGTGCCTTCGCTTTGAAGAGGTCGAAAGCATCGGGCGTCACCATATCCGTTTCCGAACAGATAAAGATGGGTGAGTCATTAATATTATACTGCTATAATCTTAGTAAGGTCTTCGTTAGTTCGGCTCTTATTACTAGCGTATAGTTACGATGCAGCATGTTTTCGACAATTCCAGACTACACTAGCTATTTAGCATGTAAGTTACGACGTCCTGTTCTGTTGAAACAAAAATGCAATTTATATAGAAAATGTTAGGTGGACCGTTTGATTTCTCAGTTTCATTAAGACCTTCAAAAGGGTTGACGAAATTGTATTTCAAGTGCTTATTTAAATCATATACTGTTAATCGCTAGATATGCTGTAGGCCCAAGAATCTCAATTAGTACCTTGTCGCCTATTAGTCTACCCAATAGCCCGCCGTAAATTTGCTGCAAGCCCACAAAAGCGTCACAGACTACTTACATGAGTCATATTGTGTTTATGTTACGTGTTTAGACCTTCCACGACTAATTTAGTTTTATGCTGTTATATCGATAATCAGCGCAATATTTCAATCCTAAAATCCTGCAGCTATCATCCAGTGTTATCCATGCTATAAATTTAAGCTTTGCCTCCGCGTACAATTGAAGACCAATAAGTGTACAAGTGCACACGCGGCGCACCAGATAGGCACACTTGCGCATCAGTTCTGATCAACCGTATCTATGGAAACAATTAATCATGTGGCCAAAATATGCACACATAATAGCGTGCTATTAGATCGCAGGACCTAATGGTCTTTCGCCAACTCGTGCTACCAATTCAACAAAACTCAATTCAACTTATTTTCTTTTTTGGGCATTATTTTCTTCGGCTAAGGCAGCGATCGGCCCCTGCTTGCCTTCTTTCGCCCTTGCCTTTCCTTTATTCTATCACTGCTATCGTAATCAGCGTAATAATCATCGATTCCATCAACATCCCAATACGTGTGGAAGATGATATTGTAGTTGAGCACCGCCCATTGTCGTAAATTTTTCTCGGTCCATGAATATGTGTACGCCTGTGCGCGTGTCTATGTTGGCGTGTGTACGCGTCTAGCTTTCCCGTTTGCTGATTCGTCAGTTTGATTCCCGCTTGCAAAGCTTCCATTGCGCCAACTTCCCCTTCCCAGTCATCAATAAACGAGAGGGCGGGGGTGCTCCCGCTTGATAGTCGTCTTTTAACCCGTTTCCTTGTCATCTTAGCCTCGTTCAGTTTGCTTCTTTTTCGTCGTCGTCATCACCTTCCCTATCATTAAACCGCTGCAGCGAAATGCGTGCCTCCTTGACAGCATACATGATTGAATAGTCGTTTGTTCGAACAACGAGGCGACATGTGGTCGGATCGTGCATCGTTGCGCGGCGGGACAGGATTCGGCTGGTCACCTTATACTATACTGCTAAGGGCAGAATATCAGTTCGGTCTTTTCGTGGTAATGGCATATAGTTGTAACAATTGTTCTCTCACCAATTATCTCAGCAAGTACGTTCATCAAGTCAGCTCACACGTGGAGGGAGCCGAATGCCGAACTTGGGCCCTAGCGACAAAGCTGGAAAGCTTAGAGAACATACGGCAGCCAAAACACCCTTGATCAGCCTCGTCCTCGCAGACGGCAAACGGACCTTAGTCTCTCGTCTGGCTGCTATTGCTGCTGACGCCAACGGCAGCAGCGGCGGCGACCGTGGTCACGATAGGTCATATTAATACGTACGGTTTTCTTATCCCCTACGTCCGCCCGTTCGCTCATATTCAACCCGTTCTTTTTTGAGATAGCAGCAGTAGAAGCTTCAAGCACAGTCTAGTGCAGCGCTGCGAGGTCCTGTTGGATGAACGCATTGAATCGTTACGCTTACCGTAGACTGATGGTAAACTTAGCGTCCTCAGGTGTAAGAATGGGCAGCGAGACAGCGTGCGTTTCCTTCGGCTGTTTCCGTTCCCGAGCTGCTGGTTTAGGCGCTTTGGTGCTGCGCTATCCTCCTCTGTTTCTGGGCACCTCTGCTAATGCTAAGCTGAGAAGAAAATGAGAACAATAACGACAGCAGCGGCTGCGGCCAGCGCCCCAGCGACGTCAAACAAGCTCGCGGCGGAGGCACAGCTAGCGGTCGAACCGTGTTTTCTATCTCTACATTAATTAGAAGGCGAAGGAAAAGGCGACAACGACGGCTCTTCCTTTACCAGACGCTAGTCAGTTAAACTTGTTAAATGCCCGAACCCCAAAGTGCGCCCCCATTTTCTATCCCTTATCGATCTTCGATAAGCCCCCTCCCCCCAGGTAAGCTCCAGTTCCCACTCTTCTTATACTACACCCGTACTATTCGCCCGGTTCGCAATCCCATGCCTAGTTGCAGACGTTTATACGAAAACAATAATACCGTTCAAATTTATCGGCAGCGCCGACTGGCGATTCCCTGTCCGACCACACTGGCCTCAGCACCATCGACATTACTGACCTTTAGTGGATAACATCTTTCGAGGGGCAGCAATGGCATAAGCAGTCCATGCGCCTTTTGACAACGAAATTTTCCCTTACTGGATTGGCTTAGGAGAAAATATTTTGTGTACGTGCGTTCGAAGCAGTAATAGTGGAGGTTTATGGTGGGAGTGCCGATAATGACGCTAACTATAATCCAGGCTAAAGTGAGTTTGAAGGATACAGAGGAAGTATACTTATACGGAGATTGATATTTATTATAGTAGCTTGATATATAATTGCGAAACGTTCATTTTTATCTATTCAACAAGGAATGAACGCGTTTCGTACGGTACTGGACAAGTTGACAGCTATCATAATGCGTATGTATTATTAAAACATGTCTCAAATGGCCAGGCTTCTACACACCAGCACTTCTACAATAGCTATTTGTCTAACAGGCAGTCGCGTTTTTCGTATACTCGTTTTTGTACTTTCTGCGGATGGCTAAGTAAGGCAAACGTTTAGAAGGACGACCTGGTTACAAAACATGTAACCAAAGCCACAGAAGATTAGGCCACAAAATGTCCAGCCTAAAAGCTACTATAGTGAACAGTCAGCACGTACTGGCTAACGGTGAGCGCCACAACCATTATATCACCCTTTTATTAACCCTTTGTCGCAAGAGCTGTGGTAAATATTTTCTTCTAAGTGATTTGCAAACAGATGAAAGATCGGCTTTGTTCTTCAGTTTTTCAAATGATGTATACACTCTATGGCACTGTTATTCCAAACAACATCTGCAAAGTCGAAAAATATTAATATAAACCACCTAAAACTGAATCACTAATATGGCTAACTGAACCATTAATAATACTTCGAAATGTCTCGAACCCAACAATCTATTATAGGATGTCATGCAGGAATTCAAATTTATGCGCCAAAAAACAAATGTTTATGACTAACGGTACAATCTGGTACCCATTGCTGCTGGCAGGCTTATCCGGCTAGTACGTTGAGTGCTGAGAATGTAATTTTATTACGGCGGTAGAACGTTTTCGAGACAGAATCTGTGCATCGCAGCTTCCTATAGTGCACAGATTAGCAGTGCGCAGATGGCGAACAACGTTCCTTTTTACTGTGCATCCTATTGTCACGGAAGTGTATATCTTTTTAGTATATTAGCACGTGCATAACCAATTAAATGAAGAACAGGAACAGCTGCAGCTGGGAATGATCCGCCGAACTGACGAACCCGACTCGGCAACTCTACGAGAAAAACGAGCCACCATCGGAGCTAAACCGACGCATCGACTTCATAATACAACCAATTGTAAACCAGACTGTCATCAGCTACCAGTCGCGAGAGGTTATTTCCTTGCAATGCGGATCGTCGCCATGATTTGCCTGGACAGAGTGAATGCTAAAGAAAGAGAGCAGTCACAGGGTAAAACAGGATCAGACAACTAATAGTAGCCACGACTACCCAAAAACCTTCCATGGCACGTTTGTACTCGGCAGCAGAACAAAGGAAATGCCAGTCATACTTTTTTGTACGGCCAAAGGTGGGGTTGCGCGTGAAACGTTGTCGGCTTGTGCGAAGAAAAAGGAAATCCCACATTATTATTCGTAGTCGTGCTTGTAGCTGGTCGCTCTTCGCAAGTTCACCATCTAGCCCCCGATGGGCGGACGAAGGGGCATTTGCAACCGTCCCCGATGCGCCTTGCTCCGTTTACTTCGATATCGCTGTTACCTGCTTGTTCCAGCACGTTTGTTGTTACTGCTATTGAGTTTGACACGACAACAGCCGGTGGCTGTTTAGTCGAGGCTGGCTAGTTACGACCATAACGCTATTATGGTGTCAGTTGTACAGCTCGTATATACGTGCGGTAATAATAGCAGTGGTGGTGAAGGTGATGGCAGGACTAGCAACAGGATCAGAAAAGATTATTGATTTCTTTTGCCCCAGCGGGCGCTTGCTTGCCCGAGGTGTCGTTTCTTACCAGCCTTCGTTGCTTGCTTTCGGCAGCGTAATTGAACGTCTCCTGATCAACAATTAGAGCCTGTAGCTTCTACAAGCACCATTTTTTGGCCACCGCCATCTGGGTACTCTTTTTCCGCCTTGGGGTCCCTCGATTAGAGTGCATTTGGATACGAATGAGGCATGTTGTTTGTGCTATCTGTCGCGTAGCTATATGTCTTAGAACAACGGATACCATATAGTCTACGTAGCATTAATTCTAATTTAAAATAGATTTTCAATTGTGGGATGCTTGTAAGAAGTTGGTTCTGGCCTTGCATTCGGAGTTTTAGGCTATGGTAGCGAGTTACCGAGGGGCACACTAGGTTCAGTAACTTATGGGCTTCAGTATAAGAAGAATCGTTCTGTGCTAACGGTCAGCCTATTGGACGCAATGCTACTGCGGTTTAAGATATGAAACTTGAAACATTTCCTAGAAAAGAGACAACGCTAATAATGACTATATCATTAACTTAATTTGCTTAAACGACACGGCATAAAGATTCTCCTTCTAGAGTTAGACCAGTATTGGCTATTTTGAGACTATAACAAAGAGTTTACAGTTTGAAAAACATGGTTTTCAATTAAACTTAAAACTACATTTTCTGAACTTGACAGCATATCTGTACGATATGATTACGTAGACATATATCTGAATTATATGAAACGTAGCGGAGGCGTAAATAGTAGCGTCTATTGGGAGGGGAGCGTTTTTGTCTAACAAATAAACGTTTCTCCGTCCCGACTAAAATTTGTAAGAATAAACAGTTGCTTGCCTACCGAACTGTTCACTCGATCTGATGAGTTCTGGCGTCCACAATTGCAAGCGCGATATTGCCATTAACAAATTAAAATTGCCCCTTTTGTGTTTGTATAATAGTTGCTGGTCTCTGATTGGTCGTACGATGGGCATTGCATCAATTCAAAGTGCAATTCTGGGAGGGCTAGTTCAGGACCTCGTTCAGGGGGAAGTCTTTTACCAGGATATTAACTTACAGCGTCCCGGATGTGTAAAGGTATGTATACATATCTACTGCATAATTAATCGCAGTATTTTTTCAACACGTTAAAGGATGAATGGGGTGCAAAAATAAATTTTCATTTCTAGTTTCAGTATGTCGTACATCACAAAACGGCAATCTTTTTAGACAAGATAAAAATTAAGGTAGGATGTAACCGCTTCTTGAACAACCACAGATCACTTATATACATGTTCATGGATGTCCTCAGGAGTTTGTTGATAAAAACAACTTCTAGGCTAGACCTGGCTTTAATAATAGCTCTAACTATTAAACATGTCATATAACAACCTCACACTAATGTATTCCCCTGTAAGATACGGATTCAAAAGTTACATACCAAGTTATATAAGTTCAGGACAGCCACACCAATATTTCCATACCGCTATCAATTTACTCCACGTCAGGCTATTCCTGTAAGTATGTTATAATAAATCCACGTAATGTATGTGCGAAACGCTGAACCGAAGTTGAATGGTAATCGACTCTCTAGCATATGATCGAGCAGCAACTAAATATTCATATAGGAAACACCCTAAACGTATCTGTCACAGCAAAATATAAACCGTGCTCCGTAATTTATAAATAAAATAATGCATAAAGGAGCCTCTTTAACCGTGATTTGGAACATGAAGAAGCGAAGTGCACACATATTGAAATATACCAGGACCGAACTTCTTCAAGTAACTCGATGTAAGTTTGTGTTAGCATACATTCTGCGTCGAAGTGCGCGCATTTTCCTACTTCCATCTAATCTAGATCCTGTAAAATTCATCCTGTTCGAACTATCCTTCCGACTAGGATTTAGGTCATAACAATATTGACTTTCTACGAGGCTCGTACCACCGGTTGCCTTCCTGCTGGTTTGACCTGACGTTGATGGAAACTGCTTGCGGGAATTGGTCAGAGGACATGAGAGAGTGAGGCAGTTTGAAACGTGCTTCTGAGAATGTAGGATTCCTTCGGCAAAAAACAATCCAACACGTCAAAAGCAATCACTCGATATAATGAATAGGATAGCAAATCGCATTGGGTTTATGATTTACATTGCGTGATACGGCTACCGTTCAATGACCGTATAATCTATAGTACCCTCATACGGAAGCGAGAATTCGTAGACATTCCTCCCTTTAACTGTATAAAACTTTATTCTCCCGCATTGTGAACACTCGCAGATCGTAATAGCTAAATGGCTTGCATTCAGAGGCCTATAAAAATAGGGATCGAAGAAAAAATGTATCTAAAATACAGCCAAGCTCAATGAATTTTCTGTTCCGTCATGTAATTCCATGTATTCCTCTATTCTATTTCATCAAATCTTTATATCGGTAAACGGCCTGTTCTCGTAAGCAACACTAAATGAAGCTTCTTAACGATTCCGACTCGCTGTCGTGTTGCCTTTGATAGATCCCAATTCTGTTTCTTGATGTAAAGCACAATTTTGAAACTAACATTCGCTGAATACCGATCCGCATAGACAGTTTTTGTTTTCTGCTCTATGTGCTTGCTGGTCTGAAATAAAGAACCAACCAAGATCGCTGCTTTCAAAGCAGATTTCTTTTCGTTTCACTGCTTTTCGCGTCAATCGAACTTCAATCGAAAATGTCTATGACCTCGGATAGTTTGCTAACACCCATGCTAGGTCGAATTTTGAACGTCTCACGTATGGCGGTTTGGGCGGGCTACTTCTATGTGGGCTTTGACACTGGGCCTTTTATGCAGACGCCTGTTGTTTCCCATTTTTAAATCGAAGCCCAGCACATATTTCGAGATTTCCCTATCTCACGGAATATGATAATCTCACATCAAGGAGAAGGCCCACAGAAGGCCTTTCTCTCGGTCAGGAGCAGAATGTTAGCTTGTGGGCGACGATGAGGGCGATGAAAAAGAAGACACCAGCGAAAATGACAGCAAAGTACCTAAAAGATGCAGGTGGAAGTGCGGAATACTAAAAGACCTAGTTTTGCCGGCTGGTAAAACAAACGCCAACGTTATGTAGTTTGGGAGGTCCGAGAAGCACGGCACCACCATCCGCCGCAACTTCCTTGATTTATTGGCACGAAACAGCATGGCGTAACATCTCGTACACCAGCACGACATCTTCTGCACATTTTTCTGTCGCGTACATCCTTTTAAGCTAAACCCCCGTTCCCCGACAGTCCCATCCCTTTAAAACTGAATATGCCTTTCAGATACGCTTTTCATGCCTACACATGTGTTCGTGTCACAGTCTAGAGGCCTGCTAGAGACTATTTGCGGATATTCGGACTACTATAGAATAAATACGCACCCATCGACTAGCAAGTAGTCTTATGTGCGCACTATGCACGCATATGAGTATTACTCGTGTATAGGTATTTGCGAGGCTTTTTTAGTTCCTTTAATAGGCGGAGACACGACGGTGGTCATATCAGCAATCGTCTTAGGTGACACGTATCTACAACACTTTCGGCAGAACCTGAGGATAGAATTAACTATAAGATGGATTAAAAGTCAAAGAAGCAATGTTGCTTAACACGATCATTTAAAAGTATACCTATGTATGCTCGTCTGTGTATCTTTCAGAATTCGAACAGAAGACGATTTTCATGGTGTCCGCTGTTCTTTTTTCGGTCAAATTACTTCAAGTTCTAAGGATATTAATAACAATAACATGTTTAGATTAAAAGAGCAAAGAGAATTTCTATGTTAACTACGTGATAAGCTGAGTAGACAATGTACAATCAGACATTGATAGTTAGCGTCAGTCAGATCACAGTCGATTGAGTGCCTGCGCAGCCCTCTCTGTTGCATCCACATGATGTAATACGGATCCACTAGTCTCGTGAAAAAGACTATCGTCCGCCAAGCTACGTATACATATGTAGCTTAAATTTGTTACATTATTTTCAAACGGGATCTCGAGTTTTGTCGCTTTCAATTCTCAGACCCTCTTGTATCTTCTGTGTATATATGGGTGGGCAATGGGTTCAACTTCTAACTGCAAAAAATTGTCTGCTTGCCTATGACAGGCTAAGGCGCCTTTGCGTCTCCTTCGCTATTCTGCCATGGGTAGGGGTGCACCTATATCGTATTTCTACATTTCGTTTGCAGGCAGAGCAGACATGACTGCAATCAGTCAGGGACAAAAGAAAAAACCACAGTCATTCTGAGCCCAATTCAGATAAAGCCATCTATTGTTGATTGCGTTCATTCGTTCGATAGAAGTTTACGTTTCCACAGGGGTTGTGTGCAAAATACCTTCTTCAATAGGCGGACTCTTATAGCATACACCGACATGATGGTTATCGCAAAAAATGCTGCTAGAACACCTATTATGTTTTCTAATATATGTCGGAAATTGCTATAGTGATTAAGACGAAGCTGACATGCCCGGGAGATAAAAATGGCATCAATGATTTGGGAATTTGAAACAGCTTCTGGAAGCCGTGTCGTGTCGCCTCGCAGTTGAAAGCAGCGTGAACATTGTGTTCTGGAAGCATTAACATTACCTGAAGTAACTATGCGTGCTATGTTTGAAGCTATTGTTATCTGTCCTAGTATTTGTAATTAATCCTCACCAGGTGTATAGTGAACAGGTCGGATGAGTATACACAAAATTAAAAACATTTATTGGGCGTCGCATCAAACTTTCAATGTATCTAGGCGTTATTTTACAAGTATTAATAATTTTAAATAGACTTACGGCACGTCTTTTATCCATCTTTAGAAATATGAATCGCTTAAAGCCTGCTCTGAGGAAGAAAAAGCAGCGCGCAGCATTTGTTAGGCTACTAGTTCTTGCTGGCTATCAGTTATGAATTGAGAACGGCTGACAAAGGCAATAAACAGGGAGTCTGAAGTAATCAGTGGGGTGGTCTCATGAAACAGTCGATGGGATTCCAGAGGCCTAAGACCGGGAGACCTTCCGCGCAAGCTTCATTCTCTACGAATAATAATCAGAATCAGATTGAAAGATAGATAGCAAACTTAAATCGACTCTGTACCTAGAAACGGGACTTGCAGGCCCACACATCTACAAAAGCGGACATATCCTAACGTTTGGGAGAGATACTATTTTCGTAATAGTTGGCTTAATTGGTCAGAGTACGTTCGGATTCTAAGAAATGCGCAGAATCCTAAATACAAAGCGTGCAATTTTAAGCAATAGGATATTCGTTGTGTCCTTTGAAATAATGAAATATTTTTTTTGAAATCGATTTTGGGCGTGCGTGGCAAGAACCTAGCTAACGCAATGGTATCGACCGATTTTGTCCTTGTTTTTGGGCATTTTACAATCTACTTGTGCTACTATTCATACATTTGGTATTATATTATTGTATATAAAATATTTAGGCCGCCGGTTAGAGAAATTTTTATAAAACGCGGTGCTAAGACAGATTCGTTGTTTCTCTCTTTCAATAGGGGCGGTAAGGTTGCTCGTATCGTTAGAGAGCGAATTGGTCAGGTTTTAGAAGAAGTTGCCATTAATGTTGACGTCAACCCAAACATTATATCTCCTCATAAGATTAGGCACTTTTTAGCTGCTCAGGTGCTGCAAAATGGGGCTAACCCGCGAATAGTTCAGGAATGGCCCAAAAAATTGTTCACCGGTCCATTGCGTAAACAATATATCAATCAGCAATTAGCCCTGCCTTTGCCCCACTGTAATCAAGTGAGCATGAGGATTCAAGGTTGATTTCTAAGCTGTTAGCTGAACATCCATTTCAACTACCGCTACCGGTTAAACCATGGGACAGCGAAAACGAGCAATCGATTACAGGACGTCAACGCTCTTTGATTTTTTGACCTTAACATTCCCATACGCTTCAACGTGTTTATTGCTATTACCATGGATACCGGAAGATGCATGAACGGATAAGACCCAACGCAAGTCAGCAATATAAGTATGCTTTATCGTCTTACAACCGGATGTGTCGTAATGGCTCATTTCAATAGTGACATTATGAATTGTGCGTATACGATTCCCTATTTGCCATAGTGCTAGCGCCGCGCTCGATCGCTAGGTTCGTTCATTTGGTCTGGAGTAGATGCCGCCTGGTATTTTATTTCTATTGTGCATGCATTACGGTAGAATGAAAGTGAAGCGAGAGAATCGGTTTGTAAGTGTTTGAAGAGGAAATGAGGAAAAGATGGAGGACACGCACACAGACTCGCACTTTTGCGCACAGCCGATATATCCTCTGAAAGTCGCGATAGTCCTACTGGCCTTTTCTTCCGATCCTATGCAATCTCTGCCTTGTACATTATCATCGGTACCGGAACCTAGTAGTCAGCCTCGCTCGACGTATGGTGGCCATAAAATATAGCAGCGCTAGGGTGAACGCAGCGAGGTATAACGGCACGTGGGTTTTTGAGGAAGATATTGTTCTCGCATAGGCTAACAAATTTTTATTAGACATTTTCACCAGTGTATGCGTTGTCTCACAGGAACAGAACCTTCCTTAGAACAGTTTTTAAGAGAAGAGACCTTTAGTGCACACAATATGTATATATGTATACTCATTTAAGGGTATAGGATTAATGTTTTTATTACTGTTTTTCGTAGGGCATATTCAATTCTCGAATAGCTAGCGACAGACTGCTGACAAAGTAATACTTGTGCAGGCAGAAACGTAGTGTTTCCCTGCCTTGCTGGGAAGGTTTATTGTGCTAATGTGCAAGAAAATAATATGGCACCGTGATGAAATAATAATATTGCGATGATGGTACATTGCTGGTGGCCAGTTGCATCCGGTGGCTTTGAAGAGCGTTAATGTTCCGCTTGTACAGGTGCGTAGACTTTGCCGTGCAAATGAGTCTGTCGGCCTAACTAGAACAAAAGTGGGCCCGTTCAGGAAAACTCATTCATGAGTTTTTCTATCCCTTTCATCACAAATGAATTTATGATGAAAAAATTTGATCAACAAGAAGCAAAAAAATGCCCAGGCTAAGTAAGCCTGCTTGGGTAGGTAGAAAGCGGTTGGCCGTGCTGCAGGTGCCGTAAAAAATAATTCACGCCGTTATTTGTCGATGAATCTGCTCCTCACTGCATGCTTAGTCCTTTTCTAGCTGTGTTTCACCATCTGAAATGGTGTTGGCTACTGCGTGTTTTATAATTTTCACCAAGACGCAATAAATTCTCTAATCATTACCTTTATTTTTCCAGTTTTCTGTGTTCTCAGGCATTCTGGCGATTACTCATTGATTATAGAAAAATAACAAGTCGTTAATAAAACGTCCGTCAAAATCGAGATCAACGAATGAACGAACGCCTGTTCTGTCGAAAATAAAATTTAAGATCCTTACGCTTTGGATGATCGCTGCTGGGAAGGGATAGAGGGCCATCGACACGAAGTCGCTAATGGAAACGCCAGTAAGAACTGTGCTGTACAAAAAAAAAGGGGAAACAGAGATCCCCAGACCAAGCAAAAGTCGAACTAGTGGCATTTGTTAAGTTCGTTACTTAATCATGGAGCTCGATGTTTCGATTCACTTCACGAAGTGCGCTGGGATGCAAAGGAAACTTACTTTCAGATGATACTAGCCGGATTAGTTCTGATTTAAAAGAGAAACAAAGCGAAAATGAAAAGGAACATGTTTATAAAATTGCTTTATCAATTGGCCTAACGTGTTCCTGTGTCGACTCTAGGTATAACTGAGCGCCTGTTTGAAATACTCCTAGCGGGAACAGTAATGTAAGAACACAATTTAAGATCAGCTCTGTTCATTGACATTGAGTATATATCAGTATAGTGAGACAATTGTTGGGCAGGACTTGGACAAAATACTTAAGCACATATGCGATTTCTGGCTACCGGACATTTGTCGGTCGTGAGCACATACCATTGGTTGACCTAACGTAATAACACGTGTTTTTCTGTTAAATGCATTGTGTCATCGTCGCCGCTGGTGGGTGTTACATACTGATATCACCAACGCTGAATGTACGTCAGGAAGGTACTGTAATACACGAAATTGGCCACGCCATAGGATTTTATCACGAACAGTCACGCAGCGATCGAGATGAGCACATTAAAATTCTTTTTGAGAACATGAATCCCGAAATGAGCGCGCAGTTCGAAAAAGCAGACGATCAGACTTTTGGCGTGCCGTACGATCTTGGTTCGGTAATGCAATATCCACAGTGGGCCTTCAGCAAGGACATTTATGAATTGAACACCATCGTAACGCGGGATCCATTCATGCAGGGTAGCCTTGGCGGAGATGTTTTGACCTTCCGTGATATGAAGCTGGCAAATTCGATGTACAAATGCAATGGTAAGTTAAATGAATCGAGTAACCCGTACGTCCATAGCGACTAGGCATCCTTAAGATTATTTGAGCTTACTTATTATAATTATTAACTTTAATATAACGTTTGATCTTATCATATATTATTATCATTTTTGACATGCTAAACATACGAGCTGCACGTTATAACAATTTCCGATAGTAAGCAGTTGTTTACGTTAGTAAGTATTTAATTGATCGAGAAAAATAAGCAGCGAAAAAAGAGGAGAGCAACTTGTAAATTTGGTTTATGAAAAAAGCTTATATCTGCTTCGGAAGTCGCAACGCATTGTTTTATTGAAATCGTTCAATGAAAAACATGGCTGACTAATAGCCGAGCAACGGGGGCATATTTTGCCAACGCTGTATGTGGTCTGTCTAGGGACAGCCTAAGATTGATTGCCAGTCGGTTTCGACGTTAATAACAGGAAGATCTTTAGGTTAACTTAAAATCGGGTTCTTATCATCTCGTAGAGTCCCACCTATTGCTTTAAACGAAACGTACTTAATTTCGACATGTTCATGTAGTAACGAAGATGGATGCAATTACGTGGTTGAATTGTCGATACGCTGTTACTGTCTACGTTCGGCGCAAGAGCAAGTTTTTTTCCCAATTTCTGTGAGGCTATCCTTTCTGTTTTTAGAGGCACATACGGCTATATCGAATAACTAGTTATCAACCGGAAGCGATTTAAATAACCTGTAGGTCCCACCACCTTCATCTGCTTAGGTTATACCATAATTAATACTGTCGTTCTATTTTCATTCGCTTGGTACCCCTGTAACTCATCTTCAAATGGTTTAATATGATGTTATCGTGTGTGTCCTTGAATAAATGTATCTGTGTTTGTAGGTGTTTTGCAAAGATGTCACGAAATATAAACATCTCCTACTATGTGCGTATCGGTAGATATCGATGTGTAGGGGGATACAGAAGGAAGTAGGAGGTTAAGGTTCCCGTGATAGTTTGGTGGGTAACGTATTCACCTGCTAATTTTAGCGACCCGTTGTAGTTTGGGGTCGAATTCGGGTATGAAGAGACTTCACTTCGTGCTGAGAGCCAGCTGTCTGGTGGAACGCTAAATGGCAATACCAGACGAACCACAGAGGTGAAGATAAATGCTTAGCCCAAAAAGTTTGTGTGAAATAAATCCTAGGATTCGCAGACGTCGCCGTTGACTAGAATCCTAAAAACCGGCACATTCTTATTACATTTCTGGGAAATGAACACCTAGGAATAAGTATTGATCTTTTCCAGCTTCCCCATCCTTGCACTGCAAAATATCGACCTATAATAGGTTTAAGCCAGTTAATGTTGATGTCTGAGGTCTTAGAAAGGGTAGACTTCAAGACTTCTGTAAAATTATTTAACTATTTATCCAGATTAAGTCCTTGTTCAACTTTCCGATACGACGTCTACTGTGGTTATTTTTTGCAACTTAATCCAGCATAAAATCCTTGGTGCTGTTTGATACAGAGGTAGCGGTAAACGAGATAAGCGATAGGTCTAATTCAGCTCAAATCAATATGATCGAAATTGACCGCTATGGGTACTTTGATTCAGTGGTACCTAGTTTTATAGTTTCACTACTAACCTATTATTTATACGTTATTATATGTTATTATTCATCTAGTTAGTTCGTACAGCCGTATCAGACCAGATAAGATCAGTTTTTATCATCCTTGACGAAATTCTAGAATTTTTCATAGTCAATAATCTTGATCTACGTAATTATTTTCCAATGGCTGGTGACTCTTAAATTTCCCGATTGTGACTGATTATACGTAAAAATCAATTACCCCGGTGAAATAGCACGTCCATTGTAGAAGCTGCCATTTGATAAATAGAACTGCTGGCAAACTTGCAGAGCAGCTGTATTTACCAAACTGTTTACAAGGGTTCCAGTCCAGGTTAGCGCTACATTCCGACCGTCACTCAGATGCAGAACGCTAGAGAAGTTCACTCTGTGCTTAGATTATATATTTTCACCACCCGTTACTAAATGTAAAACCTGGTAAAGTATTTGAAGAACATACATGTACTGAACGCAACGCTGCTGATATTGATTGTGTTCTTGTCAGTTGGTAGCGGATGAACAAATAGGACAGTCGTATCATTTCACAAAAAAAAAATGCCGTAATTCTGTGGCTTTTTCTTTTCGATTACTATTAGTTTTATCATCGAAAAGAAGCCTGTCGTCTACAGATATATAAGCAATTATCTATAGGTACTAGTGATTTCGCATCAACTTTACATCGAAATGTGTGCATCTTGTCAATTTGAAACCTTCTAGAGGATTCTGGAAGCTTACAGGACAGGAAATTCTTTTACTCCCATTAGCTCCTATTAGTTTATAAGTTTTCAAAATCGTCGTTAATGTCATCTAGTTCGCTAGTGAGCGCAGGTCGTAGATCTACCTGCTTGTTGGCCTTAGTTCCCGCTTTTTGCTCAAGCGTCGATCTAGATCTTTCCATTTCGGATCTTATAAAACACAAGCCTATCTAAGTTCCTTGCTGCCTGTTTACTTTCGGGTATTCTTTTATGCTTAATGACGTCTATAGATGCAAGAAGAGCAAGAACTTCGCACGGCGTTCATGGATATACGCTGGTTCGTCGTGCGCCGCCCTTTCGAGTCTTCTCTGTCTGTCTGCTGCACTGTGCCACTTGGATCCCTTGCTACCCCCTTTTACGAAACTGTTTCTCGCCAGTTAGACCCCCTAGATGGTAGTCCACTTGTCCATTTTCTACTTAGAGCGAAAATAAAGAAAGCACGACATTGCCCAGCAACTAACGTCAGCCTTTCTCTCAGATTTGTCATTGCCTTCTCTGTTTGAGAGAAGCTCCTTGTATACAGAAATGACAGCAACCGCCATAGGAAACATCCTTTCCTAGAGTACCTTTTCTCGGTTGTAGTGACCGGAAGAATTTAAACGGCCAGTGAGTATGCGTCGTTCAGCTGGCCCTTAAACCAAAATCGCTTTTTAAAGCTTCCTGTTCTGCCGTCTTCCGTTCAAGTCGCGCCCAGCTCTCTTATTTGCTGGCCTACCGCCGTCTTTACCTGTTCGAATCAGGTGTCTTGGCTTCAACCCTGACCACTACTGCAACTTTCTCCAACTCGTCTTCGACGTCGCCGAGGCCGTCCACGCTTGTTCAAATTCAGCGTTCACTTACCTTTCTCAGTTAATGGTACCGAGATCGCCACTAGTGGCACCCGCTTTAACACTATTAACGTTGGTCTGAATCTACACCGAGTATTGTGCCACATTCAAAGGTCGCACAAAGCGCTCCCACAGGTCCGATCTAACACGCTCTCCTCTTCGTTGTTTGCTCCTCTTCGTCCACAGTACCCAAGCCTGCTCTTCATACAAGTCTCACCCCAGCTATGCGATGTTGTGCGCTTTCCAATACTTCACCAGCCAGATAAAGAGTGGGAGCCATTGGTGCACACGCAGATGGCAGCTGAGAAAAGCTGACACGCCAAACACAATGATAACAAATGCCAGTGCTACCCTCCCGTAGCATTGGATAGGGAGTACGAATAGCTATAAGATGGTGCGCTAATAGATTTCAGAGTGATTCTCTAGGGAAACCCGTCCAGGTTTTTAAGGGCCCAAAACTTCACCACATGAAAACATCAGAAATATTTTCTCCAAGTATGCCCAATGACCTCTGTAAGGCCGAGCAGGGTCGAGGCGCGATTTTTTCGAACAGAAGACCAAAGGAAGTGCCAACGGGAAGTTGTTCTCTGCAAATGTCGAAGGCAGCGGAGCAGACAATACTTCGTCCAGTTAGCCTAGCATTGCCATTCATTCGTTACTGGCGTGGAAGAACCGAGGCGCGGCTTTGGCAATGGCATCGAACGAAGCAAAATAGCTTCAGATAAACGAGGCAGAATGTAGAGAGAAGGAGCTGGAACGATGGAGCGGTAACCTCTTATAATATCCAACCACCACGAGCAAGCTGGGAGAAGTAATGGTAGTCTCAAGATCCCTAACCTCCTATTTTAATGGGGGACGAGTCGGCTAATACTTCCGTGCCTGGCTACCCTGCCCGCCTGCATGAAACACCAATAAAACGACAAACTGTACCATCCCCGAACGTTCTGGCTACTTCATGTTACTTCTATCGCCAGAAGATGTCTGTCACTGCTGTCATCTGCTCACTCAGTCACCACTAGAGTTTCGAGTTTTTACTAACGTATTGAAAAGGAGAATTTCAAGATAAGATGAAGCTGGTAAAGAGCATAGAAAAAGAAACGCAGGAAAAGAAAGAATGAAAGAAGCACTGAAGAAGAGGGTGAAAAAGAAATAGACCAAAAGCGTCTCGTTCCATTTGTCGCGCGTACCACAAAGCGAAAGGAAGGGAAAATGAACGGGCGGGCTGAGAGACGAAAAGAATGAAGAGCGACCAACCGAGGACTGTTGCCGTTCCCGCAGGCTGAATGCCGAGGGTGGGACAGCTGTCCTATGAAGGCGTCAGAGGCGAAAGAGCAGAAATAAAAAAGAAGCAACGTAAATGGAGAACTGAGTTTCTATATGGAGGTCAAATCTTCACTTCGGTGACGAAAGAAGATGACCGGCCACACTTTACTTGCTTTGATTTATCCTGCCACTGCCAGAGAGACCCAAACCAGACGCTGCTATCTCGATGGATTCTCCTCGCAGCTTGCTACTCCAAAACAGTACGGCGATTTCGTCTGACAAAAATCTTGACGCTGGCGCTACTCGGTACCGAACAGAGGCAATGGCTGCTCATGGAGCTGCTGGCACTGCTGAGATGGTAACGGTGGCACCATTTGAGAAGTGCAACAGTATTACGTACTCTGCTGCAGTGAAATACACAAGTGTGGCTGCCTGCTGAAGTTCTAATTTCGGGAGATGAATTCTCGTTATGCAAACAGAACAAGAGAAACAAAACGTCTTTGTTCTTTTGATTCCTAGTAGACACAAGCGCGTAAAAGACGTGTGTAACGTGGGTACTACCAAAGCGAGCAGGATACTTTAAAGGCGACACGTTAACGGCGGCTGCAGCGGTGGCCGGCAGCAGTTAGCCACTGTTGACCGTTGTATAACAAACGCGCTGACGTGAATACAATAGCAGCAGCAACCGTCGATGCACAGCAGCGGCAAGGGTAGCCTCCTGCTGCTATTGCTGCAACGGCAGCAGCCGCAAAGGAGACATGATGGTTAGGCTTATTTCGTCAAAGCATGCTTTTGCTCATTACTTTCTTCACACACACACACACCGTCCACGCAGAAACTCGCCTCCACATGGTCTTCGTAGCATCAAGCCATATATGAGCTTGCTTTAAAATAGGTAGCGTTGGTTGTTACTTAGACGTTTTCGGAACATTAATCGTAACCGGACACTCGTTGGACTCCTTTCGTTTTTTTTTTCCTGTTTTGTAGATTATGGGTCCATATAGCCACGCAGCTGTTTGTACATTAACGAAGAATCGATCACTTGCACTCGGACCGGAGCACTTACGTGAGGGGTGACAGTGATGACGCGGGCGTAAAGCGTCCCTCTACGTCTTATTACAACGGAAAGACGTACGGATGGTGTAAGCGTTACAGTACTGCAAGTGTAAAAGAGATCTCTGAGACAGATATATCGGATGGCAGATGGCCAGCTATATTGGACAATCACGACTCATGCGATCAGTCTGCCCTTGTCAATAGCATATTCGCATGTAGCAATTTTGATTGTAAATCGATGCTATACGAAGTTCGATGCGTGATGATTACTCGGTCCACATTATAGATCTTCCTCTTTGATAAATATTACTTCGTGAGTTTTACGACTTCCGCTGAGGTGAAAAAAACTATTGTTACATTCTGTTTGTGCGGGACACTAAAAATTGCGAACTTCCGGGTTTATCAAAAATATTAGACAGACAACTGGCAGGAGACGATGTACGTCTTCCACAGTGGGTTGGTTATACGATCAACATAATTACCGCATGATTATAATAAAAAGAGCTTGGGTTCGCAGTGGCAACGGTCGTCAATGGAGACGAAACAGCTATACGATTTAACACCATGGGCTCGCTGCTTTATTCAAAACTGAGTGGAATAAGACTCCGTTTAATATCAATTCAACGACAATGATTCGTATATAACTCTGAATAGTTATTTCTAAAGAGGATGACACGATCACAGTAACCCAGAAGCGGAATTTAAAACTACATCCTCATGGCTTCTGGTCCTTTCAGCACTGACAAAACATTACCTTCTTCAGATAGTTGTAGTCATTTATAGTTTATATTGAGTAGTACTCTCAGGAAGATGATAGCCAAACAATCTCTATTACCTGAATTTTCAGCTTGTCAGCGCGATCCATCAGGATGAAGAAATCTCAAAAAAAACGTAAGCTGAAAAGGCCGTCGTGCTTCACTGATAACAGACCCTTTCTCGTTGCCTATAACCTTCGCTAGGTTTCTTGCCTTTTCAGGTCCATGGTGAGCTTACAGAAGCCATGAAGTTTTGTACGTTTATAGCTACAATGGTCTTGTACCTTTTCCTTTTGTCAACGACTATATTGGCTATAGCGGCAACTGTGAAGAACAACTGGGTAAAATCTCTTAATGCAGCTTTAGACCAAGTCTCTCTTTAAACCTAATCAGATTACTGCCCACGTCGAAGTGCACCAGAAATCAGTTACTTACAATACGTCCATTTTGGGCGCACAATCTGCTTTTTGAGAAATTATTTATAGCAATTCTTATTATAGGAATTCTAGCAACCGGTAGAAAATTTTTTTGCGGTATCTATTTTTCCTCAAGGACAAAAAACCAACTGTGAAGCAGTTATACCTGTGATCTGTCCTTTGTTGGAGCACAACGTTACAGCAAGAACGGTTGCCTCTAAAACAGGTTTTACCGTGTTTGAAAAAGTCTTACCAATTCTGAGCAGAGTTCACCCAAAGAATATTTTTTCGGTTGGTCCTAGGTTTCTCATTTATGGTCAATTCCAATCTAAAAACTGCAAGGAATATATTACACAGTTGCCATTAGCGGTTGTGGAGTATATGTTTTAATACTATATTTAGCAATTATTGAAGGTCCATAATTATCCATTCCTTGTTGAAGCTTATGCGATGCTATTACGCTACTCGTGCCAGTATACTTGATTGGCCGACGGTCTAGGGCAGTCCAACACTGATAGAGCCAACGCGTTGCTAAAAAACTTCTATTTTTCCCTTTTATCTAAACAGACGGAACAGCGCATTTCTAGTTAGAAAAGGAAGACAGTGTTAAGGTCAGCTGAAAATCCAGTTCAATTAAGAACCAGCAATGTAGACATTTCGCAAGCTAGATGTTTTTAGAAAGTATATGTATACACGGGTATACACGCTTATACACGATATCTTAGCAGAGGGAACGTAACCCTCCCTACACCGACAAGTCCACGACCAGAGGCCGCTATTGCCAATAGCTTAAAAACCGCCGCAGCCAGACTCCGCTCAGTTTACCCGCCCGGGCCGCACCCACGTCCGCCCGCTGTCGTCGCTCGTTTTTGCTTTCCTCTCGTTTAAGCGCAGCCGCTTCACATTCGGTCGGCTTCTTGCTTTTTTGATACTACTTCGTCTCTTAACGCTCTCCATGTCTTCCCCCGCCCTCTCGCGTTCATTCCTTAGCGTTTCTTCTATCGCCATTACCCTTTTCTAACGCTCGCCCGCCCTTGATCCATAGGTTCTTCCCTCTTTTTGTTATTCCTTTCCTGCGCTAGATCGTGGAAAGAGAAATCTGCATCTTATTACTGGCAGCCACAGGAGCATGCGATTCTTAGGAACCTCACCACCCAGCCCGCTCTGAACGTACTTCTGTCCTTATGCTACCCTACGTCTTTCGGATCTTTGTCGAGCCCTGTAACCTAACCGGCCTGGCCGACAATGTACTCCTAGCAGCCTTCCTACATACCAACAGATCGCGAAGTGCGACAGGACGCGGTTCCCTTTTCCTGAGACATTCTTACAGCGAAGGTTGAAGCACAGCAGGCAAAACGCAGTTGTGACTAGCCAAGCGCCTGGTTGTACTATCCTCCTGTTCCTCTTTGTCGTCATCGTCGTCGTTGTTGTCCTTTTCTCTCCATTAGTCGTCTCACCCTGGAGTCGCTTCCTTGTTTATTGGCCCTCCTCACAATCAATTTAAAATTCAATTCCGGACAGCTCTAGCTAAATCCTGTCCGCGCCAGCTCGTCAATAATGCCCAAGATGTGTAAGGACTAGGGCAAACGATGCTGTGAGCTTCTCAGGAGCACCAACTGCAGGAGAAGCAGCAGCAACAAAAACAGTAACAACTTACGACTCGAATGAACGAAGCGAGGTTAAGCTAAGGTCTTGTCTTAGAGCATGTTTTGTGGACCGTTTAGAAAGCCAGCTGGAAGAAATGGGGTAGTTCAAAGTACGGAATGCCAATAGCTACCACCCCCCTGGTCCTACTAAGTTAATACCGGGCCAACGTTTCTGAGTAAAATGCTTTTATTCATGAAGCCGCTCAGCTCTAGGTGGATAAAGCCGTTTAGGCCTGCTACTTCCACGTAGCAACATTCCCATCGGCCAGCTCTCTCTACGGTTCCTTTTTGCTCACTATGTTATCAAGGAATTAACCATCCCACAAGTGCCATGTGACATCACCTCTCCATCAACGGTCCCGGTTTAAACTCTTGTATCCAGAGCAGTGGCCTTTTGTGGTGGTCCTTTACACAAGGTTGTGTAAGTGTGGCCTCGCAAATTTGCATATGTAGCCAGCACAGCTCGCTAGACAGTTCACTTAACAAGGACATGGCATTGGTTCATCACCCCGCCGTCTCAGTGACTGTAACAGAATGCTTGCAGGAAGAGCATCTTCGTTGATAACGACAAAACATTTTCGAGGGGAGTCTTTACTTAAGTGATAGTGTTTTCTAGGTTTAGCGTAGTACGCAACTGAAAGAGAAGACGAAGAAGAAAAATGCAAAATGTATGTAATAGTATAATAGAATAACACTGCTAGGTTTAATTAAAGCTGTTCCATTTAGTCGACGATTAAAAGAACATCGGCTCGTTTACTTAAACGTGTATGTATTATGTGAATTACTTTTTTCAAAACAATTTAACCTTTTAGAACCCATATTCTACAAACAGTGACAGTATTTCTAATACCACACTATTTCGTAGGAGCCATCATTTCGTTTTATCGTTCTGACATGATGGCTACGACTTTTTTTTTTTTTTTAACTAAACTTTAACGAGCAGTGTACGGTCAGGGCCAGTTTTTTGGGGGTGTGTGAAGCATGATGAATCAATCAATGCATGCGAGTACAGGGCTGAACGATCGAAACGGGTACCCCGAAAGGCAAAAGTTCCGACGTTAAGCACGATTAAAAGTTAAGAGTTAACGACTTCTCAAAATATCTCCAATTCGTTAAATCATATTGTTGTCAACGGACAACTTGCTTTGTGCCTTCTATGAACGAATCCGAATAAGGCTTCGCGGTCGAATTAGTTTACGTGCGGTACCAATAAGTTGGACGCTTTCCTGTGTAACTTTGGAGCTCTCGTATTTTTCGTGACGCCCATTTGGTTGAATCGAATCCACTCTCTACAGACGTGTGTAAGGTATAGAAGACTATGAAACGCATTAAATCGAAAATACTAGATTGTCCTTGATTAAAAAAACATAGAGCTTACGATTATGGGGTAGCTTTCTACGAAACGATTGGAACTCTGCTCCCTGTGGTACACGGATGTAAATATGCGGCCAAAACTATATTTGTTTGATTTACCGCGGGTAGAAGTTGATAGCCGTGATCCCAGCTAAAATCAAGTAACACGCTGAAGGAAACAAAGCGTAAAATAGTTAAATATAAGGGGCGTCAATAATTGAATTGCGGTCCCTATTATATAAATGACCCATCCCTAAAAGTCCAGAATACAGACGTATGCTTATTTTCAATCTGTTTGGGGATATAAGTATCTTCAGATCTGTGCGCAATATCCGCGGAAGACGCAGAGGTAAAATTTTCCAAGTGGTCAGGTAAATACTAAGCTTACATACTAGTTTAAACAATATGAGCTTAAATAGTCACGCACTGTGAATCGTCTCTCTGTTAGATCGCTTCGAATGGCGCGATAGAATACATTGGTAAACGAGAAGCCTAATCTCTCAAGAGTCTTGAGTGCGATCAATCTTTAGTTAAAGAGCGTTTTGCGCGCAATGACCCCTCTGTATCCGTAAGGTAGTACTCATTTTATCTCCTGAAATAACAATGAAGCTCGTGTGAGTACTCGTTGCAAAGTAACTCGTGTAGATATTCTTCTTCAATTAATGGCGAGGTGTATCGACGTTTGCTCGCCTGCTCAAATTGCTCGCAACCATTTGTATCTAATTAAAATATGGACAAACATTGTTACGCTCGAAATCTTGGCCGATTGTACCTTTTGGATAGAACAGGTTGAAACGAAGATTGCCGTCATGAAATCATAGCTACCTTGTCAAAATGTGGACACGTTATTGCCTTGATTCCTAGTAACCCATTGTTTCAGATGTGTATCCACACTATACGATTTGTAAGACATAGATTTTACGATGAAGGTCATAGAGCGCTAGCAGGCAAAACATGACGCCTAGCAATAAAGGAGTCACAGACCCTTCAAACCATAGATTTGATTGGTCCGACTAATATCGCCCTCTGAGACGAAAGATCATTGCTTTTACCTAGCTTGCGAACCCGTCCATATTTAGCCTCGAATGAATCTAACATTTCCTACAATGGGGAGGGTAATTAGTAATTGTTTAGGAAGTGGAGGGGGCAATTTATTTGCCTACACAAATTAGTGACCTATAAAATCGAACAGTATATTTATTTCAAATACGCTACATATACTCAACTATATAATAGATGTTATTTTTCAAACAGTAAGTCAAAAAAAGCATTGCGCCATGTTGTTTTTTGTATGAGTGAATCTGCACGGGGCTAGAAGAATTAGCTGGCGTTCCTTTCAGCGTTCGAGTCTTTGTCATCCCAACGAAGCTGCGTTTTCTCATGCACTACATATGTTCACTAAAGGTACGACTATCACGATTGCGGTATAGATATGAATAATATAACAACATATGTAACAAGTAACAGCTTTACAGATATGGCCGCCGTCGATATTCACTCATATTTGCGCTGTTTCCCTATAGTTCGATCCTACCGTTAACCATATGAAACGACGAGGTTGGCCGCCCTGCACCCCACTGACCAAACAGCTGAATGTAGACGTTTACTATGAAGTAAGCCTACCTACTGAAGTAAGTATACCTTCCCTGTAGCGCCTTCGTGCTTATGTGATGCCGTTTGACGCACGCTCTGTGTGTCATTGTATGTGGATCGGTTCGCGTGCTATTTGTGTATGAATACACGGTCTCGAAAAGGCATCGGAAAGCAAAAATGGAAGGGGGGTACCCACAACCACAGATGCATTCTGGTGACTGCGAAACGTACATTTCACAGTTTCGCCTACTCTTGCTATTTCACACAATTCAGCTCTGGCCGAAATAATTCGTCTAGTCATATTCTATTCATAGACGACATAAATTGTTGGCCGATGCCGTTATTTATGAATTATGAGTCTAGCTGCTCGCACAGGTTTCTATCGTGTTCGGAGAAGGTCACAGCGTTAACACCTTGGTGCGCTGACTGGCAAAGGCGCCAAGTATAATGAGGGTGCGTGCTACCCGCTTCGTTCTTTTGACTCAGATATACTTATCGGAACTTACTGGCGTCAAAATATACAGATGCAACGTATACTTACCACCAGAAGTATTTTCTGAACGCTAAAGTAGGGGTACGTGACTCAAATGAAAAAAACCGTTCCCTTGTGGCTCATTCCTAAATCTGTAGTTTAACGAAAAAAGGGGTGGTTCAACGAAATTTTTACGTGTGCTAAAAAAGTGGCTTCTGGCGGTCATGTTTGTTCGATATAAGTGCTACTCAACTCAATTTTAATTTCTACGAAGAATTTAAGCTACTTACTAATCATTTTCAAAGCATTCCTTCTTTAACCGATCGAGATTGGAAGGCGTAATCTTGCTAAGCTATCGTTCTTTCAACGGTACCGACTTTGAGCGGACACCAGGCCAAAACGACTAAAAAAGCACTAAAGAAAAAAATACTAACTTTTGGAACTTACCTGCATTACCCGATTAGTAATCGAACTTCAAAGAGGACTTTTAGGGAAAGCTTGCGTGTATGTATTCTCGAGTTCTTCAAACACAGTCCCTACTATGAATTTGTTAGTTTGCAATACGGCACCTTCCTCGAATTTTTAAAAACCCGCGCGAGAGATCTGGCAAGAACGTATGTCGTAGACTTTGGATAGAAAAAGTAAACTTTCTAATTATGGTGGGGTTTATCCAGCGCTAAGATATTGGACGATAGCTGCTCTTCATTAAAATTTCTCGAACGACGTATTAGTGTTCGGTGTAACAGGGCCTACAACTTGACCCTTAACGCGCTCAAAAACACCTTCATAAATACAACAATCTACCAAGTACGGTGTTTTATTGAAAAAATAGAGCGCTACGCATAACGAAACGTTGCACTTGTTGTTATGCATTTTTGTTATACAATGTTGTTATACATTACAGCTGCAATTACGTTGTCCATAGTTCTATAGGACGTCATGCGACGTAATTTTACGTCCGATTACGTGAGTTAATTAAGTGCTTTGAAGAGCTGTGTAGTTGAAAAGGTTTCGTTCAAGCTAATTATGCCCGATTCTGTATGAGAGAATCGCGACAAGCTTGAAAACATGCTATACACATTGGTCCAGCAAAAATAGTTACTGTTTTAAATATGTTCGCTGTCAGTACATCTAACGCATGGGAAGTTCCGTCTAGATGATTGGGTATTCTGGCAAAGTTGCCCGCAGACGAACTGCGATCATAAGAAGCAGGCCTATTTTGGACTAGATTAACGTGCTTATTTACTGGCTACGATGTAGACAAGTAGATGGGAAAAAAAAATTAACGAGATTCATTGAAACGCTTCGAACACTGCAGCGCAGTACAGCCTCTTAATACTTATAATATATTTATTAGTTGTGCATAAATTCAAGTTAGATTAGATCTAACTTACGACCTATTAAATAATGCACTGCTTATTATTTATTTATTACTGCCTTATTGTTGCTATCAACTGTACGTTTCGGATATAACCAAATTGGCTCTATCTGAAAATAGAACGATTCCTTTTATGTTTAGTAGGATTCATTATCAGCTTTTTCTCTCTTGTTTACGTAGACACGCTCACAGACGTATTCGTTCGTTTCTACCATTATGTGCTACACAGACAATTGTCATGACACCGAAGATAGATGAAAGACATCACTAAGGACGCACTGCTTTCCAGCTACGTGCTGTCATCCCAGCGGCGTATCACTGTTCCGCCGTATGACAAAGTGCCTTTTTTAATACGACTATTAGAATATGGATATTACGCTAGACTGAACAGCAAACAAGTGTCAAAGTAGGGCATCGACTGGGTGTCTGATCTCTATTAAATTGAATTTTTTTTATGTATTACAGAAGGATGCACAAATAAGAATAGTATTCAGTGCCAAAATGGCGGTTTTATATTCGCGCGTCATGGAGAGCTTACGGAATGCAACTGTATTTGTCCGCCGAATACAGCGGGTGATTTATGCGAAACTATCATACGCCCTTCCTATTATGGTAAGTTATTTAGTAACGATACTATGATATAACGATACTACAGTCAGTTTGTTATCTATGGTAACGCTTAAATCCTGAACATACTTTGGCCTTTAATAGTATTAAATACATTTGATAGGTTCAACCTTTAGAACAAATGACTGTTGGGAGTCAATTAAAGAATACCGATAACAGTAAATCTTGATTTTCTAGACAAGAGCACAAATTTACCATTTCCTTTTACCTCTTCTAATTCTGTTGTTCTTTTATAAACGAGTCCATGGAAATGTCAATGGTGATATGTGCCCGTGATTCAAATGTATTCCAACGTATATATTCCATGAACTCTCTTCTCAGTCCGTTTAAGTAGTAATCGATGACATTGGATTTTGTGCTAAACAAGCGAAACAACCTCGTGAAGAAAGCCACGTCCTTATCCTATCTAGTTCACTATGATGTATGCATGTCTATCATTCATTTGCTTTAGGGATATTGTTGTACGTGCGCCACGGAACCTAGCTTATCTAGAAGAGGCACAACAACCTCGCGCATATTGCAGGCTATCTCGATCACCGACTTCTATAAAATGAATAAATCTGTAAAATAATGTTATATTCATGAGCCCAATGTCCACGAGCAGCAGTAGATATGAAAGTTAAACAGCACTTAAAAACAGTCACTAGTTAAAAACGTTTTCTAGAGCGAGAATCGGCCTAATGGGGAGTGGGAGTACACGATAGAGTTCTGTCGCGCTAATTTCATCAACGAAAAACTGTCAGCCAGACCCCCGTTTGGCCCTTGTCGTTGTCTCAATTAACGTCGTTCGTTGTGTACCCCATCACTCAGTCCTGTCTGTCACGCTGGAAAGTCTACGGAGTTCGCTTGCATAAAAGCGTTTGTCTTCTTTATTCATTCTATACGTTGTTGCTGTCGTCGATTATCTGAGCATGTTGTTGGCAGCGTTGTTTACGCTGTTCGTCAGAGCTGCAAGTCCTTCAAATTGCACCAGCCGTTTAATCTTTGTGTATGCGGCGACGGCTACGCCATCCACTAATGATTGTTCCGAGCCCAAAATACGATAAAGCGCAAACGGAAAAAGTTGGATAAGATACAAAGGAGACAACGAAGAAAGGCGGTCGGTTTCAACAGGAACAGTGTTTTTCGGGAACTTCCCTCGTTGTCTATACGGCAGCCAGCTTCGTAATGCACCTTCTGCGCCTTCTAACACCATCACATTCGCTTTGTTTGATTTACTCTACACAAACCTGGCCGCCAGATGTCCTCTAGCGACGCTTGCGCCGCTGAGTCCAAGCGCTGTATATGGCCAGCTAGCCTATTTTATACACTGAAAAGTCCCCACAGCGCCCCACTATGTCCACTACTCGGCGGCACTCTTTACAGGCTGTCCTAGTTCACCTACACAGCCGTGTTCCATCTTTACATTGTTGACATTTTATTTATTGTTCCGCCTTGCACTACCTTCTTCACTGTACACCTTCCTTTGAAAGCATCCCATGCACTTAACCCAAAAGCCCTTCCGAGCCCCTCGCCTATTCCTCCTCAAAGCCACCGATCTGTACGTACTAGCTTAACATCTCGATCGTCGATGGGTCACAGGGTTGACTTTAGCTGCTCGAGAGCACAAAAAACGGCCATTAAGCAGCTGCCACGACGGTCGTCATAGCGATAATCAAACTTGAAGCCGGAGACTACAAGTACATTCTGGTGGTACCGGCCAACGGGCGGTCGTTCAGCTATGGACGTTGGCTATTTTGCGTGAATTGCTTGTTGTTGTATCTCTTCGAACCACTTTTTTAAATAATTCTTGTAAATAGAAAGCTTCCTAAAATACAGGGTAAGAACTCGATATCTAATGCTTGCAAGAGATGAAATTCCAGTCAGTCAAATAAGTCATGTTTCGCGCTATCCACTACTTACTGGCTCGTTACTTACACAAAAGAAGTTAGCGTTGTCATGTCAAAACGAAGCTGGTTGACAAAATATCGGTCAGGCGACAGTGAGACGTCGTGAGGAGCGTGTTTGGTAAATTGTTTGTCCTCTCTCCGCTTCATACGGTAAGTTGATGACCTTGAAAAACTTGATGTATAGGAGAAAGCTCAGTTCTTGATGCTGCCACATGGTGACATGGCGAGATCAGTTGAGCTGCCAAAAATCTCTGCTTTATGATGGCTGGTAATTGCAGTCTACAGTTTTAGCGTAATTTTTTGTCCCATTATTACGACGTGGCGCCGTCTATACAGATAAACATGGAACCTGACGTAAACGTTTCGATGTTAATCTCGCCAGTTGTGTAGATTACAACGTAACACACAGGTATCAAAAACAATACCCCCAGGGCGCCTGCTACACACGAACGTAAGGCTGAAATTTGTGTCGATACAGTTGATAACGTTACTATTTTACAGAATTTTACAGAAATACTACAGACTTTTTTTTTCGATTGGCCTCTTTGTTATCACTAGCCGAGCTTCGTTGAAATATCGAACCATATCATCAGTGAAACGGCTCTTTACTGCGAGTATCTAATTCTCATTAATAATGAATAAGATAAAAAAACATTGTCAGATAAGAGAAATTTATTTAATTAGACGAATTCAAATAAATGCATAGACATACTGAACGCTTAGAGCCCAAAAAAGTTTGTTATTTAGTTTAACGGGCTTTGTATGCGCACTCTTGTCACCCTGATCTTTTTAAGCATCCTTATCCCCCCTTTATCTGGCCTAGCATTTTATAGGGGAGTCGAAGGCCCTGCTAAGAAACCAAGATGCTCTGCTTGGCAATATTCCCTCCAGCGATGGCCAGTGACGCCATAAACAACTTGAGCCTGAAAGCGAGGGCTTTCGTTCGAGGGTCTCGTTAGCGTTCATTGCTCTGAAAATGGTGGTCCTGATGGTCCTGGTATCCTGCAGATGAAGTCAACAGGCCGCATTCATTCTCTAATTCCCAGAATTGAACTACGTCCCCAACAGAAACCGGTACGGCATGCGGGAGCGCCTAGTAAGCAACGGCGCTTGTCACGAACGATCCGGCTTTGGCATAGGAATTATGTAGACGGTTTTAATTTGATATGTGTCAAGCGATTTGTCTTTAAGGCTTTGGTCTGCAACTAACGACAACGCTTGGTTGTCGTTACCCAAAGAGTCACCTCACGACGCTAATTCGAACTAGCAGGTCGATGGCTCTGTGTTGTAACAAAAATTACCGGTTTCTGAGAGAAGAAAATAACCTTTTCTTACACAAGTATAATTCGAAGTCAATTTATTGGTAACATAGCTTTAATTCCGTCTAGGTTGTAGGTTCACATAGAAGCAATCACTGATGCTTTAAGACCGAGCCAACCCTCTTGATTCCGTGGTTCGGCCTTTTCAGGTGGCCATCTCTTCTCTACTCAGCTCCCGTACGCTAAAGAATGCTGTCAGTAAAATGTGCTTCACTGACATTGCTCACAACGCAGTCAATCAACACTAAGGGATGCATTGCTTGCTCTTCTCCTGGTTGAAAAAAGCCCATAGATTCTGCGCTTTTCTGTACTAGAAACACTTTTTCTTCCCATCGGTAGAAGCCAGTAATTGACACAGTAAGCATGCTACTATACGCAGCGGGCTACGTAAATGTAGACCTAGATCGCTAAGCTGACGGATCCTTATACACACTTATAATCAAGCTAGGTTCCTCTTCCTTCGGCCGGAATCTGTAGTGAACGAGGGAGCAGACTCCTACAACAGATCTCTTCGTTCTTGTGCGGTACTTGCTGCTGGTACTGGATCTGTCGTTTTCTGCCGTCAGCCTTTATCCCTCTGCTGCTACTCTACTTGCAGCACGTTTGCCTGGAACTTGCATACAGAACGGGCAGGCTGACCTACGACACAATAAGAAGAACAATGTCCTGTTTTTGAGACCGGTGTCGCTATTGCGAAACGTTGCGCAAAGTCCTCAACGAGGCAGATAATTATCCACACATATATATA